>NC_048582.1:67614478-67926978 GCF_013265735.2 Oncorhynchus mykiss
CCCTCCCCCTCTCCCTCACTCCCCCTCTCCCTCCCTCTCTCCCTACCCCTCTCCCTCCCTCCCTCCCCCTCTCCCTCCCCCTCTCACTCCCTCTCTCCCTCTCCCTCTCTCCCTCACCTCCCTCCCCCTCTCCCTCCCTCTCTCCCTCCCCCTCACCTCCCTCCCTCACCTCCCTCCCTCTCTCTCTCCCTCCCTCCCTCACCTCCCTCCCCCTCTCCCTCCCTCCCTCCCTCTCCCCTCCCTCCCTCACCTCCCTCACCTCCCTCCCCCTCTCCCTCCCTCTCTCCCTCCCTCACCTCCCTCACCTCCCTCCCCCTCTCCCTCCCTCCCTCTCCCTCCCTCCTCCTAACTTGTGATACCCATCCGTAGGGTATTACTGCAGATAACTCTCACTGTGTTCTGGCATGACACACACACACAAGCTCACACACATACACATACACAGAGTCATTGACTCCAGGAGAGAGGGGGAGAGAAGGATATGGTTGAAGGAAGGAGAGAAAGCAATAAGGAGACACAGAGAGAAAGAAACCCCACATTCTGGGGGTGGAATACATAGATGGTTAAACATAGAGAGGTATAAACCTTACAGTACGTTGAAATGGGTGAAATATTTAGAAAGAGAGGGGATGGTGCAGTACGGCCACGCCCACTAGTGTTTCCTGACCACCCCTCTTAATGTCTCTGGCCGAACGGCCACGCCCACTAGCATTTCCTGACCACCCATCTACATGTCTCTGGCCGAACGGCCACGCCCACTAGCGTTTCCTGACCACCCATCTACATGTCTCTGACCGAACGGCCACGCCCACTAGCGTTTCCTGACCACCCATCTACATGGTGCTGGCCGAACGGCCACGCCCACTAGCGTTTCCTGACCACCCATCTACATGTCTCTGACTGAACGGCCACGCCCACTAGCGTTTCTTGACCACCCATCTACATGTCTCTGGCCGAACGGCCACGCCCACTAGCGTTTCCTGACCACCCATCTACATGTCTCTGGCCGAACGGCCACGCCCACTAGCGTTTCCTGACCACCCATCTACATGTTTCTGGCCGAACGGCCACGCCCACTAGCGTTTCCTGACCACCCATCTACATGGTGCTGGCCGAACGGCCACGCCCACTAGCGTTTCCTGACCACCCATCTACATGTCTCTGGCCGAACGGCCACGCCCACTAGCGTTTCCTGACCACCCATCTACATGTCTCTGGCCGAACGGCCACGCCCACTAGCGTTTCCTGACCACCCATCTGCATGTCTCTGGCCGAACGGCCACGCCCACTAGCGTTTCCTGACCACCCATCTACATGTCTCTGGCCGAACGGCCACGCCCACTAGCGTTTCCTGACCACCCATCTACATGTCTCTGGCCGAACGGCCACGCCCACTAGCGTTTCCTGACCACCCATCTACATGGTGCTGGCCGAACGGCCACGCCCACTAGCGTTTCCTGACCACCCATCTACATATCTCTGGCCGAACGGCCACGCCCACTAGCGTTTCCTGTCCACCCATCTACATGTCTCTGGCCGAACGGCCACGCCCACTAGCGTTTCCTGACCACCCATCTACATGTCTCTGACTGAACGGCCACGCCCACTAGCGTTTCCTGACCACCCATCTACATGTCTCTGGCCGAACGGCCACGCCCACTAGCGTTTCCTGACCACCCATCTACATGGCTCTGGCCGAACGGCCATGCCCACTAGCGTTTCCTGACCACCCATCTACATGTCTCTGGCCGAACGGCCACGCCCACTAGCGTTTCCTGACCACCCATCTACATGTCTCTGGCCGAACGGCCACGCCCACTAGCGTTTCCTGACCACCCATCTACATGTCTCTGGCCGAACGGCCATGCCCACTAGCGTTTCTTCTCCATCTGAGGCTGCATTTGCTTTCCTCCCTGTTGTCTTGTAGCCTAGTGGTTAGAGTGGTGGCAAGTTCAAATCCCCGAGCTGACAAGGTACAAATCTGTCGTTCTGCCCCTGAACTGGCAGTTAACCCACAGTTCCTAGGCTGTAATTGAAAATAAGAATTTGTTCTAAACTGACTTGCCTGGTTAAATAAAGGTCAAATAAAAAAAAATTAAAAAAGTGAACACCTTCTGACTGTTTGGATTGGTCCCAGATACCCCAGGAGGTCAGTGGCACCTTATTTGGGAAGGACGGGCTTGTGGTAATGGCTGGAGCAGAATAGGGTGGAATGGTATCGAATACAGTACATCAAACCCAGTGTTTCCATGACGTTTGAAGCCATTCCATTCACTCCGTCCCAGTCATTTTTATGAGCCGTCCTCCACTCAGCAACCTCCACTGCCAGACACGGACGGATGTGTTGGGACAGAGCCGTCATTGGCTGGACTCATCAAACGATTTCTAAAATGGCTGTTTCAAACTGAATGTATGTAGGGATTGATAGGGCAGCGGAATTCAATTCAGGAGGTGTCGTCAGACAGTGTAGAGACAACCCTTTGGCATCGTTTCAAACCCCGGGCATGTCTGATACCACAACCACAGAGCTAACGGACACTATGAACTAGCAGGAATATGGAGTCTTAGAAAATCTCTACTCCCATGACAAAAGGTGAAAGGTCAGCCCTGCTCTACCTCCTTTGCTTCCACCCCATCACACCCCTGTCCTGTTCTAACGTAACCCTTCACCCTGTCCTGATCTAACGTAACCCTTGTCCTGATCTAACGTAACCCTTCACCCCTGTCCTGTTCTAACCCTTCACCCTGTCCTGTTCTAACGTAACCCTTCACCCTGTCCTGATCTAATGTAACCCTTCACCCTGTCCTGATCTAACTTAACCCCTTACCCTTATCCTCAACTGGCCACCAATGTCAACATTTGAATAAGCCCCCCCTCCTCCTCAGCTATCACACAACCACCACCATGTCCATCATTATGTCCATCACCATGTCCATCATTATGTCCATCACCATGTCCATCATTATGTCCATCACCATGTCCATCACCATGTCCATCACCATGTCCATCACCATGTCCATCACCATGTTCATCATTATTTCCATCACCATGTCCATCACCATGTCTATCATTATGTCCATCACCATGTCCATCACCATGTCCATCACCATGTCCATCACCATGTCCATCATTATTTCCATCACCATGTCCATCACCATGTCTATCACCATGTCCATCACCATGTCCATCATTATTTCCATCACCATGTCCACCACCATCTCCATCACCATGTCCAATCACCATGTCCATTACCATGTCCATCACCATGTCCATCATTATTTCCATCACCATGTCCACCACCATCTCCATCACCATGTCCATCATTATGTCCAATCACCATGTCCATCACCATGTCCATCACCATGTCCAACACCATCTCCATCACCATGTCCATCATTATGTCCAATCACCATGTCCATTACCATGTCCATCACCATGTCCAACACCATCTCCATCACCATGTCTATCATTATGTCCAATCACCATGTCCATCACCATGTCCAACACCATGTCCATCACCATGTCCATCACCATGTCCATCATTATTTCCATCACCATGTCCACCACCATCTCCATCACCATGTCCATCATTATGTCCAATCACCATGTCCATCTTCATGTCCATCACCATGTCCACCACCATCTCCATCACCATGTCCATCATTATGTCCAATCACCATGTCCATTACCATGTCCATCACCATGTCCAACACCATCTCCATCACCATGTCCATCATTATGTCCAATCACCATTTCCATCACCATGTCCAACACCATGACCATCACCATGTCCATCACCATGTCCATCACCATGTCCATCACCATGTCCATCACCATGTCCATCATTATGTCCATCACCATGTTCATCACCATGTTCATCACCATGTCCATCACCATGTCCATCATTATGTCCATCACCATGTCCATCACCATGTCCATCACCATGTCCATCATTATTTCCATCACCATGTCCATCACCATGTCCATCATTATGTTCAATCACCATGTCCATCACCATGTCCATCACCATGTCCATCACCATGTCCATCATTATTTCCATCACCATGTCCATCACCATGTCCATCATTATGTTCAATCACCATGTCCATCACCATGTCCATCACCATGTCCATCATTATGCCCATTACAATGTCCATCACCATGTCCATCACCATGTCCATCATTATGTCCATCATCATGTCCATCACCATGTCCATGACCATTTCCATCACCATGTCCATCACCATGTCCATCATTATGTCCATCATCATGTCCATCACCATGTCCATCACCTTGTCCATTACCATGTCCATCACCATGTCCATCACCATGTCCATCACCATTTCCATCACCATGTCCATCACCATGCCTATTACCATGTCCATCACCATGTCCATCAATATGTCCATTACAATGTCCATCACCATGTCCATCAATATGTCCATTACAATGTCCATCACCATGTCCATCACCATGTCCATCACCATGCCTATTACCATGTCCATCACCATGTCCATCATTATGTCCATTACCATGTCCATCACCATGTCCATCACCATGTCAATCACCATGTCCATCACCATGTCCATCACCATGTCCACCACCATCTCCATCACCATGTCCATCATTATGTCCAATCACCATGTCCATTACCATGTCCATCACCATGTCCATCATTATGTCCATTACAATGTCCATCACCATGTCCATCAATATGTCCATTACAATGTCCATCACCATGTCCATCACCATGTCCATCACCATGCCTATTACCATGTCCATCACCATGTCCATCATTATGTCCATCATCATGTCCATCACCTTGTCCATCACCTTGTCAATTACCATGTCCATCACCATTTCCATCACCATGTTCATCATTATGTCCATTACAATGTCCATCACCATGTCCATCACCATGTCCATCAACCTTGTCCATCACCATGTCCATCACCATGCCCATGTCAATTACCATGTCCATCACCATGTCCATCACCATGTCCATCACCATGTCAATCACCATGTCCATCACCATGTCTATTACCATGTCCATCACCATGTCCATTACCATGTCCATCACCATGTCCATCACCATGTCCATCACCATGTCAATCACCATGTCCATCACCATGTCCATCACCATGCCCATGTCAATTACCATGTCCATCACCATGTCCATCACCATGTCCATCACCATGTCCATCACCATGTCTATTACCATGTCCATCACCATGTCCATTACCATGTCCATCACCATGTCCATCACCATGTCCATTACCATGTCCATCACCATGTCAATCACCATGTCCATCACCATGTCTATTACCATGTCCATCACCATGTCCATCACCATGTCAATCACCATGTCCATCACCATGCCCATGTCAATTACCATGTCCATCACCATTTCCATCACCATGTCCATCACCTTGTCCATTACCATGTCCATCACCATGTCCATCACCATGCCTATTACCATGTCCATCACCATGTCCATCATTATGTCCATCATCATGTCCATCACCATGTCCATCACCTTGTCCATTACCATGTCCATCACCATTTCCATCACCATGTTCATCATTATGTCCATTACAATGTCCATCACCATGTCCATCACCATGTCCATCACCATGTCCATCACCATGTCCATCACCATGTCTATTACCATGTCCATGTCCATCACCATGTCCATCACCATGTCCATCACCATGTCCATCACCATTTCCATCACCATGTCCATCACCATGCCCATGTCAATTACCATGTCCATCACCATTTCCATCACCATGTCCATCACCTTGTCCATTACCATGTCCATCACCATGTCCATCACCATGCCTATTACCATGTCCATCACCATGTCCATCATTATGTCCATCATCATGTCCATCACCATGTCCATCACCTTGTCCATTACCATGTCCATCACCATTTCCATCACCATGTTCATCATAATGTCCATTACAATGTCCATCACCATGTCCATCACCATGTCCATCACCATGTCCATCACCATGTCCATCACCATGTCCATCACCATGTCTATTACCATGTCCATGTCCATCACCATGTCAATCACCATGTCCATCACCATGTCCATCACCATGTCCATCACCATGTCCATCACCATGCCCATGTCAATTACCATGTCCATCACCATGTCCATCACCATGTCCATCACCATTTCCATCACCATGTCCATCACCATGTCCATCACCATGTCCATCACCATGTCCATCACCATGTCCATCACCATGTCCATGTCAATTACCATGTCCATCACCATGTCCATCACCATGTCCATCACCATGTCCATTACCATGTCCATCACCATGTCCATCATTATGTCCATCACAATGTCCATCACCATGTCCATTACAATGTCCATCACCATGTCCATCACCATGTCCATTACCATGTCCATCACCATGTCCATCACCATGTCCATCACCATGTCCATCACCATGTCCATCATTATGTCCATCACAATGTCCATCACCATGTCCATTCCTTTCACATGTGGAATACCAGATCATCTAAAGAGCACCGTTTTCTTCATATCTCTCTCTCTTCTCTTCTCTCACATATCTTTCTCTCTTCCTTCATCTCTCTCTCCCCTCATCTCTCTCTTCTCTTCCCTCATCTCTCTCTCTTCTCTTCCTTCATCTCTCTCTCTTCTCTTCCCGCACATCTCTCTTTCTCTCTTCCCTCACATCTCTCGCTCTTCTCTTCCCTCACATCTCTCCCTTCTCTTCCCTCACATCTCTCTCTCTCTCTTCCCTCACATCTCTCTCTCTTCTCTTCCCTCATATATCTTTCTCTTCCCTCACATCTCTCTCTCTTCCCTCACATCTCTCTCTTTTCTCTTCCCTCATATCTCTCTCGCTCTCTTCACTCACATCTCTCTCTCTTCTCTTCCCTCACATCTCTCTCTCTCTCTTCCCTCACATCGCTCTCTCTTCTCTTCCCTCACATCTCTCTCTCTTCTCTTCCCTCACATCTCTTTCTCTTCTCTTCCCTCATATCTCTTTCTCTTCCCTCATATCTCTCTCTCTTCTCTTCCCTCACATCTCTCTCTCTTCTCTTCCCTCATATCTCTCTCGCTCTCTTCACTCACATCTCTCTCTCTTCTCTTCCCTCACATCTCTCTCTCTCTCTTCCCTCACATCGCTCTCTCTTCTCTTCCCTCACATCTCTCTCTCTTCTCTTCCCTCACATCTCTTTCTCTTCTCTTCCCTCATATCTCTTTCTCTTCCCTCATATCTCTCTCTCTTCTCTTCCCTCACATATCTTTCTCTTCCCTCACATCTCTCTCTCTTCTCTTCCCTCATATATCTCTCTCTTCTCTTCCCTCACATCTCTCTCTCTTCTCTTCCCTCATATCTCTCTCTCTTCTCTTCCCTCATATCTCTATCTCTTCCCTCATATATCTCTCTCTTCTCTTCCCTCACATCTCTCTCTCTTCTCTTCCCTCACATCTCTCTCTCTTCTCTTCCCTCACATCTCTCTCTCTTCTCTTCCCTCATATCTCTTTCTCTTCCCTCACATCTCTCTCTCTTCTCTTCCCTCACATATCTTTCTCTTCCCTCACATCTCTCTCTCTTCTCTTCCCTCATATCTCTGTCTCTCTCTTCTCTTCCCTCACATCTCTCTCTCTTCTCTTCTCTCACATATCTTTCTCTCTTCCTTCATCTCTCTCTCCCCTCATCTCTCTCTTCTCTTCCCTCATCTCTCTCTCTTCTCTTCCTTCATCTCTCTCTCTTCTCTTCCCGCACATCTCTCTTTCTCTCTTCCCTCACATCTCTCGCTCTTCTCTTCCCTCACATCTCTCCCTTCTCTTCCCTCACATCTCTCTCTCTCTCTTCCCTCACATCTCTCTCTCTTCTCTTCCCTCATATATCTTTCTCTTCCCTCACATCTCTCTCTCTTCCCTCACATCTCTCTCTTTTCTCTTCCCTCATATCTCTCTCTCTCTCTTCCCTCACATCGCTCTCTCTTCTCTTCCCTCACATCTCTCTCTCTTCTCTTCCCTCACATCTCTCTCTCTTCTCTTCCCTCATATCTCTTTCTCTTCCCTCACATCTCTCTCTCTTCTCTTCCCTCACATATCTTTCTCTTCCCTCACATCTCTCTCTCTTCTCTTCCCTCACATCTCTCTCTCTTCTCTTCCCTCATATCTCTCTCTCTTCTCTTCCCTCACATCTCTCTCTTCTCTTCCCTCACATCTCTCTCTCTTCTCTTCCCTCACATCTCTCTCTCTTCTCTTCCCTCACATCTCTCTCTCTTCTCTTCCCTCATATCTCTTTCTCTTCCCTCACATCTCTCTCTCTTCTCTTCCCTCACATCTCTCTCTCTCTTCCCTCACATCTCTCTCTCTTCTCTTCCCTCATGTACCTCTTTTTCTTCTCACCCTTTTCATTTCCCGGCTTTCTTTATATACTGTATCTCTCTCATCCCCCATCTATCTATCTTCTTCTTCTCTACCACACTTTTCCATCTCTCTCTCTTTCTCTCCATCTCCCTCCCTCTCTCTCTCTCTCTCTCTCTCTCTCTGGATTCCAACACACTCTGTTCCTGACACAAACAGACAAACAGCTGATCGCTGGTTCTCTCTCTCTCTCTCTCTCTCTCTCTCTCTCTCTCTCTCTCTTTCTCCAAATGTGTGTGTGTGTGTGTAATATAATGTAATGTATGCTTGTCTGTGGAGGATTGCATTTCTGTGTCTTCCACCCCCTGACATACACTGTGGTCCCATGACAAAGCTGCCCTTTCACATACACACAAACACACACACACACACACATAAAAAAGACTGGGTCTGACACAGTGATGACAATATTATGTCCCGTGATGCCAATCCTCTTCATCACCATCATCATCACCACCACACAAAACACCTCCGCAGAGAATCGAGCTACACAAGGTACAGGAACAGAGAGACATCTGCAGTTTCATTTCCAATATTACAGGTAGTTATTACTAGTTACTAATGGATATCAGAGTTCTCCTTCTCCTCCTCTCCTCTCAAACCTCACCTGGCACACATACAGCGCTCCAGCTATCAATATTTAACCCCCGATGGTGTTTCTGCCTGGCTCAGCCCATTCTCTGAAATAAATGTGAGAAATTACTAATTTGCAGTAGCAACTTGGCATGCCACTCATTCTACAGCCAGACAGTGGAGACTTTATGTCATGGGGGGGGGTGGGGGGGGGGGGGGGGTGTCCAAGCTACCTCTCTGCTCTTCTTATTCTCTCTTCAGAATGAGTCTTGCATGAAAAATGGTGCCATAATGTAAAATAACCTACTGTCTATAGGCGAGACGACCAGGAGCAGGTACTCCATAGGCTGCCACATCGGGCAGGCATGTGTCTGATGGATTGCACAGGTCAATTTTAATCAGCAAATAGATATTGATATGGTTGTGCTTTCCATTGAATACCCATGTGACATCAGCACTACAATTGAATTCGGTGCTATTAGTAAAAAAAATGTGCATTAATCATGTGATCTTTAAAAGGTGATTGGAAGTGGATGTCTTGGATATGTGTGCTGAATATATACGTTGGCTAAACAGCTGTAGAGTGTATGTTTGTGTGGATAAACGGTTGGAATGTGCGTGATGGTCACGTTGACATGTTGTTGTGGTGATATGTTGTTGTTGTTGTTGTTGTTAACAAAGCTGAAGGTAACAAATAAACCTCGTGAGATGTCACGGTAGTCAAGTCGTTCGATCTATTCGGCAAAGTGGCAAGACATTTAAATGACTGGTTCAAAAATAAATGCGCGCGACTAAAACGTACTTTGCCACTATTCTACACAACACTTTAAACTGGTATCATGGTTAAAATGGTTAGTATTATCGAGTTAAACTTTCAAACATTAACAATTATCGCCACTCAGTAGCTCGAGCCTGTCCAATTGCGGAATATGATGAGGGAGAGAGGATGTTGTGTTGGTTGTTACTATTTACCACAAACACAAAGTCAAAATTGTCTATTTCTTAACATTTATGAAAACAAAAAAATAGCTTTTGTTCTTAATTTAAGGTTAGGAATAACGTTAGCAATGTGGTTAGGGTTCATGTCAGGGTTAGGTTTAAAATCAGATTTTATGAAGAGAAATGAAAGAAATAGGCTGGGTTTAGCCATAATTATGACTTTGTGGCTGTGGTAACTGTTGATTGGATATCTAGTCGTGTGACCACGCCTGTGGGCGGTACCTTGGTCCGTCTTCAAGCTCTGCGTTCAACCAGAGTCGAATCTAGTGGGTATATTTCTACTGGAGTGAGAGGTTCAACTCCGGAGAAAACGCCAAGGAAACTAGCAAGGACCACCCCCCCCACACAAAAAAATCACATTTTGTCATTGGATCCATACTACTGCCCGGGAGCTGGATTAAATTGAGACAAACATTTTGTTGTTGGTTTAATTCTCTTTGATAAACACCGAATAACGATGGGTTCCCAAGCGTCCAAGGGAGGGGTAGCTGTGGAGGCGAATGCTGCGGATGCCGCCACCGTCAAACCGAATGGACAGGTATGTAACCGCTCTCTCATCCCCGGACCACACCGTACACCCTTCACCGAACTCACTCAAAGTATCTTTAAAAAAAACAAGGATGTTGTGTTTTTATTATTAAGTTGCAATTCATTTGAAGGTGAGGTTTGTCTGTTTAGATATTTTTTTGGGGGGGTGGTGGGGGTAAATGTGCATCTTGGTTCAGTCAGAGTGATAAATAAGGGCACAAGTTGGTTGACTTGCTAAACTAACATGGTGTCCAGTGATGAATAACTACGGACACTTCATCCAGACGCGGGAGGATCAAATCCAAAAACGTGTATTGCTGCTAATGCCACGATCTGCTGTTTGAAAATATACATATATTTATATATATTTTTTTAAACACAACAAGTTAGATAGCTAATGAGGTATGTATGTTTTGGAACGAGAACAGGGACCACCGGTGTATTAGCATGCTAATCCAGGTTTCAGATAGCCGTAATAGCTAACTCGTTCCCTTCCCAAGCCCGTGTATCTGATACAGTTTCATATCAACATGCCATGAGGAGGAGGGGGTTTGGAAAGGCAAGGGTGCACGTAGGCAAGCTACCCCTCATGCATAAGATATGAGAGAGCCAATTGGTGAATTATGGATTGAAAAGGAGGGTTTCAGCAGTTGTCAGTTTAATTTATGCAGCCCCCCCCCTTCGGAACCGGCGAGTCTAGACATTGTCTCGATCAGTGACTTGTAAACGTTATTTTATAGATAAACATACACAATCGACAATAAAAATCGCGTTTTCACCTCACAAAATTACAGTACAATCAGTATTTTGTCAATGGATCATCGGGTTCATTGGCAGTATTACTACAATTTTTCATTTTTTTTCTTCCATTTTCATCGATTGGTTCAAGTCTTTGTTGAGAGAGATGCCTCGGTCTGTGTGGTTTCTAGTGGGAGAGCTGTGGACCACATGTTAGGTCTGCGTGTCACTGTCGCCGCCTGTCGTTCTCTGGTTGCACTACAAGGCGTCGCCTTTTGAGCGACAAAACCTGGTTTATTGATGAGCACGACGTTTCGACACATCGTTATAAATCTAAATGTTCTGATGGTGGTTTTGTTGTTGTTGTTTACAGTGTAAACTTCTGTAAATTGCATTATCTTTATTGATTGAATTGTATATATTGTTTTTAAGAACCATAATACTTATTTGGTTCCTTAATTCTTTCCCTCTTCTAGGAGAACGGTCATGTCAAGTCCAATGGTGATGCCACAGACACGGCCGCTCCAAATGGTTCTGCCGACGCCAAGGAGCCTGAAGCGGGTGCTGGAGGGGACGCCATCGAGCCAGCGCCCGATGGCGAGGCCGCCAAACAGGAAGGTGAGGCCGCTGCCAAGGATATCTCCAAGAAGAAGAAGAATTTCTTCCTGAAGAAATCTTTCAACTTCAAGGGCCTGAAACTGAAGAAGACCAAGAAGGAGGAGGTGAAGGAGGAGGAGGCGGCCGCTTCCGCTGAGGAGAAACCTGCAGAGAACGGAGCCGCTGTGGCTACGGAGGAGAAGAAAGCAGAGGAGGAAGAGGTTGTGACGGCTACTGCAGAAGCCCCTAAGGCCGACGAGGCGCAGGCTAAAGCAGAGGAGGCACCTAAGGAGGAGGAGGTAAAGGAGGCGGCTGCACCTGCCCCAGAGCCCACCAAACCAACAGAGGAGGCCAGCTCGACCCCCGCGGCAGTAGCCCCCTCCCAACAGAATGCAGAGTGATTGTATCTTTACCCACAACAAAGGACTGTGTGAACTGTTTTTCAAGAGAGAGAGAGAGAGAAAATAGTTATAAATATATATTTCTATATATATGTCTATATGTATACATATGTATGGATATATGTATATGTAAATATATACACATTTATGTGAGACTCCAAATGTGTCACTTTTGTCATGGTACTAGTTCACTTCCCTGGTTACGGCGAGACAGGGTCAAACCTGGTGGTATTATGTGCTGGTTGCTATGGGAACAATGGGATTTATTGGACCGCAAAGTGGAACACGGTTATGGATGGGAGTCGAGTTGACCCGTCTTTTCCCTAAAAACACCCGACTCAACAAAAAGACGCGTCCACGTGTAGGAATGAACTGGATAGGACAGGACACCAACCCAACCACCACATGAAATGACTATTCATCCCATTTTTAGAAAAACAACAAGAACAAGAAATCAGAAATTTGAGGAGGAAAAAAAAGAGACTTGCCAACTTTCTACATTCCTATATTTTCACCCCAAATTTGAAGTATTTTGTGGTGTACCTTTTAGAGAACCATTTTAAAGATTCAGAGAAGCTGTTGTTTTGTTTTGTTTTTAAAGAAGAAACATAAGGAGCAACTTTAGATTTTTTATCTTAGTGGGGTAAAAAAAAAAAAAAAAAACACGCTTGAGTTTGACATGTTCAGTGTTGCAGTTTTAAAAGGAAGCAAGAAATTGTTCATCTGTCTGGTGTGTGTAAGCCTGACTCTACTTTAATGTCTCTGTAAATACATTGGGACTGATACTGTTCTTTATTTTGCTAATGTTGACAGATGTTATGGTTTTATTGTAAAGTTGACAAATGGTAAATAAATGTTGGTTACCAATACCTTTTTTTGTACAGAGATGGTTTATTTTTTTAGGTGGGAATGATGATTAGTAATACAATGAGCTGGCTGAGGAAAACAACCTGTTTTATAGTGGTACAGAACCATCCCTCTAGCGACAAGGTGCCTTCCAATTCTAACAAATCAATACGTTTAGGAATGTGATTCTTAGAAGAGCACATTGGTGTGTTTCAGTCTTGTCATAGTCTACAATCCCAATACTATTGTCCAGCAGAGAGAGAACCTCACATTCTTGAAAAACCTGACCAATTACATGTGTCATCAATCACACATAGCAGTAAACCACTGGTTTACAACCATATCATACATAAATATTCACAAAGGTGACAACGAGTGGACAATGCCTCATTTGTCATCATTTTGGACCACGGCTACTAAGTATCGGTAAGCGCTGACGGAGTGGAGAGACTACTGCGGACTGAGATGCACACCCCACGGTTCCACCTGTGATGCTATATTCTAGGACTGTGGGAGAATCTCAATTGAGCTTCCTTGGCTCATTGCCTCCTCAAAACCAATCGGATGAGTTAAGAGGTGCCTACCATCTGACCTCCAATAGGTTTTGAGAATGCTGAGGAGTCAAGGAAACAATAGAGATTGTACCATGATCTCTCCACCCCAAAGTGCACTGTTCCCTTCACTGAGTTGAAAGGAAATTATTGGTATAAGAAACAGGGTTGAAAACTCCCACTAGCCCCTCCGTCAATCCAATATTTTTAGATTTCTAAGAACAAGCTCACACTTCTGTAGATTTATTTTAATTTTATCTTTATTTAACTAGGCAAGTCAGTTAAGAACAAATTCTTATTTTCAATGACGGCCTTGGAACAGTGGGTTAACTGCCTGTTCAGGGGCAGAACGACAGATTTGTACCTTGTCAGCTCAGTGGTTTGAACTTGCAACCTTCCGGTTACTAGTCCAACGCTCTAACCACTAGAATACCCTGCCGAGAATTGGAAGACAGCCAATGACCGACCTTTGCTTGCAACCCACACATTATCCCCGTGACCTCTGTAGCCCCTGTAGTGACAGCACCTCTCAAGAAGTCATAACTTAAGGGCTTATATACTGTACGTCCTCAAATCTTTAACATTTAAACCCATTTAAGAAATAACTTCTCAACATTGTTTATTTTTTACCTAAAATAAAGTTAATTCAATTCAAATTGAGCTATAAATCGTTGATCCTGATCAGGGTTGGTTGTAGAGTGAGGGCATGCATCCCAAATGGCACCCTATTCCCTACGTAGGGCACTACTTTGGACAGAGTCCTATGGGGAATAGGGCGCCATTTGAGACCCACTGACCTAGTTCACATGCTGACATGATGACTTCAGAGCAGAGTTCATTTTTAGTCCTCGAAGCCTTCAAACAACGATTAATTATTCAAAACACGGATGTAGCTCCACATTTTGGTATGCTTCAGGCATTTGTCACAGATTTCAGAGGCATTTGTTGAACTCACAACGCATGTTGATATAATCACTGAACGGACAATATGTGATTGAGGTTGTTAAGTAGCTTACTACTATGAATGAGGTCGTTAGGTAGCTTACAACTGTGATTGAGGTCGTTAGGTAGCTTACTACTGTGATTGAGGTCGTTAGGTAGCTTACAACTGTGATTGAGGTCGTTAGGTAGCTTACTACTGTGAATGAGGTCGTTAGGTAGCTTACTACTGTGAATGATGTTCTGTCTTACTACTGTGAATGAGGTCGTTAGGTAGCTTACTACTGTGAATGAGATAGTTAGGGTAGCATACTACTGTGATTGAGGTCATTAGGTAGCTTACAACTGTGATTGAGGTCGTTAGGTAGCTTACTACTGTGATTGAGGTCGTTAGGTAGTTTACTACTGTGATTGAGGTCATTAGGTAGCTTACTACTGTGATTGAGGTTGTTAGGTAGCTTACTACTGTGATTGAGGTCGTTAGGTAGTTTACTACTGTGATTGAAGTCGTTAGGTAGCTTACTACTGTGATTGAGGTCGTTAGGTAGCTTACTACTGTGATTGAGGTCGTTAGGTAGCTTACTACTGTGATTGAGGTCATTAGGTAGCTTACTACTGTGATTGAGGTCATTAGGTAGCTTACTACTGTGAATGAGGTCGTTAGGAACCTTAACACTGTGAATGAGGTCGTTAGGAACCTTAACACTGTGAATGAGGTCGTTAGGAACCTTAACACTGTGAATGAGGTCGTTAGGAACCTTAACACTGCGAATGAGGTCGTTAGGAACCTTAACACTGCGAATGAGGTCGTTAGGAACCTTAACACTGCGAATGAGGTCGTTAGGAACCTTAACACTGCGAATGAGGTCGTTAGGAACCTTAACACTGTGAATGAGGTCGTTAGGAACCTTAACACTGCGAATGAGGTCGTTAGGAACCTTAACACTGTGAATGAGGTTGTTAGGAACCTTAACACTGTGATTGAGGTCGTTAGGAACCTTAACACTGTGAATGAGGTCGTTAGGAACCTTAACACTGTGATTGAGGTCGTTAGGTACACTATATATAAACATTTATGTGAACAACACTTCAGATTTGTGGATTTGTATATTTCAGCCACACCCTTTGCTGACCAGTGTATAAATTCTTCCTTCCATGAGCTTCAAACACGGGGTAGATTTTCTTTCCTTCGGTGATTTTGTGTCGTCAGCGCCCCTCAACATCTACATATACCCAACACCGTGAGAGTCAAAGGTGTTGGATATATAAACCATTAACCCTCCTCCCCAGAATAATTGTAGAAAAGAGTCCTTTGTGCTGACTCTCTGGTCTCTACTAAAGGCCAGTGTCTACTACTATATTCCAGTGTGTACTACTATAGCCCAGTGTGTACTACTATAGCCCAGTGTGTACTACTATATTCCAGTGTGTACTACTATATTCCAGTGTGTACTACTATAGCCCAGTGTGTACTACTATATTCCAGTGTGTACTACTATAGCCCAGTGTGTACTACTATAGTCCAGTGTCTACTACTATAGCCCAGTGTCTACTACTATAGTCCAGTGTGTATTACTATAGTTCAGTGTGTACTACCATAGCCCAGTTTGTACTACTAAAGCCCAGTGTCTACTACTATAGCCCAGTGTGTATTACTATAGTCCAGTGTGTACTACTATAGCCCAGTGTCTACTACTATAGCCCAGTGTCTACTACTATAGCCCAGTGTGTACTACTATAGCCCAGTGTGTACTACTATATTCCAGTGTGTACTACTATAGCCCAGTGTGTATTACTATAGTCCAGTGTGTACTACTATAGCCCAGTGTCTACTACTATAGCCCAGTGTGTACTACTATAGTCCAGTGTGTACTACTATATTCCAGTGTGTACTACTATATTCCAGTGTGTACTACTATAGTCCAGTGTGTACTACTATAGCCCAGTGTCTACTACTATAGCCCAGTGTCTACTACTATAGTCCAGTGTGTATTACTATATTCCAGTGTGTACTACTATAGCCCAGTGTCTACTACTATAGCCCAGTGTCTACTACTATAGCCCAGTGTGTATTACTATAGTCCAGTGTGTACTACTATAGTCCAGTGTCTACTACTATAGCCCAGTGTGTACTACTATATTCCAGTGTGTATTACTATATTCCAGTGTGTACTACTATAGTCCAGTGTCTACTACTATAGTCCAGTGTGTACTACTATAGCCCAGTGTGTACTACTATAGCCCAGTGTGTACTACTATAGCCCAGTGTCTACTACTATAGCCCAGTGTCTACTACTATAGTCCAGTGTGTACTACTATAGCCCAGTGTCTACTACTATAGTCCAGTGTGTACTACTATAGCCCAGTGTGTACTACTATAGCCCAGTGTGTACTACTATAGCCCAGTGTCTACTACTATAGCCCAGTGTGTACTACTATAGCCCAGTGTCTACTACTATAGCCCAGTGTCTACTACTATAGCCCAGTGTGTACTACTATAGTCCAGTGTGTATTACTATATTCCAGTGTCTACTACTATATTCCAGTGTCTACTACTATAGTCCAGTGTGTACTACTATAGTCCAGTGTGTACTACTATAGTCCAGTGTGTACTACTATAGTCCAGTGTGTACTACTATAGTCCAGTGTGTACTACTATAGCCCAGTGTCTACTACTATAGCCCAGTGTGTACTACTAAAGCCCAGTGTCTACTACTATAGCCCAGTGTGTACTACAATAGCCCAGTGTGTACTACTAAAGCCCAGTGTCTACTACTATAGCCCAGTGTGTACTACTATAGCCCAGTGTGTACTACTATAGTCCAGTGTGTATTACTATAGTCCAGTGTGTACTACTATAGCCCAGTGTGTACTACTATAGTCCAGTGTGTACTACTATAGCCCAGTGTGTACTACTATAGTCCAGTGTGTATTACTATCGTCCAGTGTCTACTACTATAGCCCAGTGTGTATTACTATATTCCAGTGTGTACTACTATAGTCCAGTGTGTACTACTATAGTCCAGTGTCTACTACTATCGTCCAGTGTCTACTACTATAGCCCAGTGTGTATTACTATATTCCAGTGTGTACTACTATAGTCCAGTGTGTACTACTATAGTCCAGTGTCTACTACTATCGTCCAGTGTCTACTACTATAGCCCAGTGTGTATTACTATATTCCAGTGTGTACTACTATATCCCAGTGTGTACTACTATAGCCCAGTGTGTACTACTATAGCCCAGTGTATACTACTATATTCCAGTGTGTACTACTATATTCCAGTGTGTACTACTATAGCCCCGTGTATACTACTATAGCTCAGTGTGTACTACTATAGCCCATACTGACTCCTTCCTGGTCTACTACTCTCTAGGCCTGATATAACACACACTTCCACATTATATCTGGTCTCCATGCATCTCCACTTCTCCTTACAGGGAAAGAACAGTCCAACACTGGCAGGTCTGAACAACGGTCAGCGTGTCCAGTCTTTGACGGTGGTATACTCAGAGTCACACAGCTCTGCTGCGTGTCTGTTACCAGAGTAGGGTTGGGATTTGCAGGCGGCTCATAGTCCGAGTTCACTAACTTGCCCCTCTGGTAGAGATGGATGGAGCTTCCAGGTGTGGGAATCATCTGCATTGGTGGCTGCAGTGAACTTGAGTGACTCATTCGTCTTCCACAAATGCACTGAGAGCCCTAGTGAATCTCTTCCTGTCCTCCTTGGTCCTGAATCAGGGCTGACTGTCCTTGAAGGTGCATGGGTAAGGTCTGGTCTGGTAGGTTGAACCAGGCCCGGTCTGGTAGGTTGAACCAGGCCTGGTCTGTGTGTTTGTCTGCGTCAGGGCTGAGTTAGGGGTTTTAGAGTGAAATGCTCTGTCATTGGGTCACTGATATCTCGAACATTGTCCTATGAATGTGATCAAATCGAATCAAATTGTATTTGTCACATGCGCCGAATACAACAGGTGCAACACAGGTACAACACCTTACAATGAAATGCTTACTTACATGCCCTTAACCTGGGCTGAGATAAGGCGGGGCTTTACCTAGCAGAGACTTGTAGATAGTGACTATGCATAGATATCATTAGCCCTTTGATTTCACTGTGACTCGATGACAATAACTTTATCTCAGCCATTGCCTAGTTGCACCAGCACTGAAAGGGGACAGAGAATTCTAATTTAGGGCTACTCTCAGTGCCTCCTCATCCTCCTCTCCTGACCTCACAGACACCAGAGCTCTTCCCAGCTTCCCTTGGAGTTGGGTGTGATACTTTAGAAGCAGATCATTGAACTGGACCAATTTAGTCTTCTGCTTTGGTGACCCAATCATGAGTTTGTCAACTTCTTACACCTTCCTCTCAGTGTGTCTGCAGCGCTCAGGGTCTCTCTCTACCTTGTACTGCAGGTTTTCAGTCATCTCCCGCCCACAGGCTAATGCACAGTCAAACTGTCAGAGGAGCAGTATTCTCTTCACCGGGCCCCAGCAGCTTTGGGAGAGACTTACAGATCTCAACTATGTCTTTGTAACCAGTTACCTCTCTCTCTGCCTCCAAAATCGTTGAAGTACATGCAGAAGAAATAGAATTGGTAGAAATTAACACATGTATCATATTCAACGGTTTCGGTCTCTTCTGCGCAATGAAAGATCATGTCCTTCATAACTTCAATGAGTGTTCTCCCGTTCAAAACAAAGTATTTGTTTGTCTGAAAGGCGAGGAAGGCCTGAGCTCCATAACAGCCATGACCATGTGTGTGGCTGTTTGTTACTGAATCACTTCAGGAAGAGTAACCTCTAACAGGGCAAGGGTCAACTGAAGCCTTCTGGATTGTTCGTCTATAGTGAAGAGTGACACGGCCATATATGTCCTTTGGACGGTGTAAATACACTGCAGCTCCACCCACCTCCAGACAGAAAGCTGGCTCTGATTGGCTGATTCAGCCCCAGAGCTGTGAACCTATCTGTCTCTGTTATGCGGGCCTTTGACAGAGACACTAGCGAGCACAAATAAGTATTCAGACCCTTTACTCAGTACTTTGTGGAAGCATTTTCGGCAGCGATTACAGCCTCTAGTCTTCTTGGGTATTATGCTACAAGCTTGGCACACCTGTATTTGGGGAGTTTCTCCCATTTTTCTCTGCAGATCCTTTCAAGCTCTGTCAGGTTGGATGTAGAGCGTTGCTGCACAGCTATTTTCAGGTCTCTCCAGAGATGTTCGATCGGGTTCAAGTCCAGGCTCTGGCTGGGCCACTCAAGGACATTCAGAGACTTGTCCCGAAGCCACTCCTGCGTTGTCTTGGCTGTGTGCTTAGGGTCGTTGTCCTGTTGGAAGGTGAACCTTTGTCCCAGTCTGAGGTCCTGACCGCTCTGGAGCAGGTTTTCATCAAGGTTCTCTCTGTGCTTTGCTCAGTTATTTTTTCCCTCGATCCTGACTAATCTCCCAGTCCCTGCCTGTGAAAAACATCCCCACAGCATGATGCTGCCACCACCATGCTTCACCGTAGGGATGGTGCCAGGTTTCTCCAGACCTGGCACCAGATTGAAACTTTGGCCTGAATGCCAAGCGTCACGCTTGGCATTCAGGCCAAAGTTTCAATCTTGGTTTCATCAGACCAGATAATCTTTTTTCTCATGGTCTGAGAGTCTTTAGGTGCCTTTTGGCAACTCCAAGAGAGCAACCTCCATGTGTGCCTTTTACTGAGGAGTGGTTGCCGCCTGGCCACTCTACCATAAAGACCTGATTGGTAGAGTGCTGCAGAGATGGGAGAACCCTCCAGAAGGACAAGGACAATGCTGCAGAGCGACCATCAGTGCCAGAGATAGTAGGCCTATAGCCAACAACTCTGTGAGCAGTAACACACATGTAACACGGAGCAGATTGCTTATTGTAGCACAATGGAACCATCTGGTGGCTAAAAACTGAACTATTGAAAATTATGTGTGAAGCTACTTACTATATACAGTATATAGTAGGCTGTCATCATCATCATCCTGTTCATCATATTTTTCACTATGTACTTCAGTATCCAGCTCAATGAGAAAAAAAACTATTAATGTGCAAGATCAAAGTACAGGAATGTGCCGATTTATGTGCAATATCATTAGTGTTGCAGTGTTAGGTGGCAACGTTGGCGTTCATCATACAGCAATAGGAGGAATATATATGAGGGTTTATTTATTCAATGTACACTTGAGTGGGAGTGGGGGTTTGTTAACAGCACATAACTTGACTCCACAGACCGGTGCACCACAGATAGTGGGTAGAACATCTTTGGGTGGCACCACAGATAGTGGGTAGAACATCTTTGGGTGGCACCACAGATAGATGACTAGAACATCTTTGGGTGGCACCACAGATAGATGAGTAGAACATCTTTGGGTGGCACCACAGATAGATGAGTAGAACATCTTTGGATGGCACCACAGATAGATGACTAGATCATCTTTGGGTGGCACCACAGATAGATGACTAGAACATCTTTGGGTGGCACCACAGATAGATGAGTAGAACATCTTTGGGTGGCACCACAGATAGATGTATAGAACATCTTTGGGTGGCACCACAGATAGATGAATGGAACATCTTTGGGTAGCACCACAGATAGATGACTAGAACATCTTTGGGTGGCACCACAGATAGATGACTAGAACATCTTTGGGTGGCACCACAGATAGATGACTAGAACATCTTTGGGTGGCACCACAGATAGATGACTAGAACATCTTTGGGTGGCACCACAGATAGATGAGTAGAACATCTTTGGGTGGCACCACAGATATATGTATAGAACATATTTGGGTGGCACCACAGATAGATGACTAGAACATCTTTGGGTGGCACCACAGATAGATGAGTAGAACATATTTGGATGGCACCACAGATAGATGACTAGATCATCTTTGGGTGGCACCACAGATAGATGACTAGAACATCTTTGGGTGGCACCACAGATAGATAACTAGAACATCTTTGGGTGGCACCACAGATAGATGACTAGAACATCTTTGGGTGGCACCACAGATAGATGACTAGAACATCTTTGGGTGGCACCACAGATAGATGACTAGAACATCTTTGGGTGGCACCACAGATAGATGAGTAGAACATCTTTGGGTGGCACCACAGATATATGTATAGAACATATTTGGGTGGCACCACAGATAGATGACTATAACATCTTTGGGTGGCACCCCAGATAGATGAGTAGAACATCTTTGGGTGGCACCATGCAAACAGAAAGAGTGCATCCTTCGCAACAACGCCTTCGAGCAGAGCAGACTTCGGTGATTGGACGAGACGACAGTGGAAAAATTCCCCGGCGTGGACACAAAGAACTGTGCGGTACTAATTGTGGAGTAAAATGGCGCTGTCGTCTGCAGGAGGAACAAAGAAGAAAGTTTGCTATTATTATGACGGTAAGATTTGATGTTATTGTAGCTCGTTGGTTTTTCCGGAGTATTATTTGTTGTATCGGAGAGGATTCGGTGGTCGAAAGGCCTATGTCCCCTCTTGAGAGAAGTGCCGTAAGGCGAGTTAGCAGCTAACTAGCTACCGAGTGGTTAGCTTACCATCATTAGCTAGTTACCTAGTTAGGAAGAAGACTTTAGTTAGCTTGCCAAAGCAACTTGAGAGTCGTTTTTTTCCCTCATTATTTTGTAATGTTGCAATCAAATGAATTGCCAATCTCTAGCTAACTAGTAAGTTGAGTATATTAATTGGTGGCAACTTGGCTAGCTAACGGTTAGTAGGCTTATAACCAACTGACTGAGCATGCACAACTAGCTAACGTTAGATAGCCAGAAAATGGTTTTAGTGTTACTAATAAGTATCTTTGAATCACGAATAACCTCTTGATATTTCGCTACATATGTTTAGTAAAGTGGGGTTTGTCAGTTAAACGTGGCTAGCGGTGTTTTGATAGACAACTTTTGTGGGTTAGTAGTGAATTGTGCTGGAGGGAGGTTGTTGAGCAAGTAATGCGCTGTATCTGCGCTATGAAGATTTAGACCTCTTCGCAGAGGCTGATCATTTGATTCGTCATTTTAAAACTAGTATAGGTATGTTGTTTCGTGCTGTGCAGTTAGTTACCAGGCTGTATGTTTGATAGTGCTGCTCAAAGCGGCAGGAAGCCTAGCGGTTAAGAGCGCTGGGACAGTAACCGGATGGTCGCTGGTTCGAATCCCAGAACCGACTAGATTAATTTTACATCTTTGGGTGGCACCCCAAATATATATATATATATGCCGATGTGTCCTTGAGCAAGGCACTTAGTCCTAATTGCTCGTGTAAATCGTTCTGGATAAGAGGGTCAGCTAAATGACTAAAATGTAAAGCCCAGAGCTACCCTACATCTGGGTTAGGGGAAGGACGCATGGTTTGTTGTTTCACTAGTTTTGTCTAAAACTCTTTGTTTCCCCCCCCCCCAGGCGACGTGGGTAATTATTACTATGGTCAGGGTCATCCCATGAAACCCCACAGGATCCGTATGACCCACAACCTGCTGCTCAACTATGGACTGTACAGGAAGATGGAGATATACGTGAGTACAACAAGCCACAGTGGGCTTATGTATAGATATTTTTTTTTTTCTTCGATTTCTTCGATTAGTTTGATATTTATGGTATAAATAAATGTATTCAACAGCACTGCTGAATAATCGTTTCAGATTGGCTAGAATGGCATTCTAAATTGGCCATTTATAGCCAGATAACGGGACAGTTGGAAAAGCTATCGGGGCATCTTGCAATCATGAGGCAGTATGCTCATACAAATGCAGACAGTACTTGCTACAAAAGTACAGAAAGCTAAACCAACAACCACACGAACTGAAATGAGATGCATAGTAAACGCAAGTCCAACGATGGGGGAAGAAAGCGTAGCTAGCATTTATTTGTTTTTGCGGAGACATGTTATTTTAGGGGCTGTTATTCTGGCTGCAGAGGTTAACTGTGTAGCTAGTTGACTGGCTAGACGCAAGCAAGGGGTAATAATAACAACAACGTTGCCACTGAGCATGGCAGCTGCACGTAAAGAACGAACGATTGGGTCACATCTGTAAATATCGAACAAACGACAACCCAAATATGAATTCACTTTAAAATGGATGTCAACAACCCCCCCCCCCCCCCAAAAAAAAACAATGTCTCTATCGGTAAATGTGTGTTTTCATGTTGATTTATTCGGCAACTGTGGTATCAGCGGGACAAACACCTCCATTCTATAACGTTACATTACCTGGGTAAATTAACTCCACATAGGGACTCTTCATAACGCTGCGTCTTCCATTATTTCCAAGGTGACGGACAGAATATGTGGCCATTTTATCACTTAGATATCTTATAGAACTGAAGCTGATGGGACTGGACTGATTCTTCAACACAGAAAATGACTTTTTTTTTTCAACACGTGTCTGAAGTAACATTCTGTATAGTTGAGCTGTCCTCTAGACTTTATAAAAGTCTAAATTGGATAGTTGTGGACTACAAGTTTTCTGACCGCCCCGTATGTTTTGGTTATTGAAAAATATATTATCTAAAGTGAAATCGGGCGAACGTTTTTAGCAACGAGGTAACGGCATGTTTTTGTACCTATTGCGTCCCTTGGCAACACACTTTTCTGACCTCCCTAGAGACCCCACAAGGCCAGTGGAGAGGAGATGACCAAGTACCACAGTGACGACTACATAAAGTTCCTGCGTACCATCCGGCCAGACAACATGTCAGAACACAGCAAACAGATGCAGAGATGTGAGTAGCAGACATTGTTTTCACCTAGCATTGCTCAGGCGGGGCGGGGGGGGTGCATTTTTAAAGGGGTATTTCACCCCAAAACTATAGCACACCTTGTAATACCTTGTTTTTTTTGTCATGTTTTCATATGGGCTAATGTTGAGCTGGTTACCAATGTAATTAGAGAAGTAAAAATACATGTTTTGTGGTTTTGTGATATACCACGGCTGCCGTCCAATCAGGATTCGGGGCTCGAATCACCCAGTTCATAATGTCTATACTCCACACTCGCATCTGTCATGTAGGTTACAGCTTTACGCATTGAAACAAACCTGCAGGCCTCAATCAAACATCTCAAATGAATAACTTCTATCCTTGCTGCTCTCTAACAGTTAATGTGGGAGAGGACTGCCCAGTGTTTGACGGCCTGTTTGAGTTCTGTCAGCTCTCAACGGGAGGCTCTGTCGGTAAGTCTAGTTTCTTTCTCCATCTGCCTTACTGTCTACCACTGACTTCGCTTGCCTATCTACCTCTCACTTCCTGTGTTGACTCTTCCCTCCTCCCTCTGTGTGTGTGTGTGTGTAGCGGGGGCAGTGAAGCTGAACAAGCAGCAGACGGACATCGCCATCAACTGGGCCGGAGGACTCCATCATGCCAAGAAGTCTGAGGCCTCTGGGTTCTGCTACGTCAACGACATCGTCCTCGCCATCCTGGAGCTGCTCAAGTAAGAGCCCTGTGTGGTCACCCCCCCCCCCACCCCGGTGGGCCCCGCCAACTCCCCCCACCCCGGTGGGGCCGCCAACTCCCCCCACCCCGGTGGGGCCCGCCAACTCCCCCCACCCCGGTGGGACCCGCCAACTCCCCTCACCCCGGTGGGACCCGCCAACTCCCCCTCACCCCGGTGGGGCCCATCTTCTTGTCTGTGTCTTTCTCCTCCTCTTTCACTTTTGAGGAAAGACAGTAGAGGTCGACCGATTATTAAATCCGATACCGATTTATTGGCGGACCAAAAAAGACGATAACGATAAATCGACCGAGTTTTTAAAAAAAATTATATATTTGTAATAATGACAATTACAACAATACTGAATGAACACTTATTTTAACCTAATATAATACATCAATAAAATCTATTTAGTCTCAAATAAATAATGAAACATGTGGTCTTCATTTCGTTCGCAACGAGCCAGGCGGCCCAAACTGCTGCATATACCCTGCTTGCACAGAATTCAAGAGAAGTGACACAATTTCCCTAGTTTAATATTGCCTGCTAACCTGCATTTCTTTTAACTGAATATGCAGGTTTAAAAATATATACTTCTGTGTATTGATTTTAAAGGCATTGATGTTAGTGGTTAGGTACATTCGCGCAACTATTCTGCTTTTTCCGTTAATGTGCTTTTGCTAAATCATCACCTGTTTGGTGACGTTGAAGTAGGCTGTGATTCAATGATAAATTAACAGACACCGCATTGATTATATGCAACGCAGGACAAGCTAGATAAACTAGTAATATCATCAACCTTGTGTAGTTAACTAGTGATTATGTTAAGAGTTTTTTTTTTTTACAAGATATGTTTAATGCTAGCTAGCAACGTACCTTGGCTACTCGCTGCCCTTGCGTAACAGGGGGTCAGCCTGCCACGCAGTCTCCTCGTGGAGTAACAGGTGGTCAGCCTGCCACGCAGTCTCCTCGTGGAGTAACAGGTGGTCAGCCTGCCACGCAGTCTCCTCGTGGAGTAACAGGTGGTCAGCCTGCCACGCAGTCTCCTCGTGGAGTAACAGGTGGTCAGCCTGCCACGCAGTCTCCTCGTGGAGTAACAGGTGGTCAGCCTGCCACGCAGTCTCCTCGTGGAGTAACAGGTGGTCAGCCTGCCACGCAGTCTCCTCGTGGAGTAACAGGTGGTCAGCCTGCCACGCAGTCTCCTCGTGGAGTAACAGGTGGTCAGCCTGCCACGCAGTCTCGTCGTGGAGTAACAGGTGGTCAGCCTGCCACGCAGTCTCCTCGTGGAGTAACAGGTGGTCAGCCTGCCACGCAGTCTCCTCGTGGAGTAACAGGTGGTCAGCCTGCCACGCAGTCTCCTCGTGGAGTAACAGGTGGTCAGCCTGCCACGCAGTCTCCTCGTGGAGTAACAGGTGGTCAGCCTGCCACGCAGTCTCCTCGTGGAGTAACAGGTGGTCAGCCTGCCACGCAGTCTCCTCGTGGAGTAACAGGTGGTCAGCCTGCCACGCAGTCTCCTCGTGGAGTAACAGGTGGTCAGCCTGCCACGCAGTCTCCTCGTGGAGTAACAGGTGGTCAGCCTGCCACGCAGTCTCCTCGTGGAGTAACAGGTGGTCAGCCTGCCACGCAGTCTCCTCGTGGAGTAACAGGTGGTCAGCCTGCCACGCAGTCTCCTCGTGGAGTAACAGGTGGTCAGCCTGCCACGCAGTCTCCTCGTGGAGTAACAGGTGGTCAGCCTGCCACGCAGTCTCCTCGTGGAGTAACAGGTGGTCAGCCTGCCACGCAGTCTCGTCGTGGAGTAACAGGTGGTCAGCCTGCCACGCAGTCTCCTCGTGGAGTAACAGGTGGTCAGCCTGCCACGCAGTCTCCTCGTGGAGTAACAGGTGGTCAGCCTGCCACGCAGTCTCCTCGTGGAGTAACAGGTGGTCAGCCTGCCACGCAGTCTCCTCGTGGAGTAACAGGTGGTCAGCCTGCCACGCAGTCTCCTCGTGGAGTAACAGGTGGTCAGCCTGCCACGCAGTCTCCTCGTGGAGTAACAGGTGGTCAGCCTGCCACGCAGTCTCCTCGTGGAGTAACAGGTGGTCAGCCTGCCACGCATTCTCCTCGTGGAGTAACAGGTGGTCAGCCTGCCACGCAGTCTCCTCGTGGAGTAACAGGTGGTCAGCCTGCCACGCAGTCTCCTCGTGGAGTAACAGGTGGTCAGCCTGCCACGCAGTCTCCTCGTGGAGTAACAGGTGGTCAGCCTGCCACGCAGTCTCCTCGTGGAGTAACAGGTGGTCAGCCTGCCACGCAGTCTCCTCGTGGAGTAACAGGTGGTCAGCCTGCCACGCAGTCTCCTCGTGGAGTAACAGGTGGTCAGCCTGCCACGCAGTCTCCTCGTGGAGTAACAGGTGGTCAGCCTGCCACGCAGTCTCCTCGTGGAGTAACAGGTGGTCAGCCTGCCACGCAGTCTCCTCGTGGAGTAACAGGTGGTCAGCCTGCCACGCAGTCTCCTCGTGGAGTAACAGGTGGTCAGCCTGCCACGCAGTCTCCTCGTGGAGTAACAGGTGGTCAGCCTGCCACTGTCTCCTCGTGGAGTAACAGGTGGTCAGCCTGCCACGCAGTCTCCTCGTGGAGTAACAGGTGGTCAGCCTGCCACGCAGTCTCCTCGTGGAGTAACAGGTGGTCAGCCTGCCACGCAGTCTCCTCGTGGAGTAACAGGTGGTCAGCCTGCCACGCAGTCTCCTCGTGGAGTAACAGGTGGTCAGCCTGCCACGCAGTCTCCTCGTGGAGTAACAGGTGGTCAGCCTGCCACGCAGTCTCCTCGTGGAGTAACAGGTGGTCAGCCTGCCACGCAGTCTCCTCGTGGAGTAACAGGTGGTCAGCCTGCCACGCAGTCTCCTCGTGGAGTAACAGGTGGTCAGCCTGCCACGCAGTCTCCTCGTGGAGTAACAGGTGGTCAGCCTGCCACGCAGTCTCCTCGTGGAGTAACAGGTGGTCAGCCTGCCACGCAGTCTCTTCGTGGAGTAACAGGTGGTCAGCCTGCCACGCAGTCTCTTCGTGGAGTAACAGGTGGTCAGCCTGCCACGCAGTCTCCTCGTGGAGTAACAGGTGGTCAGCCTGCCACGCAGTCTCCTCGTGGAGTGCGATGTAATTGGCATCCAAAAAGGCCGATTACCGATTTTTGTTATGAAAACTTGAAATCGGCCCTAATTCATCGGTCAGCCTCTAAAAGACAGAACAGAATGGTGACGTGTCCTTGGCTTGTCATGGTGTGTGTTTCTCTTGTTGAAATGAATAGTCACTCAGGCTCTGATGAGAAACATAGATATGACTGTATTCATTTAATTGTATAGTTTGTCCTGTCAGGTAATATGAATCTAACGTAGATATTGTATGTAATGAGTTGTCTGTCCTGTCAGGTACCACCAGAGGGTGTTGTACATAGACATCGACATTCACCATGGAGACGGAGTGGAAGAGGCTTTCTTCACCACAGACCGGGTCATGACGGTCTCCTTCCACAAGTATGGAGAATACTTCCCTGGCACCGGAGACCTGAGGGTGAGTGTGTGTGTGTGTGTCCTCTGGGAGAATACCTCCCTGGTACCGGAGACCTGAGGGTGAGTGTGTGTGTGTGTGTGTGTCCTCTGGGAGAATACCTCCCTGGTACCGGAGACCTGAGGGTGAGTGTGTGTGTGTCCTCTGGGAGAATACCTCCCTGGTACCGGAGACCTGAGGGTGTGTGTGTGTCCTCTGGGAGAATACCTCCCTGGTACCGGAGACCCAAGGGTGAGTGTGTCTACATTTCAGTGTGTGTTCCGATGTGTATGACTACACTCCCCTTTCAGTGTGTGTGTGTGTGTGTGTGTGTTGGATTGTCAACCTACATTTGAGTAATTTTGTATTCCAGTATGTACACTGACGTGTGTGTGTGTGTGTGTGTGTAGGACATTGGAGCAGGGAAGGGAAAGTACTACGCTGTAAACTATCCCCTCAGAGACGGCATCGACGATGAGTCTTACGAAGCCATCTTCAAACCTGTGAGTCTCCTGCTGCAAGTCATTCAGTGTTTTGGTTCCTTACAGAGGTCAAATGGATTCTACCTCTTTTTGTTTTTTGTGTGTTTCTCACTTTTTATACATTTCTCTTTTTATTTATTTGGTGTGTTGTTGTAATCTGTGTGTGTGTGTGTGTGTGTTGCTAGGTGATATTTTCGTGTGTGTTTCTCACTTTTTATACTTTTCTCTTTTATTTATTTTTTTTGTGTGTTGCTAGGTGATGGCTAAAGTGATGGAGATGTTCCAGCCCAGTGCAGTCGTGTTACAGTGTGGAGCCGACTCTCTCTCAGGAGACAGACTGGGCTGTTTCAACCTCACCATCAAAGGTAACGCACCTGAAGGAGGGCTGTCTTCAGTGTTTGTGTGTGTTGCTAGGACTCTCTCAGGTTGAAACAGCCCAGTCTAAGGTAACACACCTGAAGGAGGGCTGTCTTCAGTGTTTGTGTGTGTTGCTAGGACTCTCTCTCAGGTTGAAACAGCCCAGTCTAAGGTAACACACCTGAAGGAGGGCTGTCTTCAGGGCTCTGACGGTCGTGGGATTTTTAGATGACCGTTTGTTGGTCAACGAAATGACAGGCAAACGTCTTGGAGGAAAACCCTGTTTGTCTGCTGGGAGACACACTGCATTTTGGGAAAAGTATTCAGACCCCTTCACTACTTTCTACATTTTGTTACGTTACAGCCTTATTCTAAAATGGATTTTTTTTTAAAACAACCCCCGTCAATCTACACACAATACCCCATAATGACCAAACGAAAACAGGTTTTTAGAAAAATGTTGCAAATTTATTAGAAATTAAAAAAACTGGATACCTTATTTACATGAAGTAGTCAGACCCTTTGCTATGAGACTTTTTAAAATTTATCTCGGGTAAAGGGCACGTAGACAGCCCACTTGGAGTTTGCCTGAAGGTCATAATGGGCTATTGTGTGTAGATTGACAACAACAACAACAAAAACAACAACGATTGAATACATTTTCTAATAAGGCGGGAAAAGTTAAGGTATGAATACACATTACTGAATGCGCTGTGCCTTTCAGCAGGACAAAAACCTAAAACAGAAGGCCGAATACACACTGGAGTAGCTTCCCAAGACACTGAATGTTCCTGAATGGCTTTAGTTCCAGTTTAAACTGAAATCGGCTTGAAAATGGCTGTCGAGTAATGATCAACGATCAACTTGACAGCAGAGCTTGAAGACTGTACAAGAGCTTGAAAATTGTACAATCCAGGTGTGGATTCACCCAGAATGCCTCACAAGCTCTAATCACTGCCCAAGGTGATTCTAACATGTATTGATTCAGGGGTGTGAGTGATTTTTGTAAATTAGATTTCATTCTCAGAACATTTGAAAACATGTTTTCACTTTTGTTATGGGGTTGTGTGGGGATGGGTGAGAAACGCAACAAAATGAGGAATATGTCGAAGGGTATGAATCATTTGTTAAGGCGCTGTGTTTCAGGTCATGCTAAGTGTGTTGAACCCCTGGCGCTGTGTTTCAGGTCATGCTAAGTGTGTTGGACCCCTGGCGCTGTGTTTCAGGTCATGCTAAGTGTGTTGGACCCCTGGCGCTGTGTTTCAGGTCATGCTAAGTGTGTTGGACCCCTGGCGCTGTGTTTCAGGTCATGCTAAGTGTGTTGAACCCCTGGCGCTGTGTTTCAGGTCATGCTAAGTGTGTTGAACCCCTGGCGCTGTGTTTCAGGTCATGCTAAGTGTGTTGGACCCCTGGCGCTGTGTTTCAGGTCATGCTAAGTGTGTTGAACCCCTGGCGCTGTGTTTCAGGTCATGCTAAGTGTGTTGAACCCCTGGCGCTGTGTTTCAGGTCATGCTAAGTGTGTTGGACCCCTGGCGCTGTGTTTCAGGTCATGCTAAGTGTGTTGAACCCCTGGCGCTGTGTTTCAGGTCATGCTAAGTGTGTTGAACCCCTGGCGCTGTGTTTCAGGTCATGCTAAGTGTGTTGAACCCCTGGCGCTGTGTTTCAGGTCATGCTAAGTGTGTTGAGTACATGAAGAGTTTCAACCTGCCTCTGTTGATGTTGGGAGGTGGAGGTTATACCATCCGTAACGTGGCCCGCTGCTGGACCTACGAGACCGCCGTGGCTCTGGACAGCATTATACCTAACGGTACACACACACACAGCATTATACCTAACGGTACACACACACACACAGCATTATACCTAACGGTACACACACAGCATTATACCTAACGGTACACACACACACACAGCATTATACCTAACGGTACACACACAGCATTATACCTAACGGTACACACACAGCATTATACCTAACGGTACACACACAGCATTATACCTAACGGTACACACACAGCATTATACCTAACGGTACACACACAGCATTATACCTAACGGTACACACACAGCATTATACCTAACGGTACACACACAGCATTATACCTAACGGTACACACACACACAGCATTATACCTAACGGTACACACACACACAGCATTATACCTAACGGTACACACACACACAGCATTATACCTAACGGTACACACACACACAGCATTATACCTAACGGTACACACACACACAGCATTATACCTAACGGTACACACACACACAGCATTATACCTAACGGTACACACACACACAGCATTATACCTAACGGTACACACACACACACAGCATTATACCTAACGGTACACACACACACAGCATTATACCTAACGACACACACACACACAGCATTATACCTAACGGTACACACACACACAGCATTATACCTAACGGTACACACACACACAGCATTATACCTAACGGTACACACACACACAGCATTATACCTAACGGTACACACACACACAGCATTATACCTAACGGTACACACACACACAGCATTATACCTAACGGTACACACACACACAGCATTATACCTAACGGTACACACACACACACAGCATTATACCTAACGGTACACACACACACAGCATTATACCTAACGGTACACACACACACAGCATTATACCGAACGTTACACACACACACACACACAGCATTATACCGAACGGTACACACACACACAGCATTATACCTAACGGTACACACACACACACAGCATTATACCTAACGGTACACACACACACAGCATTATACCTAACGGTACACACACACACAGCATTATACCTAACGGTACACACACACACAGCATTATACCGAACGTTACACACACACACACACACAGCATCATACCTAACGGTACACACACACACAGCATTATACCTAACGACACACACACACACAGCATTATACCTAACGGTACACACACACACAGCATTATACCTAACGGTACACACACACACAGCATTATACCTAACGGTACACACACACACAGCATTATACCTAACGGTACACACACAGCATTATACCTAACGGTACACACACAGCATTATACCTAACGGTACACACACACACAGCATTATACCTAACGGTACACACACACACAGCATTATACCTAACGGTACACACACACACAGCATTATACCTAACGGTACACACACACACACAGCATTATACCTAACGGTACACACACACACACAGCATTATACCTAACGGTACACACACACACACAGCATTATACCTAACGGTACACACACAGCATTATACCTAACGGTACACACACACACACAGCATTATACCTAACGGTACACACACACACAGCATTATACCTAACGGTACACACACACAGCATTATACCTAACGGTACACACACACACAGCATTATACCTAACGGTACACACACACACAGCATTATACCTAACGGTACACACACACACAGCATTATACCTAACGGTACACACACAGCATTATACCTAACGGTACACACACACACAGCATTATACCTAACGGTACACACACACACAGCATTATACCTAACGGTACACACACACACAGCATTATACCTAACGGTACACACACACACAGCATTATACCTAACGGTACACACACAGCATTATACCTAACGGTACACACACAGCATTATACCTAACGGTACACACACACACACCATCATACCTAACGGTACACACACACAGCATTATACCTAACGGTACACACACACACACAGCATTATACCTAACGGTACACACACACACAGCATTATACCTAACGGTACACACACACACAGCATTATACCTAACGGTACACACACACACAGCATTATACCTAACGGTACACACACACACAGCATTATACCTAACGGTACACACACACACAGCATTATACCTAACGGTACACACACACACAGCATTATACTTAACGGTACACACACACACAGCATTATACCTAACGGTACACACACACACAGCATTATACCTAACGGTACACACACACACACAGCATTATACCTAACGGTACACACACACACAGCATTATACCTAACGGTACACACACACACACAGCATTATACCTAACGGTACACACACACACACAGCATTATACCTAACGGTACACACACAGCATTATACCTAACGGTACACACACACACACAGCATTATACCTAACGGTACACACACAGCATTATACCTGACGGTACACACACACACACAGCATTATACCTAACGGTACACACACACACACAGCATTATACCTAACGGTACACACACAGCATTATACCTAACGGTACACACACACACACAGCATTATACCTAATGGTACACACACACACAGCATTATACCTAACGGTACACACACAGCATTATACCTAACGGTACACACACACACAGCATTATACCTAACGGTACACACACACACAGCATTATACCTAACGGTACACACACAGCATTATACCTAACGGTACTCACACAGCATTATACCTAACGGTACACACACACACACAGCATTATACCTAACGGTACACACACACACACAGCATTATACCTAACGGTACACACACACACAGCATTATACCTAACGGTACACACACACACAGCATTATACCTAACGGTACACACACACACACAGCATTATACCTAACGGTACACACACACACAGCATTATACCTAACGGTACACACACACACAGCATTATACCTAACGGTACACACACACACACAGCATTATACCTAACGGTACACACACACACACAGCATTATACCTAACGGTACACACACAGCATTATACCTAACGGTACACACACACACAGCATTATACCTAACGGTACACACACAGCATTATACCTAACGGTACACACACACACAGCATTATACCTAACGGTACACACACACACAGCATTATACCTAACGGTACACACACACACAGCATTATACCTAACGACACACACACACAGCATTATACCTAACGGTACACACACACACAGCATTATACCTAACGGTACACACACACACAGCATTATACCTAACGGTACACACACACACAGCATTATACCTAACGGTACACACACACACAGCATTATACCTAACGGTACACACACACACAGCATTATACCTAACGGTACACACACACACACAGCATTATACCTAACGACACACACACACACAGCATTATACCTAACGGTACACACACACACAGCATTATACCTAACGGTACACACACACACAGCATTATACCTAACGGTACACACACACACAGCATTATACCTAACGGTACACACACACACAGCATTATACCTAACGGTACACACACACACAGCATTATACCTAACGGTACACACACACACAGCATTATACCTAACGGTACACACACACACAGCATTATACCTAACGGTACACACACACACACACAGCATTATACCTAACGGTACACACACACACACACACACACACACACACACACAGCATTATACCGAACGTTACACACACACACACACACAGCATTATACCGAACGGTACACACACACACACACACACACACACACACAGCATTATACCGAACGGTACACACACACACACACACACACACACAGCATTATACCGAACGGTACACACACACACACACACACACAGCATTATACCTAACGGTACACACACACACACACACACAGCATTATACCTAACGGTACACACACACACACACACACACACAGCATTATACCGAACGTTACACACACACACACACACAGCATTATACCGAACGGTACACACACAGCATTATACCGAACGGTACACACACACACACACACAGCATTATACCGAACGGTACACACACACAGCATTATACCGAACGGTACACACACACACACACACACACACACCATTATACCTAACGGTACACACACACACACACACACACACACACACACACACACACAGCATTATACCTAACGGTACACACACAGCATTATACCTAACGGTACACACACAGCATTATACCTAACGGTACACACACACACACACACAGCATTATACCTAACGGTACACACACACACACACAGCATTATACCTAACGGTACACACACACACACACACACACACACACACACAGCATTATACCGAACGTTACACACACACACAGCATTATACCGAACGGTACACACACACACAGCATTATACCGAACGGTACACACACACAGCATTATACCGAACGGTACACACACACACACACACACACACAGCATTATACCTAACGGTACACACACACACACACACACACACAGCATTATACCTAACGGTACACACACACACACACACACACACACACACAGCATTATACCGAACGTTACACACACACACACACACACAGCATTATACCGAACGGTACACACACACACAGCATTATACCGAACGGTACACACACACACACACAGCATTATACCGAACGGTACACACACACACACACACACACACAGCATTATACCGAACGGTACACACACACAGCATTATACCGAACGGTACACACACACACACACACACACACACACAGCATTATACCGAACGGTACACACACACACACACAGCATTATACCGAACGGTACACACACACACACACACACACACAGGATTATACCGAACGGTACACACACACACACACACACACAGCATTATACCGAACGGTACACACACAGCATTATACCTAACGGTACACACACAGCATTATACCTAACGGTACACACACACACACACATACAGCACCATATCTAACGGTACACACACTCTGTTCATGTAGTACTTTGATGTAACCTGGTAGGTTGTTTTATTACAACAACCTTGATGATCTCTCTCGTCCAATCAGAGCTGCCATACAACGACTACTTTGAGTACTTTGGTCCTGACTTCAAGCTCCACATCAGCCCGTCTAACATGACCAACCAGAACACCAATGATTACCTGGAGAAGATCAAGTAAGTTACAAAGATAGATGTGTGTGTGTGTATATATACAGACAGACATACTGTGGTACAGACACTAACGTCTCTCTCCCTCCCCAGACAGAGGTTGTTTGAGAACCTGCGCATGCTGCCCCACGCCCCGGGGGTCCAGATACAGGCCATCCCAGAAGACGCTCCACACCCGGACTCTGGAGATGAGGAGGACGAGGACCCTGACAAACGCATCTCCAGTAAGTTTTGTTTCAGTCAGGGCCCATGATAAGACGATGGTATTGTTTCAGTCAGGGCCCATGATAAGACGATGGTATTGTTTCAGTCAGGGCCCATGATAAGAGGATGGTATTGTTTCAGTCAGGGCCCATGATAAGAGGGTTTTGTTTCAGTCAGGGCCCATGATAAGAGGATGGTTTTGTTTCAGTCAGGGCCCATGATAAGAGGATGGTTTTGTTTCAGTCAGGGCCCATGATAAGAGGATGGTTTTGTTTCAGTCAGGGCCCATGATAAGAGGATGGTTTTGTTTCAGTCAGGGCCCATGATAAGAGGATGGTTTTGTTTCAGTCAGGGCCCATGATAAGAGGATGGTTTTGTTTCAGTCAGGGCCCATGATAAGAGGGTTTTGTTTCAGTCAGGGCCCATGATAAGAGGATGGTTTTGTTTCAGTCAGGGCCCATGATAAGAGGATGGTTTTGTTTCAGTCAGGGCCCATGATAAGAGGATGGTTTTGTTTCAGTCAGGGCCCATGATAAGAGGATGGTTTTGTTTCAGTCAGGGCCCATGATAAGAGGATGGTTTTGTTTCAGTCAGGGCCCATGATAAGAGGATGGTTTTGTTTCAGTCAGGGCCCATGATAAGAGGATGGTTTTGTTTCAGTCAGGGCCCATGATAAGAGGATGGTTTTGTTTCAGTCAGGGCCCATGATAAGATGGTTTTGTTTCAGTCTGGGCCCATGATAAGAGGGTTTTGTTTCAGTCAGGGCCCATGATAAGATGGTTTTGTTTCAGTCAGGGCCCATGATAAGAGGGTTTTGTTTCAGTCAGGGCCCATGATAAGAGGGTTTTGTTTCAGTCAGGGCCCATGATAAGAGGATGGTTTTGTTTCAGTCAGGGCCCATGATAAGAGGATGGTTTTGTTTCAGTCAGGGCCCATGATAAGAGGATGGTTTTGTTTCAGTCAGGGCCCATGATAAGAGGATGGTTTTGTTTCAGTCAGGGCCCATGATAAGAGGGTTTTGTTTCAGCCCATGATAAGTGAGGGTTTTGTTTCAGTCAGGGCCCATGATAAGAGGATGGTTTTGTTATAGTCAGGGCCCATGATAAGTGAGGGTTTTGTTTCAGTCAGGGCCCATGATAAGACGATGGTATTGTTTCAGTCAGGGCCCATGATCAGAGGATGGTTTTGTTTCAGTCAGGGCCCATGATAAGAGGATGGTTTTGTTTCAGTCAGGGCCCATGATAAGAGGGTTTTGTTTCAGCCCATGATAAGAGGGTTTTGTTTCAGCCCATGATAAGACAATGGTATTGTTTCAGTCAGGGCCCATGATAAGAGGGTTTTGTTTCAGTCAGGGCCCATGATAAGAGGGTTTTGTTTCAGTCAGGGCCCATGATAAGAGGATTTTGTTTCAGTCAGGTCCCATGATAAGAGGATAGCCTGTGAAGAGGAGTTCTCTGACTCTGAGGATGAGGGACAGGGAGGAGGGGGACGGAGGAACGCTGCCAACCATAAGAAGACCAAACGAGTCAAGACTGAGGAGGAGAAAGAGGAGACTGAGGAGAAGAAAGGTAAAGTAAACCTCACACACCTCCGTGACTGACACTGGCCATAACGCCTCCGTGACTGACACTGGCCATAACGCCTCCGTGACTGACACTGGCCATAACGCCTCCGTGACTGACACTGGGGGCCATAACGCCTCCGTGACTGACACTGGCCATAACGCCTCCGTGACTGACACTGGCCATAACGCCTCCGTGACTGACACTGGCCATAACGCCTCCGTGACTGACACTGGGGGCCATAACGCCTCCGTGACTGACACTGGCCATAACGCCTCCGTGACTGACACTGGCCATAACGCCTCCGTGACTGACACTGGCCATAACGCCTCCGTGACTGACACTGGCCATAACGCCTCCGTGACTGACACTGGCCATAACGCCTCCGTGACTGACACTGGCCGAGTAACGCCTCCGTGACTGACACTGGCCATAACGCCTCCGTGACTGACACTGGCCATAACGCCTCCGTGACTGACACTGGCCATAACGCCTCCGTGACTGACACTGGCCATAACGCCTCCGTGACTGACACTGGGGGAGTAACGCCTCCGTGACTGACACTGGCCATAACGCCTCCGTGACTGACACTGGGGGAGTAACGCCTCCGTGACTGACACTGGCCATAACGCCTCCGTGACTGACACTGGCCATAACGCCTCCGTGACTGACACTGGCCATAACGCCTCCGTGACTGACACTGGCCATAACGCCTCCGTGACTGACACTGGCCATAACGCCTCCGTGACTGACACTGGCCATAACGCCTCCGTGACTGACACTGGCCATAACGCCTCCGTGACTGACACTGGGGGAGTAACGCCTCCGTGACTGACACTGGCCATAACGCCTCCGTGACTGACACTGGCCATAACGCCTCCGTTGACTGACACTGGCCATAACGCCTCCGTGACTGACACTGGGGGAGTAACGCCTCCGTGACTGACACTGGCCATAACGCCTCCGTGACTGACACTGGCCATAACGCCTCCGTGACTGACACTGGCCATAACGCCTCCGTGACTGACACTGGGGGAGTAACGCCTCCGTGACTGACACTGGCCATAACGCCTCCGTGACTGACACTGGCCATAACGCCTCCGTGACTGACACTGGCCATAACGCCTCCGTGACTGACACTGGCCATAACGCCTCCGTGACTGACACTGGCCATAACGCCTCCGTGACTGACACTGGGGGAGTAACGCCTCCGTGACTGACACTGGCCATAACGCCTCCGTGACTGACACTGGCCATAACGCCTCCGTGACTGACACTGGGGGAGTAACGCCTCCGTGACTGACACTGGGGGAGTAACGCCTCCGTGACTGACACTGGCCATAACGCCTCCGTGACTGACACTGGCCATAACGCCTCCGTGACTGACACTGGCCATAACGCCTCCGTGACTGACACTGGCCATAACGCCTCCGTGACTGACACTGGCCATAACGCCTCCGTGACTGACACTGGCCATAACGCCTCCGTGACTGACACTGGCCATAACGCCTCCGTGACTGACACTGGCCATAACGCCTCCGTGACTGACACTGGCCATAACGCCTCCGTGACTGACACTGGCCATAACGCCTCCGTGACTGACACTGGCCATAACGCCTCCGTGACTGACACTGGCCATAACGCCTCCGTGACTGACACTGGCCATAACGCCTCCGTGACTGACACTGGCCATAACGCCTCCGTGACTGACACTGGCCATAACGCCTCCGTGACTGACACTGGCCATAACGCCTCCGTGACTGACACTGGCCATAACGCCTCCGTGACTGACACTGGCCATAACGCCTCCGTGACTGACACTGGCCATAACGCCTCCGTGACTGACACTGGCCATAACGCCTCCGTGACTGACACTGGCCATAACGCCTCCGTGACTGACACTGGCCATAACGCCTCCGTGACTGACACTGGCCATAACGCCTCCGTGACTGACACTGGCCATAACGCCTCCGTGACTGACACTGGCCATAACGCCTCCGTGACTGACACTGGCCATAACGCCTCCGTGACTGACACTGGCCATAACGCCTCCGTGACTGACACTGGCCATAACGCCTCCGTGACTGACACTGGCCATAACGCCTCCGTGACTGACACTGGCCATAACGCCTCCGTGACTGACACTGGCCATAACGCCTCCGTGACTGACACTGGCCGAGTAACGCCTCCGTGACTGACACTGGCCGAGTAACGCCTCCGTGACTGACACTGGCCATAACGCCTCCGTGACTGACACTGGCCATAACGCCTCCGTGACTGACACTGGGGGAGTAACGCCTCCGTGACTGACACTGGCCGAGTAACGCCTCCGTGACTGACACTGGCCGAGTAACGCCTCCGTGACTGACACTGGCCGAGTAACGCCTCCGTGACTGACACTGGCCGTAACGCCTCCGTGACTGACACTGGCCGTAACGCCTCCGTGACTGACACTGGCCGTAACGCCTCCGTGACTGACACTGGCCGTAACGCCTCCGTGACTGACACTGGCCGTAACGCCTCCGTGACTGACACTGGCCGTAACGCCTCCGTGACTGACACTGGCCGTAACGCCTCCGTGACTGACACTGGCCATAACGCCTCCGTGACTGACACTGGCCATAACGCCTCCGTGACTGACACTGGCCATAACGCCTCCGTGACTGACACTGGCCATAACGCCTCCGTGACTGACACTGGCCATAACGCCTCCGTGACTGACACTGGCCATAACGCCTCCGTGACTGACACTGGCCATAACGCCTCCGTGACTGACACTGGCCATAACGCCTCCGTGACTGACACTGGCCATAACGCCTCCGTGACTGACACTGGCCGAGTAACGCCTCCGTGACTGACACTGGCCGAGTAACGCCTCCGTGACTGACACTGGCCATAACGCCTCCGTGACTGACACTGGCCATAACGCCTCCGTGACTGACACTGGGGGAGTAACGCCTCCGTGACTGACACTGGCCGAGTAACGCCTCCGTGACTGACACTGGCCGAGTAACGCCTCCGTGACTGACACTGGCCGAGTAACGCCTCCGTGACTGACACTGGCCGTAACGCCTCCGTGACTGACACTGGCCGTAACGCCTCCGTGACTGACACTGGCCGTAACGCCTCCGTGACTGACACTGGCCGTAACGCCTCCGTGACTGACACTGGCCATAACGCCTCCGTGACTGACACTGGCCATAACGCCTCCGTGACTGACACTGGCCATAACGCCTCCGTGACTGACACTGGCCATAACGCCTCCGTGACTGACACTGGCCATAACGCCTCCGTGACTGACACTGGCCATAACGCCTCCGTGACTGACACTGGCCATAACGCCTCCGTGACTGACACTGGCCGAGTAACGCCTCCGTGACTGACACTGGCCGAGTAACGCCTCCGTGACTGACACTGGCCGAGTAACGCCTCCGTGACTGACACTGGCCATAACGCCTCCGTGACTGACACTGGCCATAACGCCTCCGTGACTGACACTGGCCATAACGCCTCCGTGACTGACACTGGCCATAACGCCTCCGTGACTGACACTGGGGGCCATAACGCCTCCGTGACTGACACTGGGGGCCATAACGCCTCCGTGACTGACACTGGGGGCCGTAACGCCTCCGTGACTGACACTGGGGGCCGTAACGCCTCCGTGACTGACACTGGGGGCCGTAACGCCTCCGTGACTGACACTGGGGGCCGTAACGCCTCCGTGACTGACACTGGGGGCCGTAACGCCTCCGTGACTGACACTGGGGGCCGTAACGCCTCCGTGACTGACACTGGGGGCCGTAACGCCTCCGTGACTGACACTGGGGGCCGTAACGCCTCCGTGACTGACACTGGGGGCCGTAACGCCTCCGTGACTGACACTGGGGGCCGTAACGCCTCCGTGACTGACACTGGGGGCCGTAACGCCTCCGTGACTGACACTGGGGGCCGTAACGCCTCCGTGACTGACACTGGGGGCCGTAACGCCTCCGTGACTGACACTGGGGGCCGTAACGCCTCCGTGACTGACACTGGGGGCCGTAACGCCTCCGTGACTGACACTGGGGGCCGTAACGCCTCCGTGACTGACACTGGGGGCCGTAACGCCTCCGTGACTGACACTGGGGGCCGTAACGCCTCCGTGACTGACACTGGGGGCCGTAACGCCTCCGTGACTGACACTGGGGGCCGTAACGCCTCCGTGACTGACACTGGGGGCCGTAACGCCTCCGTGACTGACACTGGGGGCCGTAACGCCTCCGTGACTGACACTGGGGGCCGTAACGCCTCCGTGACTGACACTGGGGGCCGTAACGCCTCCGTGACTGACACTGGGGGCCGTAACGCCTCCGTGACTGACACTGGGGGCCGTAACGCCTCCGTGACTGACACTGGGGGCCGTAACGCCTCCGTGACTGACACTGGGGGCCGTAACGCCTCCGTGACTGGCCCAGGACACTGGGGGGGCGTAACGCCTCCGTGACTGGCCCAGGACACTGGGGGGAGTAACGCCCGGTCAACGTTCTCTTTGTTTTCCCCAGAAGTGAAAGACGAGGATAAAGACGCTGAAGAGAAGATGGACACAACAGGGTGAGTAGTGACCACATGAAATATAACATCTAGGAATATGTCTTGTCCGTGTCCAGTCTTGTGTGTCCGTGTCCAGTCTTGTGTGTCCGTGTCCAGTCTTGTGTGTCCGTGTCCAGTCTTGTGTGTCCGTGTCCAGTCTGGTGTGTCCAGTCTTGTGTGTCCAGTCTTGTGTGTCCAGTCTTGTGTGTCCAGTCTTGTGTGTCCAGTCTTGTCCAGTCTTGTGTGTCCAGTCTTGTGTGTGTCCAGTCTTGTGTGTCCGTGTCCAGTCTTGTCCAGTCTTGTGTGTCCAGTCTTGTCCAGTCTTGTGTGTCCAATCTTGTCCAGTCTTGTGTGTCCAGTCTTGTGTGTGTCTTGTCCAGTCTTGTGTGTCCAGTCTTGTGTGTGTCTTGTCCAGTCTTGTGTGTCCATGTCCAGTCTTGTGTGTCCAGTCTTGTGTGTGTCCAGTCTTGTGTGTGTCCAGTCTTGTGTGTGTCCAGTCTTGTGTGTGTCCAGTCTTGTGTGTGTCCAGTCTTGTGTGTGTCCAGTCTTGTCCAGTCTTGTCCAGTCTTGTGTGTGTCCAGTCTTGTGTGTGTCCAGTCTTGTGTGTGTCCAGTCTTGTGTGTGTCCAGTCTTGTGTGTGTCCAGTCTTGTGTGTGTCCAGTCTTGTGTGTGTCCAGTCTTGTGTGTGTCCAGTCTTGTCCAGTCTTGTGTGTCCAGTCTTGTCCAGTCTTGTGTGTGTCCAGTCTTGTGTGTGTCCAGTCTTGTGTGTGTCCAGTCTTGTGTGTGTCCAGTCTTGTGTGTGTCCAGTCTTGTGTGTGTCCAGTCTTGTGTGTGTGTGTCCAGTCTTGTGTGTGTGTGTCCAGTCTTGTGTGTGTGTGTCCAGTCTTGTGTGTGTGTGTCCAGTCTTGTGTGTGTCCAGTCTTGTGTGTGTCTAGTCTTGTGTGTGTCTAGTCTTGTGTGTGTCTAGTCTTGTGTGTGTCCAGTCTTGTGTGTCCAGTCTTGTCCCATTTAACTAATGTTTCTTCATTTCACCACCAGGCCAAAAGAAGAAGCTAAGACATGTTGAAGCATCAGATATGAGTTTCCAGTTGTGTGTGTGTGTGTGTGTGTGTGTGTGTAAAATTATTCTCTTAATGCTGTGTTAGTATTTCCTCATACGCGGTCAAATCTTTTGGTTTTTTGTCAGTGTTTTCAAAATTATTTTCTTCCCTGAACCACTTGAGAATCTGAAGCAGTAGTGGAGCCTGTTGTGGGGAGCCTGTTGTGAGGAGCCTGTTGTGGGGAGCCTGCTTTAGATTCTCAAGTGGTGTTGAGGGGAAAGGGGGATACCTAGTTGTACGAAAGGTTGCTGGATCGAATCCCCGAGCCGACAAGGTAAAAAAAATCTGTCATTCTGCCCCTGAGCAAGGCAGTTAACCCACTGTTCCCCGGGCATCAAGGACGTCGATTAAGGCTGAGGTAACATCAATGAAAGCCAATCCCCCCCTGAGGTAACATCAGTGAAAGCCAATCCCCCCCTGAGGTAACATCAGTGAAAGCCAATCCCCCCCCTGAGGTAACATCAGTGAAAGCCAATCCCCCCCTGAGGTAACATCAGTGAAAGCCAATCCCCCCCTGAGGTAACATCAGTGAAAGCCAATCCCCCCCCTGAGGTAACATCAGTGAAAGCCAATCCCCCCCCTGAGGTAACATCAGTGAAAGCCAATCCCCCCCTGAGGTAACATCAGTGAAAGCCAATCCCCCCCTGAGGTAACATCAGTGAAAGCCAATCCCCCCCTGAGGTAACATCAGTGAAAGCCAATCCCCCCCCCTGAGGTAACATCAGTGAAAGCCAATCCCCCCCCTGAGGTAACATCAGTGAAAGCCAATCCCCCCCCCTGAGGTAACATCAGTGAAAGCCAATCCCCCCCCCTGAGGTAACACCAGTGAAAGCCAATCCCCCCCTGAGGTAACACCAGTGAAAGCCCTGATCACCGGTACATCTGGACTGATCCAAGAACTCAAGAGTTGAAAAAGGATTCCCACTTTTCCACTGCAGACATTCCCCCTTTTTGAACAACAGTCACCAGACCCTATTCTACAGGAAGTTCTACAGGAAGTTCTACTGAATCATGGATCAACAAAACATTTTTTAAGGCTGCTATATGTAACTTTTTGGGTGACCTGACCCAATTGGTCTGTGTGTGTGTGTGTGTCTGTGTTTATAGATCTGTCATTTTTAATTGAAAGAAAGTAGATCTGTTCTGTCTTATTTTTATGCTTCCCTTTTCTAAGTTTAGTTTTGAAGCACTTTGTTTTTATAAATCAGCTTCAAACAGCTGACAATACAATTAGTTTATTTATTATGGAAGAGATGGTTCAATATACATGTTTTGTCAAACTGAAATTAGACAAACTATTTGAATTTTAGCAACCAGGAAATGGCAGAGAGATTTCTGCATAGTGCAGCCTTTTTAAGCACACTTTCCTAATGCTGAGTTTCACCCACTGTCCTTTCGCACTCAGAACGGCCTCAATTCACCGGGACATGGACTCGACAAGGTGTTGAAAGCGTTCCACAGGGATGCTGGCCCTTGTCGACTCCAATGCTTCCCACAGTTGTGTCAAGTTGGCTGGATGTTCTTTGCTTGCTGGATGTTTCTTGACAGGAAACTGTTGAGCGTGAAAACCAGCGCTGCAGTTATTGACTCAAACCGGTGCACCTGTCACCTACTACCGTACCCTGTTCAAAGGCACTTGGATTGTGTGTGCGCGCAACATTGAGGGTGAATGAGCAAGACAAAAGATTAGTCCCGGTTTAAAAATCCTTCTTTAACCTGTCTCTTCCCCTTCATCGATGTGGATTTAACAAGTGACATCTATTTTAATTTAACCAGGCAAGTAAGAACAAATTCTTATTTACAATGACGGCGAAACCCCGATGACGCTGGGCCATTTGTGTGCCGCCCGATCGCAGCTGAATCCGATACAGCCTGGAATCGAACCGGGGACGATAGTGGTGCCTCTTTCACTGAAATGCAGTGCCTAGCGCCATTCGGGAGCCCAAATAAGTGATATCTTTCAGCTGATTTCACCTGGCCAGTCTGTCATGAAGAGATGTTCATGTTTTATATACTATACATTCTGCTTTACTCTGTTCCCTGGGTTGGTTTCTCTCGGATGACTGTACGCTCCACACTCCTTTCTTTTTACCTCGTTTTATATTTCTAAAAGGTCATCGGGTATGTTGAACGTTCAAGGGTGAGGTTTCCCCTCCAGTGTGTCGGGGCAACTTCACCCCACACCGTTGGGAACCATGTTTTAAACCCTTGGTTTTTTTCTACTGTAATAAGTGAGAATATGTTGTTTACAAATGTGTGTAACTTGTTTTTATAATGGAAAAAAATAATTGATTTTGTGCTTGGTTGTTTTTCTTAAGGTCTCTTTTCTTTTTTTATAAGAATTTATAAAGGCAGATTAGATTAGATACCAGATTAGGGTTATCCAAGTCTAGTGGGGGGGGGAAATGACTTCTCACTTGTTAGTTTACTACAGCGCATGTCTTCATTTACTCTCAATTTCACACTAGCTTGGTTTCCATCCAATTGGTGACCAGATTCTCATGCAAATATTCCGAAACCCGGTTAAAAACGACATGCGCACTTTACCCATAAGTCAGTGCACAACTTTCTGAGGTTAAAATGGCCTGAATGTACTGAATAAAAATAAATGGGTTTCTGTCTAACTACGGATGGTTTTGTCGTGAATCTGCCCACATTCTCTCTAAACAGGCTACCCTACTGTTGAAGTCGGAAGTTTACATACACCTTAGCTAAATACATTTAAACTCAGTTTCACAATCCCTGACATTTAATCATAGTAGAAATTCCCTGTTTTAGGTCAGTTAGGATCACCACTTTATTTTAAGAATGTGAAATGTTAGAATAGAGAAAATGATTTATTTCATCACATTCCAAAGGGGTCAGAAGTTTACATACACTCATAGTATTTGGTAACATTGCCTTAAAATTGTTTAACTTGGGTCAAACGTTTCGGGTAGCCTTCCACAAACTTCCCACAATAAGTTGGGTGAATTTTGTCCCATTCCTCCTGACAGAGCTCATGTAACTGAGTCAGGTTTGTAGGCCTCCTTGTTCGTACACGCTTTTTCAGTTCTGCCCACAAATTTTCTATAGGATTGAGGTCAGGGCTTTGTGATGGCCACTCCAAAACCTCGACTTTGTTGTCATTTAGCCACAACTTTGGAAGTATGCTTGGGGTCATTGTCCATTTGCGACCAAGCTTTAACTTCCTGTCTGATGTCCTGGAAAAGTAAAAGAGTACGATCTTTGTCCCCAAGTGCAGTTACAAACCGTAGTCTGGCTTTTTTAAGGCGGTTTTGGAGCAGTGGCTGCTTCACTGTTGAGCGGCCTTTCAGGTTATGTCGATACAGGACTCGTTTTACTGTGGATATAGATACTTGTGTACCTGTTTCCTCCAGCATCTTCACAAGGTCCTTTTCTGCTGTTCTGGGATTGATTTGCACCAAGTACATTCATCTCCAGGAGACAGTCTACAATTCTTCCTGAGCAGTATGACGGCTGCGTGGTCCCATGGTGTTTATACTTGCGTACTATTGTTTGTACAGATGAACGTGGTACCTTCAGGCATTTGGAAATTGCTCCCGAGGATGAACCAGACTTGTGGTCTACAATTTTTTTCCCTGAGGTCTTTGAAATGTCAATTAGCCTATCAGAAGCCTTGAAAGCCATGACATTTTCTGGAATTTTCCAAGCTGTTTAAAAGCACAGTCAACTTCTGACCCATTGGAATTAACCTGTATGTGGGAAATGACTTGTGCCATGCAAAGTGGACTTGCCAAAGCTAGTTTGTTCACAAGAAATGCGTGGAGTGGTTGATTAAATGAGTTTTAATGGCTCCATCCTAAGTATGGACAAGAGCTGAGATTATTTGTCAAACAGCAAGCATCGATAATGTTATCAGAACAAGACCCTCTATTTATTGGAAAGGCGAATCAGTCTCACCGCTGCCCTGTCAAGTTCATAGGCTTCATATTAAGTACAAGCCGGGAAAGCGTGCAGTTAGTAGGAGGACCACATGTTAACTTTAACCAATATTCGCCCCCCATGAAGGTATTTCTCACAATTCTTAAAACGGATCCAACATGTTTATCGCCATTTTCAGGTTTGGATAGTACCCTTTACATGTACACAGACAAACCCTGCAATAAAACTAATCAATTTAGCTCAAAATTAATTTGTTTAATCAGTTTAGATACACTGGAATGGTGGTGAGGGTAAAACCAAGGGTACATGTTTTATTAATTTTGCTTTCTATATATAGTCAGCTGTGGCAATCCAAACATTCCAGGCGATTTATGATGACCAGCCAAAATAATTCTCAAAGGCCTAAAGTCCCACCCCTCCCTCCCCCACCACTAGGGGTGCATCTCAATCGTCTTCAGTGGCTTCTCTCCATCACAGATTTAAAAACCACTGAACAAGTAACAAACAATTCCTGGTAGTCATCCACCACCATTATTGCTGTCCCCTATCCTGCGTCCTCAGATCAGGAGAGGAGGCTACTACAGAGTATTGAGATGCACCCCTGGTGTCCTGTTGTTGTTTCCTGTCTGGTGTTATCAGCTTAAAAAAAAAGAGAAGAAGAAAAACAAGAGTATCGCTGCTGGTCTTCTGTTTACGCCTCCAGCTCGAAGTCAAAGTACTGGGGGTCAAAGTGATGGATCCTCGTATAGCCGTCCTCTCCCCCACTGGAGTAGCTGAAGACGAGAGGCAAAAAACAGGTTTGTTTCCCAAGAGACACTGGTCAGAGTTGGACAGCTGGTCATAGTGTTGACATTACACGACCGAGTTCCTAAATGGAACCCAAAACTGTTACTTGCTGCATACAACGAGAGCTGAAGAATAATCACCATTTAAATATAGATTTGTCTTATCACAAGGCAACTCATTTCCATCACAAACGCATGCTTATTAGCAAGTACCGCTTCACCCCCGTTTCAGCTCACAACCAAAGCTCCAACCCAGAACCTCTGCCCTGGAAACACGACCGTCTTCCCACGAAACGGCTTTCCAGTCGCGGCACCAAAAAGCTAGCTATTCAGCAGCGCCAGTGGGGACACTTAGGTTGAGGACTGTGTGCTACACTTGGAAGGATAATCAAGTCCTATTCTTTAGTGCCTTTTGGACCTTACCTCTTGCCGTCTGGGTGGAACGCCACACAGTTGATGGGTCCGAAGTGACCCTTGACCCTGCCAAACTCCTCTTCGTAAGCTGCGTGGAAGAACCTGGCCTCGAACTTGCCGATCCTGGTCGAGGTGGTGGTGACCTCCATGGCCTCTTGACCTCCTCCCATCACCACCTACAACACACACAGGGGTTAAAGGTCAGCTCTGGGATAAAGAGGTGCTGCAGAAATGTTCTGACATAAGTGGTTGTCTGGAGTGTCTTACGTGGTCCATGATGGGGGAGATGGCGGCAGAGTTGACAGGTCTCTCAGTCTTGAAGGACTTGATGTGATCTAGAGTTGTAGAGTCAAACAGCTGTGGGGTAGACAGACAAGTCAGTCAGACAGTACTTATATTAGGCAGTCAGCTGTTGAACTCAAACTAGTTAAGAAGCCCCAGTCCATCACTCTTCCTCTCGTCTTTAAACCCCCCCACCTCTCGTCCATCAACATCTCTCCACTGGGCGGTCATCCCTGCATACCTTAGAGGAGCAGTCTTTAGATGCTGTGATGACCATGGTCAGATCAACGGAGGTCTGGATGTCGTTGATCTGTTTGTTGTGTTCTTTCACCTTCTTCAGCACCTCTCCAGACTGCAACACACATCAGAGACGATACTGTCAGTATAATGATGTCCTGCATGTACTAGATTATCCACGTCTCTCCCCTCTGTCTTCAATAAGTGTTAAAAAACTTTATTTGTCACACGCGCCGAATACAACATGTAGACTTTACCGTGAAATGCTTTACTTTACAAGCCATAAACAACAGTTCAAGAAGAGTTAAGAAAATTGTAAAAAGTAACACAATAAAATAACAATAACAAGGCTCTATACAGGGGGTACCGAGTCAAAACAAAATGAAGGGGGGGGGGGGGGGGGTCCAATGTAAATAATGCGGTGGCCATTTGATTAATTGTTCAGCAGTCTTATGGCTTGGGGGGTAGAAGCTGTTAAGGAGCCTTTTGGTCCCAGACTTGGCGCTCGGGTACCGCTTGCCGTGCGGTAGCAGAGAAAGGAGTCTGACACTTTTTTGGGGCTTTCTTCTGACACCGCCTAGTATATAAGTCCTGGATGGCAGGAAGCTTGGCCCCACACACTTACCCTCTGTAGTGCCTTACGGTCAGATGCCGAGCAGTTACCATACCAGGCGGTGATGCAACCGGTCAGGATGCTCTCGATGGTGCAGCTGTAGAACTTTGAGGATCTGGGGACCCATGCCAAATCTTTTCAGTCTCCTGAGGGGGAAAGGGTGTTGTCGTGCCCTCTTTACAACTGTCTTGGTGTGTTTGGACCATGATAGTTTGTTGGTGATGACCCACTCCACTAAAGACCAGTCGATGTTAATGGCAGGTCGAACAGGCCCCATTTTCCTGTAGTCCATGATCATCTCCTTTGTCTTGCTCACATCGAGGGAGAGGTTGTAGTCCTGGCACCACACTGCCAGTTCTCTGACCTCCCTATAGGCTGTCTCATCGTTTTCGGTGACCAGGCCTACCACTGTTGTGTCGTCGCCAAACTTAAATGATGGTGTTGGAGTCGTGTTTGGCCACGCCGTCTTGGGCGAACAGGGAATACTGGAGGGGACTAAGCACGCACCCCCGAGGGGCCCCCGTGTTGAGGATCAGCGTAGCAGACGTGTTGTTACCTACCTTTACCACCTGGGGGCGGCTGTCAGGAAGTCCAGGAGGATCCAGTTGCAGAGTGAGTTTTTAGTCCCAGTGATGCGCTTTGAGGGCACTATGGTGTTGAACGCTGAGCTGTAGTCAATGAACAGCATTCTCACATAGGTGTTCCTTTTGTCCGGGTGGGAAAGAGAGGTATGGAGTGCGATTGCGACATCTCTGGATTTATATGCGAATGGGAGTGGGTCAGGGTATCCGGGAGGATGCTGTTAATGTGAGCCATGACTAGCCTTTCAAAGCACTTCATGGCTACCGAAGTGAGTCATTTAGGCAGATTACCTTCGACTATGGTTGTCTGCTTGAAACATGTAGGTATTACAGACTCGGTCAGGAAGAGGTTGAAAATGACAGTGAAGACACTTGGCAGTTGGTCCGCACATGCTCCGAGTACACCTCCTGGTAATCCGTCTGGCCCTGTGGCTTTGAATGTTGACCTGTTTAAAGGTCTTGCTCTCATTGACTACCGAGAGCGTTATCACACAATCATCCAGAACAGCTGGTGCTCTCATGCATGCTTCAGTGTTGTGTGTTAATGTGTCAGTGTGTGCACCTTGGCGCTGAACTGGTTGATCTCCCCGTTCTCATGACCAGCAATAACAAACTCTCCCAGAGGCCCCCACACAGCACTGGTGATCTTAGACTCAGCGCAGGGCACCGTCAGGTATGGCTGGTTGTCCTCTACAGAGAAAGCGAGACGGGGACAGAGCGAGACAGGGACAGGGTGAGAGAGAGAGAGGTAGGGAGATAGTGGGAAAGATAGGAAGAAACATCCTCAGACAACTGATGGCTGTGAAACCAGATATATACATTCAGATCTAAAGGACACCCCAGAAAGTTTATTAGAAGGCAAGGGAAAGTTATCACAATGTTGCGTTCACCTTTACCTGCAAACAGCAGTTTCTATCCTGTTTTAATACTAATCTGAAGTGTACACTACTTACCGATCTGCTGGGGGTCGCGTAGGTCGAAGTAGTTGAGGAAACACTGGTAGCCCATCTGCTTGTCTGTAGAGAACATGATGATGTTGCCACTGAAGTCAAAGCCACAGGTCCTCACAGCCGAGCTGGTGTTCAACATGGCTAGTTGTTTACCTGAGAGAGAGAGGGGTCATATCACACACACAGTTGCATCACAAACCAGGAAGTTGATCAACAAACCTGTCTCATACGGCCATGCGCTAACACACATACAGGTATCCCATCCAAGCACCAAAAGGAGTTCTCTTTTGTTTTCTCTCAAACACACACACCTACGTACCAGTCTCACAGTCCCATAGTCTGCAGCTGTTGTCTGCCGATCCCGTCAGCACGTTCTTGGTGTCCCCTGAGAGCATAGTTAAGGACAACCAACAATCCTATTGCCTAACCCTTTGTAAATTCATGTTGCCCATAACAAGGAACCGAAACAAAAATCCCAACACCCAATGGGGCTCGCGCAGCAGTTGTAAGGCACTGCATCTCAATGATAGAGGCGTCTCTACAGACCTGGGTTCAATTCAAGGCTGTATCACAACTGGCCTTGATTGGAAGTCTCATAGGGCGGCGCACAATTGGCCCAGCGTCGTCCCGGTTTGGCCGGTGTAGGCCGTCATTGTAAAAATGAAATTATTTTCTTAACTGACTTGCCTAGTTAAATAAAGGTTAAATAACTAAATAAAATGACCCTTCTAGAAACATCATATACACCCAAATCAAAACCCCTGACACTCAATGACCCTTCTAGAAACATCCCACGTAACATCACCCAGACCTTTATTTAAAGCTTTTTCATCAAACTGTCCCTTTGATGGTCCAGCACCATCCTCAGACAAACCTTTTATTTTTGTTGTTGTAAAATTCTCATTTTTGGAAAGGGCTTAAAATCTTGGTCATATGACATGATGGCCATTATAAATGGTAACTTGCACCACGGTGCGCATGGCTGTTAAGAGGTCTTGAGTAAAAGGATACAGTCACAGTCCACACACCACAACGCTCCAGTGTGTCCATTGTAAGTTCCTAGCCTCTCCCCGTTCACAGAGTACCACACGTTCGCTACCTGTGAATAAAGCGCACACACACACACAATGTGAATTGTTCAACTTACTGGTGGACGAGTGATATATTTTCTACATACATGGCATTCTTCTGTGTTGTGTTTAATTTCTTATTTACCGTGTCTTTGGCCACAGAGAATATCAAGTCTCCCTCTCGGTTGTATTTGATCTGTGTGATAGACCTCTCATGGCCCTGTAGCAAGATGGGTTTCTGCAGGGCACAAGAATAAGACATGTTAGTTAAACTGCACAGACAGTTTAATATTGCCAGCTTTTTTACTAGTACTAGCAGCTTGCTAACTAAACCAGTATTTAAAAGAGACGAGACCGAAAAGACTAAGATGGATGTTTACAGCTGGCTAGCTAGCTAGTATCTAAATATTCTAAACTATTGAGAATGGGAGTAACTTGCTACGTAGCTGTGTGCTAACGGGTGGCTCATTGACTGTATGGAGAAGCAATCAAACATATGGGACAATCAAATAATAACTTATTAGCATTATGCTTAACATCGAAAATGTTGGGGATAACCAGCGTCATAAAATGATCAACCAAAAAGGCACCACATGTTCGATGTACTTGCCAGCTTGTATTATACTATTAGCTAGCTCGACTGACAACGCATCATCCTTTTCATGCTAACGAGTTAGCCACCATCGAGCTATCTGGTTAGCATAAACCGCCGACATTCTAGACAATTTCACTTAAGTTCAGCACATATTGGCTAATCAAATTTAAGCAGTTCTAATATGATATACTCACCATAGCCGAAGCTTTACACTGGTCGCTTTATCCGTTGTAATCGTTATATGTGCCACAAAAACGAGAAAGGATGAAGACTCGTGTTGTTCGGCGCCGGGGCGAAGGCGGAAAAGGAGCGATAGTACTTCCGTGGCAAGCAGTGACCCCTGAACATTCTAAATGGCGCATTTTGCTCAGGCTAAAAGTGCCCCCCGGTGTCCAGTTTAGATATTCACTGGGATAAACTATTAAGGATGTAAGGAAAAGCTTACAGGTAATTTAAGAAGTTGTACAGCGATAGACTGCAGCGAATCGTACATTGTTGCCAAGTTAAAAGGTATTGGCTCAGTGGTTTTAAGCACTGCATCTCGGTGTCACTACTGATCCTGGTTCGAGTCCAGACTTTATCACAACCAACTGTGATTGGGAGTCCCATAGGACGGCGCACAATTGGCCCAGCGTCGTCTGGGTTAAGTCGTCATTATAAATAAGAATTCGTTTTTAACTGACTTGCCTAGTTAAAGGTAAAAAAATCAATAAAGACCAATGACCAAATCACAACATGTACATATTTTAATTAGCAAGACATTAAGTATACAGGGTAAGAAAAATACATGGAAAATAAAAAAATGGGGAAAAACCCAAAATAAGAGAAACCATCTTGGGTTCTGAATCAACACGGATGAATCTCTAAAAACACAATATGAAGCTCAAGAAAGTTAGTCTTTATTTTATTTATTTTATGTAATAAAGAAAAGTATTGCGTTACTCAAACGGCCCCCAGAGCCAGACCAACACTACAAACTAAAACGAGGAAGACATGTGATGCTAACAAGGGTAGACTCTACAGAAATTATTCATGTACTTTCATTGCAATAAAGCTATCATTCTTCCAACATAATTCTGATGGTGAAAATAAACTCAGGACAGAAAACGGAATGTTTTCCCTTCCCCCCCTCCCAGAGAGTATGGGGAACACACTGACCGCACCACAGCATATACACGTTGTGTCAACATAACACCACACAGTACAGAGAAAATAAGCAAGTTGTTTTGTGACACGGTTTATATAGAAGGAAGAATTTGCAATTAACCACCGAGGTTCAGGTTCAACGTGTAGCACAAACAGTCTCACAAACAGGAACACCTTTTGCAACAAAAATGTGAGTTTCTATTGGGAGAAATTCAGGTCGGTCCCTCCCCGTTAGATTCTGTTTGCTAACATTTGGTTCCTAGTGAACACACCCCAGGCCAGTGCACATCAAAGGGAGTTGATAATACATTCTCAGTGTAGTGCTTCTCAAATCAAAACGGACACAGAACTAGATAACAACGCCAAGGTTGCATAGATTAAATCTGTTTAAACGTGTTTTACTTGACCTGATTGAACCAAAAAAACTATCCAAGTTGAGTTACAATCCTGTTAAAAGATATGTATTCTCAAAAAGGACACACGGAATAGAGAATGTATCATTGGTAGCCACCTGTGTCAGTACGTTTCCACATCCGTTTCAGTGGAATCTACACATCTTAACCATGAACGATCACGTTCGCAAAGACAGCCAGCAGGAAACCGTTAAAACATTTTTACATCGGAACCAACGTTGTAGAATCAAATTGAAAAGCACGTAATACGAGTGTGGAATGTAAATAAAGATGTAAAAAACCGAACACAATCCTCTCATCACCTCCCACCATAGCTATCAGGGCTTATCTCATCTCTGAAACATATTGTGGGAATGAGGAGGAACGTCAAATTGGTCAATGAATGCTTAAAATGAAAACTTTAAAAAAAGAATATATATATATATATATATATATACACACATATATATATATATATATATATACATACATATATACACATATACATATACATATATATATAGCGGTGTTTTGACTCTTCCTTAGATATATATATATATATAGCGGTGTTTTGACTCTTCCTTAGATATATATATATATAGCGGTGTTTTGACTCTTCCTTAGATATATATATATATATAGCGGTGTTTTGACTCTTCCTTAGAGATATATATATATATAGCGGTGTTTTGACTCTTCCTTAGATATATATATATATATAGCAGTGTTTTGACTCTTCCTTAGATATATATATATATATATAGCGGTGTTTTGACTCTTCCTTAGATATATATATTTATTTTTTAAACAGTTGCATATCAAACAAACACAATGTATAAACTCTGCTGTGCAGTCTTTGCAACATAAAGGAGGTCCAGAGTACAGCATGATATTAAGCAGAGTCGAGGTCAATTCCAATTGAAAACTATTGAGGACAATTGAACGGAATTAAAAAACCCAACACCGCTATAAAAGAAGCAACCCAAAACCAAAACGAAAAGAACAAGGCAATTTTGTCTAATCTTCCGGGTGTATTCATTAGTACAAACCGTAACAAAACATTATTGCAGCGGAAAACATTAAGCAATGAAAACAATTTTTCTTGTTGGACAAATTCAGCTCAGGTCCCTCCTCATTTCACCCCCCCCCCCCCCCCATTTGCTTCCGGGTTGGTTCCTCGTGGTCTAAGAGCATTTTGTGTGGATCCAACGATACTGTAAGATTCATAAAGAATATCTACACCATCCCTTTAAGTGTTTTGATGCTCTGGACCTAAACAAGGACGTCTAAAATGGAACGAAAGTGACCCTTTTGCAAGATTATCCCCAACCTAGATATTATACACTCTGCTCTCTGTGCCGAAGGAAAGGTCAGGTGATTCCTACATGCGCTGATGAGTTAGCCATGCTTTCAGTGTGTTCAACTTAAAAAAATATAAATCCTAGAATTCAAGTTTAACTGTGGCCGTACATTTGCAGATTCACTATATCTTAACCTCTATGACTGACAGACACGCGCACACACACGAAAAAGAGGGACTGATGGAGACAAGCACACACACGAAAAACCCTCCTGTTCCAACATCTTTACTGTAGATTTACCTTCCTAAGCAGCCAGTGTCCCAAATACCACACTATTCCAACAGAGCTCTGGTGAAAAGTAGTGCACTATATAGGGAATAGGGTTCCATAGGGCTCTGGTCTAAAGTAGTGCACTATATAGGGAATAGGGTTCCATAGGGCTCTGGTCTAAAGTAGTGCACTACATAGGGAATAGGGTTCCATAGGGCTCTGGTCTAAAGTAGTGCACTATGTAGGAAATAGGGTTCCATAGGGCTCTGGTCTAAAGTAGTGCACTACATAGGGAATAGGGTGCCATTTGGGATGAAGCCTCTTTTTTTAAAGCTTGCTTTGCCTCACATAAAAGCTGTGATTTCCATGAACATTTGTGTGCTAGAGTTCTCAAAAGGAAAATGTAAAAAGAAAAAGACCAAAAAACAAAACACACAGGATGAAGAACCTCCAATAATCGTCCCTGACTGACACCATCATCATCATCACCTTCAACTCTCCAGGAGCCACCAGAGTAGGTAGAAGCTGCTAACTGACTACAGATCCAGGGTCAGATGTTCTTGCACCGCTCTATTGGTTTTAAGTTGGACCTAAGGGAATCTGATCCTAGATCTGTGGTTAGGGGACAACTTTATCTAACTCTGGGGGAAAATCATACAGACCCACACTCTTAACTCCCACATTAATAGTGGCTTGGCTTGCAGGCTGGTAGTTGGTAATCGGTCGGTGAAGGGGAGACTGAGCGGTGTTGCCCAGGCAAGAGGTCTCATTCCTGGGCAGTGAGGGTGGCTGCACAGGCCTGGTTCTCAGTGTCCAACTCTGGGCCGCAGTGGCAGCCATGCGAGCAGGGTATTGGGGAGCTAGGGGTGGTGGTGTCGGGGTCTGGGCTAGGCTCCTGGGAGTCTGTGGGGGGTAGGGAAGGGGATTCAGCCCCTGGGCTGTTGTCCCCGGGGCCGGTGCTCAGGCCCTGAACCTTCTTGCTGAGTTCGTTGCGTTCGTTCTGCAGCGCCCGGCAAAGCTTTTCCAACTTCCCTACCTTCCCCTGGAGGCTGTCAAACTCACGGTCCTGCAGAGTTTTCTACAGAAGGCACACAGATACACAAACTTACACTTAGTGTACAAAACATTAAGAACACCTCCTCTCCCCATGACATTTCACCTGGATTCACCTGGTCAGTCTATGATCCCTTATTGATGTCACTTGTTATATCCACTTCAAATCAGTGTAGATGAAGGGGAGGAGACGGGTTAAAAATGATTTTTCAGCCTTGAGACAATTGAGACATGGATTGTGTATATGTGCCATTCAGAGGGTGAATGGGCAAAAAAAATGTATTTAAGTGCTGTGTTATGGTACTAGGTGCCAGGCGCACCGGTTTGTGTCAAGAACTACAACGCTGCTGGGATTTTGGCACTCAACAGTTTCCTGTGTGTATCAAGAATGTTCCTAATGTTTCGTCCACTCGAGTGTATATCTTGCACTTTTCCCAACAAAACACAAAATACAGGCAAACCAATAGAAAAGGCCCCATTCAGTGAGTAAAACCCAGCCTACCTCCTCAGCCATGTTCAGCAGGGCCTTGTTGCTGCTCTCCCACCTGGAACGATACATGGTCGTCTCCTTCTCCAGCTTCTTGATCTTCTTCGTCATCTACGGACACACACACAGGGTCACATGATCACAGGGTCACATGACCACGGACTACAACCAAGACAGACCATCTTCTGACCACAGACTACAACCAAGACAGACCATCTTCTGACCACGGACTACAACCAAGACAGACCATCTTCTGACCACGGACTACAACCAAGACAGACCATCTTCTGAGATCTCTGCTGATGTGTGACAGACACTCACCTTCTCCATCTCTTGTTTGAAAGTGGTGAACACCTCATTGCTCTTGGACAGAGTAGTCTGGAACTCCTCAAACTTCTCTGTGTATAAGGACAGCTGGATGGGCAGATGGGAAAGAGAGGAAGGTCAGTTCCAACACATTAACTTCCCAGCTGGTTGTTTACCAGAGATGGGACAGAGTGGATGCATCTGAGAGCGTTCTTAAATAGACACCTGTTGTTTGAGATGGACTTCCTGCTGCTTCATCAGCTCACACATCCTCTGAGACTCGACCGCTTCCTTCAACAGCTGGAGAGAAGAGGAGACTAACATGAAATCAACCCTAACACATCGTCAGACTCGACCGCTTCCTTCAACAGCCGGAGAGACATCAGAAGACCAAAATAAAGAGTTGTGCCTTATTGCTTAAATCAAACCCACGAGGGGGGCGTTGCGTCATGGCTAAGAAAAGCCCTTAGCCGTGGTATATTGGCCAGATACCACAAACCCCCAAGGTGCCTTATTGCTATTATAAACTGGTTACCAAAGGTAATTGGAGCAGTACTAGTAAATGTTTTGTCATATTCGTGGTATACTTTCAGCCAATCAGCATTCAGGGCTCGAACCACCCAGTTTCTAATCCCACATGATATAGTCATTGAGTTGAACACGTTGACTAGAGTGTTCACCAAACAACCATATTCAATTGTTACTCACAAAGTCCTTCTCTCTGTGATGTCGGTCCTCAGACTCCAGGAGCAGTTCCTGAGCCTGTTGTAGCTTCGCATCCACCAACTGTTGCTGCAGATCCTTATGCTTGAACACCTTGTCAATGTGCTGAGAGAGGACAGGGGGTTATAATACTCACATGACCAGAACATCGTTAGACCTTTTCTGCAGTTGCACCTTGTGTGCTTTAGTTATGCAAGTAAATGTCCATGTCCTTCCTGGTAGAGCTGCAGCACTCCTGTCTGCTCCCCACTCCCATTCTCCCCACACCACACTCTCCCCACTCCAAACCACACTCTCCCCACTCCAAACCACTCCCACCAGTCTCACCACTCTCCCACCAGTCTCACCACTCTCCCACCAGTCTCACCACTCTCCCACCAGTCTCACCACTCTCCCACCAGTCTCACCACTCTCCCACCAGTCTCCCACCACTCCAAACCACACTCCCACCACTCTCCACCCACTCTCCCACCACTCTCCACCCACTCTCCCACCACTCTCCACCCACTCTCCCACCACTCCAAACCACACTCCCACCATTCTCCCCACTCCAAAACACACCTCCTCTCGTAGTTCGTACTGTTGGATGAGTTTCTTGAGCTTCTCTGCTAGCTCAGAGTTCTCCAGCCTCAGACTGGCATTCCTCTCGTTATGCTGCTCCATCTGGGCCTGGATGTCATTCAGAGTCACCTGGGAACACACACACACACACACACACAGGAACTAGAGGATGTTACATCATGATAAACAACCAGGAAGTGCTTGGCCTACTTCTCAACACTAATTGGGAGAAGATTGTGGCAATAAATCAAGGAAAGACTAGAGATTCATCCCTTCTTTACACACAATGCTAGTGGCTCACCTGGAAGTGTGATGTCACCACCTTCCTCTTCTCCTCCTCCACGCGTGCACGCTGTGTCCCGTCCTCCTGCAAGAGCAAGTTAGGTTTTAAAATGCACAGCTCCATTTTACTCCCAAAAAGTTGTTCACTTCATAAATCATTAAAAAATAAAAAAATAAACATTTTGGTTCACAAAGATAATGGTCCTAGCAATCAGAGAACTAGAAGACTCATCTTCTAGTTTTTGAAATGTGTAAGTGGGTTGGAGCAGGTCACTTTTGTCAAGTCGTTGAGCATCATTGGTTACCGCCTTTCGAGGGGTGTACCGCCTTTAGGGGGATAAAATTGTCAGACTTCAACTTAATCCTGCAGCCAATCCCCTGCATAGTGGGAGGCTCTGCAGTCAGCCAATCATTAGGCTGATTCTTCGCTGTTGAGACTGGTGTTTTGGGGGTACTATTTAATGAAGCTGCCAGTTGGACTTGTGAAGTGTCTGTTTCTCAAACTAGACACTCTAATGTACTTGTCCTCTTGCTCAGTTGTGCACCGGGGCCTCCCACTCCTCTTTCTATTCTGGTTAGAGCCAGTTTGCTCTGTTCTGTGAAGGGAGTAGTACACAGCGATGAACGAGATATTCAGTTTCTTGGCAATTTCTTGCATGGAACAGCCTTCATTTCTCAGAACAAGAATAGACTGATGAGTTTCAGAAGGTCTTCGTTTCTGGCCATTTTGAGCCTGTAATTGAACCCACAAATGCTCCAGATTCTCAACTAGTCTAAAGGCCAGTTTTATTGCGTCTTTAATCAAGACAACATTTTTCAGCTGTGCTAACATAACTGCAAAAGGGTTTTCTAATGATCAATTAGCCTTTTAAAATGACAAACTTGGATTAGCTGACACAACGTGCCATTGGAACACAGGACTGATGGTTGTTGATAATGGGCCTCTGTACGCCTATGTAGATATTCCATTAAAAATCTGCCGCTTCCAGCTACAATAGACATTTACAACATTAACAATGTCTACACTGTATTTCTGATCAACTTGATGTTATTTTAATGGACAAAAACTGTGCTCTTTCAAAAAGGACATTTCTAAGTGACCCCAAACTTTTGAAAGAAAGTGTAAATTAATGTGATATTTAAGGCTCTTTATCAATAATTGATTATACAATTTACAAACATGATTCCAGTTTGTGAGTCTATGATTTGGGGGTTGGAGACGTGTGTATTTTGACATTATCCAGAAAATGTTATTTTTTTTTAAGCAATGGCAACACTGCCATGTTGATCTGAGCCTTCTTGTTGGAAAACCACATTGGTGTCCAACTTTCGGCTGTCGCAAATGCACCTCCCCCGACTTATCTGCAGTTGGTTGCTTTAGAGTGACTCCTATGTGAGCTCCGCCCTCTCTGTCTGACCTTTGACTGAGTCACACTGTGCTGGCCTGAATACCCGACTTACGCCACACTGTGCTGGCCCGTCCTTTCCAGCAGTGTTCAAGCAATAATGGTGGCCAGCACATTCAAGCTCAGCCCGGTTTGGCTCAGGAGTGTGAAAAAGGTACAGCTTCATCATCCTTTACCTCAGGGATCATTACCTAGATTCAGCCAAGGGGCTATTTTTTATTCTTGAGCAGATGGTCAAGGGACCGGAACATAATTTTTGAATAATTTGTAGACTGCAAACAGATGTTTGACTAAAACATAAATTCATACCTTATATATATATTATATATATATTATATATATATTTGTATGCGATCAGATCTCTCTATTATGCGTGGGAATACTTTGGAACAGATTTACAGCTCGGTAAACTTTGGGGGCCCAAATTAATATCACCCGGGGCCAAATTCGGCCTGGGTGCCACCAGTTGGAGAATCCTGCCAACCTTGAGTGTGCGGTTGTGTCTCTGCAGCTCCCTACAGAGTGACTCCAGTTTGCTGCGTGCCAGGATAGCCTTGCTGTGTTCCTTCTTTAGGTGGTCTGTCTCCTGCACCAGCTGAGACTGTTTCTTCTGGAGGACCCGCATTTGCTTCTGACTGTTCCGCTGTTCCTCCAGCTGCGCACACACACAGAAATTAGAGTTTAATTTATAAAACCACTATTAAATGTTGAACTAATAATAATAAAACATTAAAACTCCAGTACACTTAAATGAAAAGCCATTGATAAAATGGCTACAATGAGACAAATGAAGGCTAGAGGGGAAACAAACAAGGCTGCCAAGGGTGGCTGGGTGTGTTAGCCATGTCCTTGTCCAGTAAAGACCCTCCATCAGCCAGCCTCCCTCCCCTCCATCAGCCAGCCTCCCTCCCCTCCATCAGCCAGCCAGCCAGCCAGCCTCCCTCCACCAGCCAGCCAGCCTCCCTCCCCCCACCAGCCAGCCAGCCTCCCTCCCCTCCACCAGCCAGCCAGCCTCCCTCCCCTCCACCAGCCAGCCAGCCTCCCTCCCCTCCACCAGCCAGCCTCCCTCCCCTCCACCAGCCAGCCTCCCTCCCCTCCACCAGCCAGCCTCCCTCCCCTCCACCAGCCAGCCTCCCTCTCCTCCACCAGCCAGCCTCCCTCCCCCTCTGGGCTCCCTCCCCTCCATCAGCCACATCCAGAAAAGGACTTAAAAACACATAGGCCTGTCACACATACACCCCCTTGATCAGTTACATACACTGCTGCAATCTATCACGTAATCACACGTTATGGACACACAGGACAGACCTGCATCACACATTCAGAAATCAGCAATAAATCCACGACTCATTCCCACATGGGAAAGCGCCCTGACAGACAGACAGACAAAACAAACTACTACTGGCTGATACACAGATGGAGGCTAGATATAAAAGAGGGCTGCTAGCATGCTAAAAAGGCTTCTAGCATGCTAGAAACAAATAAAAAAGTTAATTTACTAAACCAACAGCCTTCGAGCCACACACACCACACCAGAGACTTTATTAGAGTCACTACTAACCAGATCAGCATACTTCTTACAGAGGCCTGCCAGTTTCTCTTCTGGTGTACTCAGAGTATTCAGGGTCTGCATCAGCAGGGTGATCTCTTTACCTGCAACACACAGGATGGGGGGGGGGGGGGGGGGGGGGGGGGGAGACATTCAGTGCAACACCACCTCATCACAACAGGTGCCTAGCAACACACAAGGGGAAGCTGTCCAGTCCTAAACCCCTAGCCACCACCTGTATGAATAAAGGAATCTAATGGATGACAGCTAGATATATTAGTGACCAATATGGATGGGTAAGAGCTCCATACTGTTCTTCCGGACCAGGATCCAACGACAAGCACCTAGGAATACACCCTAGGGGTTGATTTCAGACAGAGCAACAGAACCAGTCCTTACCCAGACCCTTCACCTTCTTCTTGTCCTGAGTCTTTGCCTTCTCCGCTCCGCAGGCGTTCACTTTGACATCCCCTGGCTTCACGTCCAGCTCCTTCTCATTGGCCAGGCCGTTGAGCACAGGGCCGTGTGATTGGCCGTTGGGCAGGTTAACCCCGTCTTCCCCGTTGTCCTCCAGACAGTAGGTGTTGAGGATGTCCTCCAGCTGGCGGCTCAGCTCCTCAGCCATGTCACACTGAGACGACACCCCCTCCGCTGCAGTAGAGACGGGTACGGGGTCTGCTATAGTAGAGACTGGGATGGGGTCTGCTATAGTAGAGACTGGGACGAAAGCAGGCTCTTCTACAGGTGGGACCGCGGGGAGAGCTGCAGACTCTGCTGTGTTGGGAACGGCAGACACCTCACCCACTAGACACAGAAGGGAAGGACAAATATGTTATTACAACATTAGCTAAGGTGTACCGGATGTATGGAAGCATTAACTTATCACCTTCACAATATATGGCTATGCTACTGCCATAGTTGTGATACTTTGCAGTCCTGCTTATGTGTACTGAGGTTGAAGGGTGGGAACCCAGTTACTGAGATTTACCACCTCAAATCACTCCCTTTACCCAGGATAAATAACGGAGAAGTATTTTTAAAAAGAACAGCATGTCGTGAAATGGAACTGTAATGTCTAAATCTGGCTTCTTTACATGATGAATCATAAAACACTCCATCTCCGGGCGCAGGACAGGCGGCCCATCTCCGGGCGGGGGGGGGAAACAGGCGGCCCTTCTCCGGGGGGGGGGTAACAGGCGGCCCTTCTCCGGGCGGGGGGGGACAGGCGGCCCATCTCCGGGCGGGGGGGGACAGGCGGCCCATCTCCGGGTGGAGTGAGTTACCAATGCACGTAGACCTATCATGGTAACGTTTTCTTCTTGTGACAGGTAGGCCTACATTTGCTGCTGCATAGCCTATACTACAGTAATATAAAGAACGAATGTCTAATTTACCCATCTCTATCTGGCTTTCTGGGGTCACATTTTTTAGTAAAGAATTTTTTCATTGCAGCTGCAGAGTTTTAAAACTTCACTTGAATATCGTTGCTTTAAATCAGTACACTCGCGAGCACACTCTCAACCTCTCCCCAAAAAACCCATTAAAGCAGCACTCAAAACACAGACACACACACTAGCCGACCCCTTTCAGGTAATAAACTCAATGCAGAATTAGCCTTATATTTAGTTCATTAACGATGGGTAAAGCAAAATGAGCTCGTAACTACGCCTTTAGCACCTGTTTCTTGAGCAATACACACACCTCTGCTCCACTGGCCCCTCTCTTTAAAAAAAAAAAAAAACCTTCCTTAGCTCTTGGGGTCCCATGCAGGAAAAGCTAGATTAGAGTAGCTTGCCGGAAATCGTTGTTTGTAGCTTTTCTTCTACCAAAAGACTATTCGAAGAGGGTCTCAAGCTCGTTTGCTGAATGTTAAGTACAGCAGCCAACAGAACTCACAGGTAAGTTTGAAAGAAGAGCAAACATGCAATGGTGGTAGGCTATAGCAGTTATTTTTTCAGACCCATAACCATTCAGATGGTGGTAGACTATAGCAGTTATTAATTCAGACCCATAACCATTCAGATGGTGGTAGACTATAGGAGTTATTAATTCAGACCCATAACCATTCAGATGGTGGTAGACTATAGCAGTTATTAATTCAGACCCATAACCATTCAGATCCATAACCATTCAGATGGTGGTGGGCTATAGGAGTTATTAATTCAGACCCATAACCATTCAGATGGTGGTAGACTATAGGAGTTATTAATTCAGACCCGTAACCATTCAGATGGTGGTAGACTATAGCAGTTATTTATTCAGACCCATAACCATTCAGATGGTGGTAGGCTATAGCAGTTATTTATTCAGACCCGTAACCATTCAGATGGTGGTAGACTATAGGAGTTATTTATTCAGATCCATAACCATTCAGATGGTGGTAGACTATAGGAGTTATTAATTCAGACCCATAACCATTCAGATGGTGGTAGACTATAGGAGTTGTTCATTCAGACGCATAACCATTCAGATGGTGGTAGACTATAGCAGTTATTAATTCAGACCCATAACCATTCAGATGGTGGTGGGCTATAGGAGTTATTAATTCAGACCCATAACCATTCAGATGGTGGTAGACTATAGGAGTTGTTTATTCAGATCCATAACCATTCAGATGGTGGTAGACTATAGGAGTTATTAATTCAGACCCATAACCATTCAGATGGTGGTAGACTATAGCAGTTATTAATTCAGACCCATAACCATTCAGATGGTGGGAGACTATAGCAGTTATTTATTCAGACCCATAACCATTCAGATGGTGGGAGACTATAGCAGTTATTAATTCAGACCCATAACCATTCAGACCCATAACCATTCAGATGGCGGTAGACTATAGGAGTTGTTCATTCAGACGCATAACCATTCAGATGGTGGTAGACTATAGCAGTTATTAATTCAGACCCATAACCATTCAGATGGTGGTAGACTATAGCAGTTATTAATTCAGACCCATAACCATTCAGGTGGTGGTAGGCTATAGCAGTTATTAATTCAGACCCATAACCATTCAGATGGTGGTGGGCTATAGGAGTTATTAATTCAGACCCATAACCATTCAGATGGTGGTAGACTATAGCAGTTATTAATTCAGACCCATAACCATTCAGATGGTGGTAGACTATAGCGGTTATTAATTCAGACCCATAACCATTCAGATGGTGGTAGACTATAGCAGTTATTAATTCAGACCCATAACCATTCAGATGGTGGTGGGCTATAGGAGTTATTAATTCAGACCCATAACCATTCAGATGGTGGTAGACTATAGCAGTTATTTATTCAGACCCATAACCATTCAGACCCATAACCATTCAGATGGTGGTAGACTATAGGAGTTGTTCATTCAGACGCATAACCATTCAGATGGTGGTAGACTATAGGAGTTGTTCATTCAGACCCATAACCATTCAGATGGTGGTAGACTATAGCAGTTATTAATTCAGACCCATAACCATTCAGACCCATAACCATTCAGATGGTGGTGGGCTATAGGAGTTATTAATTCAGACCCATAACCATTCAGACCCATAACCATTCAGATGGTGGTAGACTATAGGAGTTATTAATTCAGACCCATAACCATTCAGATGGTGGTAGACTATAGGAGTTATTAATTCAGACCCATAACCATTCAGATGGCGGTAGACTATAGCAGTTATTTATTCAGACCCATAACCATTCAGATGGTGGTAGACTATAGCAGTTATTTATTCAGACCCATAACCATTCAGATGGTGGTAGACTATAGCAGTTATTAATTCAGACCCATAACCATTCAGATGGTGGTAGACTATAGGAGTTATTAATTCAGACCCATAACCATTCAGATGGTGGTAGACTATACCAGTTATTAATTCAGACCCATAACCATTCAGATGGTGGTAGACTATAGCAGTTATTAATTCAGACCCATAACCATTCAGATGGTGGTAGACTATAGCAGTTATTAATTCAGACCCATAACCATTCAGATGGCGGTAGACTATAGCAGTTATTAATTCAGACCCATAACCATTCAGATGGTGGTAGACTATAGCAGTTATTTATTCAGACCCATAACCATTCAGACCCATAACCATTCAGATGGCGGTAGACTATAGCAGTTATTAATTCAGACCCATAACCATTCAGACCCATAACCATTCAGATGGTGGTGGGCTATAGGAGTTATTAATTCAGACCCATAACCATTCAGACCCATAACCATTCAGATGGTGGTAGACTATAGGAGTTATTAATTCAGACCCATAACCATTCAGATGGCGGTAGACTATAGCAGTTATTAATTCAGACCCATAACCATTCAGATGGTGGTAGACTATAGCAGTTATTAATTCAGACCCATAACCATTCAGACCCATAACCATTCAGACCCATAACCATTCAGATGGTGGTAGACTATACCAGTTATTAATTCAGACCCATAACCATTCAGATGGTGGTAGACTATAGCAGTTATTAATTCAGACCCATAACCATTCAGACCCATAACCATTCAGATGGTGGTAGGCTATAGCAGTTATTAATTCAGACCCATTACCATTCAGATGGTGGTAGACTATAGCAGTTATTAATTCAGACCCATAACCATTCAGATCCATAACCATTCAGATGGTGGTAGGCTATAGCAGTTATTAATTCAGACCCATAACCATTCAGATGGCGGTAGACTATAAGAGTTGTTCATTCAGACCCATAACCATTCAGATGGTGGTAGACTATAGGAGTTGTTCATTCAGATGCATAACCATTCAGATGGTGGTAGACTATAGGAGTTGTTCATTCAGATGCATAACCATTCACATGGTGGTAGACTATAGGAGTTGTTCATTCAGACGCATAACCATTCAGATGGCAGTAGACTATAGGAGTTGTTCATTCAGACCCATTACCATTCAGATGGTGGTAGGCTATAGCAGTTATTTATTCAGACCCATAACCATTCGTGAACAGAAGTGAAAGCCTCCTGCATCTAATTCTAGTCCTATATTATTCAAGGATGTCATTAGAATGATGAAGGTAAGGACAATGAAACATACTTTCATTTAACATTTGAAAGTGAGGAAGGAAGCAACAATACATAGAGGTAGGCTAATAACAGGGGAACTAATATGAAAGATATATATACACACATACCACACACACACACACGAGTCAGCCTAATAATACAAATAGGCCCATTTATATTTTAAATGAAAAACAAATTCTCTAGCCTATACTTGTAACTTTGGGTGGCGCAGAAATTGTCTCAGCGTCAGCTGGGTTAGGGGATAAAAAAAAAAAAAAAACACAAGAACCTTTATTTAACTAGGCAAGTCAGTTAAGAACAAATATTTTTTTTTTACAATGACGGCCTACCCCGGCCAAACCTGGACGAAGCTGGGCCAATTGTGCACCGCCCTACAGGACTCCCAATCACAGCTGGATGTGATGCAGCCTGGATTCGAACCAGGTACCGGACGGTTTGAAAATAAGAATTTGTTCTTAACCGAGTCGCCTAGTCAAATAAAGGTTCAATTAAATAACTTTTGTAGGCCGCATGTGCTGCACGAGAATCATGTTCTCTCCCTGCTTTATCACGGTTTGAAGGATGTGCGTAATTCCAGTCCCAACAATACAGTTCACACCCAAAACGATGAACCTACTGAAGCTAGTTTCATTTATTTACCCAAGAGAGCCCCTGAACTAGCCACATCTATGAGCTTTTATGTTTTTCTGTATTGGATAACGGTACAATCATTTGGGCTTTTTTGGGGCTTGGGCTCATTAAATGTCTAATGTAGGGCAGACAAAATGTATTTAATGTATGGCTCATCAGGATCCGCTTAGCATCAGGCTTGAATTTTCAATCAGAAAAGTGATTTATTCTCCGGATGGAACATTTGTAAAAAATAGCATGAAAATTTCCAACCCTAAAGTGTAAACAAGAATTCAGTGTCATGGGCGTTGTTGAAGGTTCCTAGCGCAATAGACGTGGAGCTACGTTCATTATTTTAATACTGCAAAACTTGACACGTTGTGGCTGAAAGATGTGATAGCTACACAAAACTATAGTGACAAATAGCCAACCCTGTCAAAAGATGTTGACCATAAACATTGAAAATTGGTGCATTTGACTAGCGTTATTAGTTCCATCACATCTGTGACAACCAGTGTCACCTAGGACACAGTGCTAACGTTACCTGAACTTTCAGCCCCATCAATCTGTGAAGGCCTGTCTGGCTCTTTAGGGCTGACAGTATCTATAACGTCTTTTGGGCTACTGGTCTCTGTAACGTCTTTTGCCGCTGTGCTTCCCTCCATCTCTCCAGTGCCAGGTGGTGGAGCCGCGTCACTGCCCTGCGTGGCCGACTCTTCCGTGTCCTGTTTCTTCATGATGAAATGCCTGAAACATAGTATTAAAAAAAATGGTAATCGATCATTATGTTTGTATATGGAAAAATCGAACTGTGCCGTGTCTGTTACAGATCCGAATATTCAAATGTTCGCTGGCTATTATAAAACACATGTTGCACCTGCACTTGAGAAAAGCAAGAAACGTAACTGCCAAACGTCTAAAACCTTTAAGTTAGCTAGCTTTCGGTCAGTTGGTCACCAATAATCACGCTTATACTAATGTAAAATGTATCTGAAATGGCGAACGACAGTTTACGTTAGTTAGCCAAGTTACCAGCATAGCAACGAATTAATGTGGACGAAGTTACATTTTCAACACGGCTAGCTATATGCTAGCTAGTGGAAGAGTTAACAATTTTGGAAAGTCGTCAAGCAAGTGAAACAATACCCCTTCTATTAGCAACCAAAACACACAACTTAGCAACTAGAAAGTGAAACTAGTTGAACAAATGACAGTGCCGTTTAGAAGAGTTCGCAAGCTAGCTAAGTTCGCTAGTTAGCATTTTGCTTTCTAGCTTGGCTCTACGCTAGGGAACAAACCAAAGAAACACGACACCTCATATGGCACAGTCATTATTAATTCGTTGGGATAAGCTTTAGGTAATTTATTAGAAAATAAAAATGTCGGTTTACCTTCTTCCAACTCTATAAATACACGTCTCTGTTGCCTGCTGCTTTTCCTCCTACCAACCGTGACAGGAAATACACAAGACACAACGGAAGTGCGTAGGTAACAATTGCGGGTAAGTGGAATATGTCGTTCAAACGCCCTACTCAGAACTACAAAAACTTTTATTCACGGTTTCGAAACTGAACAAAAATATAAACGCAACATGCAACAATTTTAACAACTTTACTGAGTTACAGTACCTATAAGGATATCAGTTAATTTAAATAAATTCATAAATCCCTAATCTATGGATTTCACATGACTGGGCAGGGGTGCAGCCATGGGTGGGCCAGGGAGGGCATAGGCCCACCCACTTGGGAGCCAGCCCAGCGCATCTGAATTATTTTTTCCCAACAAAAAGGCTTTATTCCAAACAGAAATACTCCTCAGTTTCATCAGCTGTCCGGATGGCTGGTCTCAGATGATACCCCAGGTGAAGAAGCCAGATTTTTTTATTTCACTTTTATTTAACCAGGTAGGCAAGTTGAGAACAAGTTCTCATTTACAACTGCGACTTGGCCAAGATACAGCAAAGCAGTTCGACACATATAACAACACAGAGTTACACATGGACTAAAACAAACATACAGTCAATAATACAGTAGAAAAATATGTCTATATACAATGTGAGCAAATGAGGTGAGATAAGGTGGTAAGGTGGACACCAATAACATTTGCGCACCAGTTTCCTTGAAGTTATTGTATTTTAAATGAATCTGTATAATTTATCTGTATAATTTATTTCATATTCATATTTCATATGAACCCTTCCCCCCACCTCGTCAATCAAGTTGCCATGACAGCAGAGAACTGAGGCCAATGTGGTCACGAGAATGTGGGTGTGGCATCTTCAGAAGGTTTTGTTCTTTGAAGGCAATAAATAGGCCACGGTGGCAAAGTAAATACAATATAGCAATTTAACACTGGAATGGTAGATTTGACAGTAGATGAGTGTGCAAAGTAGAAATACTGGGGTGCAAAGGAGCAAAATGAATAAATAAATACAGCAAGGGAGAGGTAGTTGTTTGGGCTATTTATAGATGGGCTATGTACAGGTGCAGTGATCTGTGAGCTGCTCTGACAGCTGGTGCTTAAAGCTAGTGAGGGAGATGTGTTCCCAGTTTCAGAGATTTGTGTAGCCCGTCCCAGTCATTGGCAGCAGAGAACTGGAAGGAGAGGCGGCCAAAGGAGGAATTGGCTTTGGGGGTGACAAGTGAGATATACAGTGCCTTGCGAAAGTATTCGGCCCCCTTGAACTTTGCGACCTTTTGCCACATTTCAGGCTTCAAACATGAAGATATAAAACTGTATTTTTTTGTGAAGAATCAACAACAAGTGGGACACAATCATTAAGTGGAACGACATTTATTGGATATTTCAAACTTTAACAAATCAAACACTGAAAAATTGGGCGTGCAAAATTATTCAGCCCCTTTACTTTCAGTGCAGCAAACTCTCTCCAGAAGTTCAGTGAGGATCTCTGAATGATCCAATGTTGACCTAAATGACTAATGATGATAAATACAATCCACCTGTGTGTAATCAAGTCTCTGTATAAATGCAACTGCACTGTGATAGTCTCAGAGGTCCGTTAAAAGCGCAGAGAGCATCATGAAGAACAAGGAACACACCAGGCAGGTCCGAGATACTGTTGTGAAGAAGTTTAAAGCCGGATTTGGATACAAAAAGATTTCCCAAGCTTTAAACATCCCAAGGAGCACTGTGCAAGCGATTATATTGAAATGGAAGGAGTATCAGACCACTGCAAATCTACCAAGACCTGGCCGCTCATACAAGGAGAAGACTGATCAGAGATGCAGCCAAGAGGCCCATGATCACTCTGGATGAACTGCAGAGATCTACAGCTGAGGTGGGAGACTCTGTCCATAGGACAACAATCAGTCGTATATTGCACAAATCTGGCCTTTATGGAAGAGTGGCAAGAAGAAAGCCATTTCTTAAACATATCCATAAAAAGTGTTGTTTAAAGTTTGCCACAAGCCACCTGGGAGACACACCAAACGTGGAAGAAGGTGCTCTGGTCAGATGAAACCAAAATTGAACTTTTTGGCAACAATGCAAAACGTTATGTTTGGCGTAAAAGCAACACAGCTGAACACACCATCCCCACTGTCAAACATGGTGGTGGCAGCATCATGGTTTGGGCCTGCTTTTCTTCAGCAGGGACAGGGAAGATGGTTAAAATTGATGGGAAGATGGATGGAGCCAAATACAGGACCATTCTGGAAGAAAACCTGATGGAGTCTGCAAAAGACCTGAGACTGGGACGGAGATTTGTCTTCCAACAAGACAATGATCCAAAACATAAAGCAAAATCTACAATGGAATGGTTCAAAAATAAACATATCCAGGTGTTAGAATGGCCAAGTCAAAGTCCAGACCTGAATCCAATCGAGAATCTGTGGAAAGAACTGAAAACTGCTGTTCACAAACGCTCTCCATCCAACCTCACTGAGCTTGAGCTGTTTTGCAAGGAGGAATGGGAAAAAATTTGTCTCTCGATGTGCAAAACTGATAGAGACATACCCCAACCTACAAAGTATTAACTTAAGGGGGCTGAATAATTTTGCACGCCCAATTTTTCAGTTTTTGATTTGTTAAAAAAGTTTGAAATATCCAATAAATGTCGTTCCACTTCATGATCATGTCCCACTTGTTGATTCTTCACAAAAAAATACAGTTTTATATCTTTATGTTTGAAGCCTGAAATGTGGCAAAAGGTCGCAAAGTTCAAGGGGGCCGAATACTTTCGCAAGGCACTGTACTTGCTGGAATGCGTGCTACAGGTGGATACTGCTATGGTGACCAGGGAGCTGAGATAATTCGGGACTTTACCTAGCAGGGTCTTGTTGATGACCTGGAGCCAGTGGGTTTGGCGACAAGTATGAAGCGAGGGCCAGCCAACGAGCGTACAGGTCGCAGTGGTGGGTAGTATATGGGGCTTTGGTGACAAAACGGATGGCACTGTGATAGACTGCATCCAATTTGTTGAGTAGGGTATTGGAAGCTATTTTGTAAATTACATCGCCAAAGTCGAGGATCGGTAAGATGGTCAGTTTTACGAGGGTATGTTTGGCAGCATGAGTGAAGGATGCCTTGTTGCGAAATAGGAAGCCAATTCTAGATTCAACTTTGGATTGTAGATGTTTTATGTGAGTCTGGAAGGAGAGTTTACAGGCTAACCAGACACCTAGGTATTTATAGTTGTCCACATATTCTAAGTCAGAACCGTCCAGAGTAGTGATGCTGGACGAGCGAGCAGGTGCAGGCCGCGATCGGTTGAAGAGCATGCATTTAGTTTTACTTGTATTTAGGAGCAGTTGGAGACCACGGAAGGAGAGTTGTATGGCATTGAAGCTCGTCTGGAGGGTTGTTAACACAGTGTCCAAGGAAGGGCCAGAAGTTTACAGAATGGTGTTGTCTGCGTAGAGGTGGATCAGAGACTCACCAGCAGCAAGAGCGACATCATTGATGTATACAGAGAAGAGAGTCGGCCCAAGAATTGAACCCTGTGGCACCCCCATAGGATCTGCCAGAGGCCCGGACAACAGGCCCTCAGATTTGACACACTGAACTCTGTAGGAGAAGTAGTTGGTGAACCAGGCGAGGCAATCATTTGAGAAACCAAGGCTGTTGAGTCTGCTGATGAGGATGTGGTGATTGACAGAGTCGAAAGCCCGGGTGGTGCAGTGGTTAAGGGCGCTGTACTGCAGCGCCAGCTGTGCCATCAGAGACTCTGGGTTCGCGCCCAGGCTCTGTCGTAACCGGCCGCGACCGGGAGGTCCGTGGGGTGACGCACAATTGGCCTAGCGTCGTTAGGGAGGGCTTGGCCGGTAGGGTTGTCCTTGTCTCATCGCGCACCAGCGACTCCTGTGGCGGGCCGGGCGCAGTGCGCACTAGCCAAGGTCGCCAGGTGCACGGTGTTTCCTCTGACACATTGGTGCGGCTGGCTTCCGGGTTGGATGCGCGCTGTGTTAAGAAGCAGTGCGGCTTGATTGGATTGTGTATCGGAGGACGCATGACTTTCAACCTTCGTCTCTCCCGAGCCCGTACGGGAGTTGTAGCGATGAGACAAGATATTAGCTACTAAAAACAATTGGATACCACGAAATTGGGGAGAAAAAGTAAAAAAAAAAAAAAAGCCTTGGCCAGGTCAAAGAAGACGGCTGCACAGTATTGTTTCCTATCGATGGCGGTTAAGATATCGTTTAGGACCTTGAGCGTGGCTGAGGTGCACCCATGACCAGCTCTGAAACCAGATTGCATAGCGGAGAAGTTACGGTGGGATTCTAAATGGTTGGGGATATGTTTATTAACTTGGCTTTCAAAGACCTTAGAAAGGCAGGGTAGGATATATATAGGTCTGTAGAAGTTTGGGTCAAGAGTGTTCCCCCCTTTGAAGAGAGGGATGACCGCAGCTGCTTTCCAATCTTTGGGAATCTCAGACATGAGAGGTTGAACAGGCTAGTAATAGGGGTTGCAACAATTTCAGCCGATAACTTTAGAAAGAAAGGGTCTGTAGAGTGCAATTGGCAGTACGTCCAATCGGCCTCACACAGATTGTCTAGCCTGGCTGATTTGTGGGGTCCAGATTTTGCAGCTCTTTCAGAACATCAGCTAACTGCATTTGGGAGAAGGAGAAATGGGGAAGGCTTGGGCGAGTTGCTGTGGGGGGTGCAATGCTGTTGACCGGGGTAGGGGTAGCCAGGTAGAAAGCATGGCCAGCCATAGAAAAATGCTTATTGAAATTCTCAATTATAGTGGATTTATCGGTGGTGACAGAGTTTCCTATCCTCAGTGCAGTGGGCAGCTGGGAGGAGGTGCTCTTCATCTCCATGGACTTTACAATGTCCCAGAACTTTTTTGAGTTTGTGTTGCAGGAAGCAAATTTCTGCTCGAAAAATCTAGCCTTAGCTTTTCTAACTGCCTGTGTATATTGGTTTCTAACTTCCCTGAAAAGTTGCATTTCACGGGGGCTGTTCGATGTGAATACAGAACGCCAGAGGATGTTTTTGTGTTGGTTAAGGGTAGTCAGGTCTGGAGAGAACCAAGAACCAAGATGTGGAGGTCCTGGGCTGGCGTGGTTTCAAATAGTCTGCGGTTGTGAGGCCAATTGGGCGTACTGCCAAATTCTGTAAAATGACAGAGGTGGCTTATGGTAGAGAAATTAACATTACATTCTCTCACAACAGCTGTGGTGGACATTCGCAGTCAGCATGCCAATTGCACCCTCCCTCAAAACTTGAGACATCTGTGGCATTGTGTTGTGTGACAAAACTGCACATTTTAGAGTGGCCTTTTATTGTCCACAGTACAAGGTGCACCTGTGTAATGATCATGCTGTTTAATCAGCTTCTTGATATGCCACACCTGTCAGGTGGATTGATTATTTTAGCGAAGAAGAAACGCTCACTAGCAGGGATGTAAACAAATTTGTGCACAACATTTGAGAGAAGTAAGCTTTTCGTGCACATGGAACATTTCTGGGATCTTTTATTTTAGCTCGTGAAACATGGGACCAACTCTTTACATGTTGCGTTTATATTTTTGGTTCAGTGTAGTTTCTTCTCACACATACAGAAGCAAAATGCATTCACATGTTGGTATCTTTTTGTCATTCAAAACATGTACAAGCAATGGAAAATCAACAGACATTAAAAGGGTTGCAACATTTGTTTTAATATATATTTATTATATATCTTACAGTTTCCACAACTTTTCACTTGTACACATTTCCAATATTTGTTAATGCATTTTTGTTGTTGTTTATGTATTCTTGTGTCATGTTCCGTTGAAGCGTATCAGTTTCGTGTCACTCATTCATACCGTCGGTCAAGTCAAGTCACAGTACAAGATGGGTTATCGAAAGCTAAAAAATAAAATAAAAATAATAAAGTAAAATATTTGTTTTTAGAAATAAATACATTTTGCGAAAGATAAAATGAGAGGATCGAAGAGTCAACGCCAAGACTGGTCAGTTATGACATGTGAAAAATACTTTACAAACGTGTTGCATTGTAAACCATTGTAGAACAGAGAGCATTATTTTGACAAAGCCGAGCACTAAAAGGCGTGGCTTGGGATTTTCGGAGATATGCACATTTACAGGATCTAGGACGGACGACAAGAAAAGTCCCATTTAAATGTTATCTTTATTTTTTTTTCTCAAATCTTTGCCTCTGGGTAAGAGTTATTCCCGACCATAGGGCCTGACAGGGAAACACTAGAGCAAATAACCACAACCCAGTAGGCCCTCCCAAATGGCACCCTATTCCCTATATAGTGCACTACTTTTGATCCCAAATGGCACCCTATTCCATTTATAGTGCACTACTTTTGACCATGGGCCAATAGGTTTCTGGTCAAAAGTAGTGCACTATATAGGGCCCTCAAACTCAACGCTGGACCTCGAAGCCAGTTTCACTGCACTATTTCATTGTTCCCTTCTAATCAGGGACTGATTTAGACCTGGGACACCAGGTGGGAGATTCCCCTCTAACCAGGGACTGATTTAGACCTGGGACACCAGGTGGGAGATTCCCCTCTAATCAGGGACTGATTTAGACCTGGGACACCAGGAGGGTGATTCCCTTCTAATCAGGGACTGATTTAGACCTGGGACACCAGGTGGGAGATTCCCCTCTAACCAGGGACTGATTTAGACCTGGGACACCAGGTGGGAGATTCCCCTCTAACCAGGGACTGATTTAGACCTGGGACACCAGGTGGGTGATTCCCCTCTAACCAGGGACTGATTTAGACCTGGGACACCAGGTGGGTGATTCCCCTCTAACCAGGGACTGATTTAGACCTGGGACACCAGATGGGTGATTCCCCTCTAATCAGGGACTGATTTAGACCTGGGACACCAGATGGGTGATTCCCCTCTAACCAGGGACTGATTTAGACCTGGGACACCAGGAGGGTGATTCCCCTCTAATCAGGGCCTGATTTAGACCTGGACACCAGGTGGGTGATTCCCCTCTAACCAGGAACTGATTTAGACCTGAGACACCAGATGTGTGCAATTAATTATCAAGTAGAAGAGAAAATACCCCTGCTATAGGGAATATTTATGCCATTTGGGACACAGTCATTTTAGTAAATAAATACTTTAAACACTTTCTTCTTAAAACTGGTTAAGGGCTAGTAAGCATTTCACTGTAAGATCTACACCTGGTGTATTGGACGCATGTCTCAAATAACATTTTGATTTTCTCCTGGTCAGGAAAAACCTCCTGTCCCTTCTACTATTGCCATATGAAGCATTCCAGCACTTTGCAGAAATCATTAGGCATGTGTAGGATTCATTCAGCTCTGTTAATTGCACTGAAGCGGGAGAAGGAAGGGAGGAAGGAAAGAAGGTTCTGTCTGTCCCAAATGACAGTCTATTCCTTATTTACTGCACTACTTTTCACCAGAGCCCCATGGACCCCTGTTCTAAAAGTAGGACGTTAGAGAGGAAATAGGATGCACTTTTGGGAGCAGTCTTACATGAATCCCTGGGGATGGTTGACTTTTAGAGAATATTCTATTGCAGCTCTGATTGGTTGGTTCATTCTCAGCCAAGGATGTAGCTTCTGATTCATTGTGCTAAATCAAGAGATAGCTGTCTCTGGACAAGTGATTGGTTGATTGAGTGACTGGGTCTGGACAGCCAATAATAATTATATACCCTCCATATCCAAGTCAATGTACATGCAATGGCAAAGCACCACAAAGTCAACAAAAAAAAGTTAAATAATAAAAATTTTTTTAAGAAAGAGTCTTCTCCATTTTAAATTAGCTGTTAGTTGTTTGTGGGTAGATGGGTCGTGCATTATGTGGCTGTTTGTGGGTAGATGGGTTACTCATTGTGTGGCTGTTTGTGGGTAGATGGGTCGTGCATTATGTGGCTGTTTGTGGGTAGATGGGTTACTCATTATGTGGCTGTTTGTGGGTAGATGGGTCGTGCATTATGTGGCTGTTTGTGGGTAGATGGGTCGTGCATTATGTGGCTGTTAGTGGGTAGATGGGTTACTCATTATGTGGCTGTTTGTGGGTAGATGGGTTACTCATTATGTGGCTGTTAGCTGTTTGTGGGTAGATGGGTCGTGCATTATGTGGCTGTTAGTGGGTAGATGGGTTACTCATTATGTGGCTGTTTGTGGGTAGATGGGTTACTCATTATGTGGCTGTTAGCTGTTTGTGGGTAGATGGGTCGTGCATTATGTGGCTGTTTGTGGGTAGATGGGCTACTCATTATGTGGCTGTTAGCTGTTTGTGGGTAGATGGGTCGTGCATTATGTGGCTGTTTGTGGGTAGATGGGTCGTGCATTATGTGGCTGTTTGTGGGTAGATGGGTCGTGCCAACATGGAAGTTCAAGTTGAGTAGACCATTCAGCAGGGCACAACAGTTTAGAACATTAAGATAGAAATATGCTATGTAGAACAAACATGCCTCTAAAAATGTAGAATGAATCACGTTGGCTCCTCTATCTGCAACGTTTAGCTACTGAACGTGGCCCTGTATTGGCCTGGGCTCGGAGCTTTTCCAGACCGTATTACCCGACTAAGGAATAACTCAGGGACCTAATGTAGAATGCAGTCTGTTCTCAGCCTAAAATTACACTCGATGGCTCTGCCTTTCTCTAATCAAACCCATGTCTGGACTGGCGGGTCCTGCAGTTGCATCAGCGTGAGGTCTGAACAGTGAAAACAATACATTCAAAGGGAAGAGAAGAGCATCATTATTCACTTTAGACGGATCACCACGATAGAATAAAATATATATATATTTTTTTTTTTGCCGATTAAAATGATTCCTCTGTTCTGACTCAATCCCAGTTTTTTTTTTTTTTTTTTTTGTGCAAAAGCAGTAAAGAATGCCACTTTGTTTAGAGAAACCACGGCAAGTCATGGAACTAGAAGATAAGAAAGAAAACAACAGTATTGTGCACTACAAACGTGCACATTCAAGGAAAGAAAAGATTATGATAACCAACTCAAAAGACGTTTAAATCAACCTCAAGTCTTTAGTTGGTCAGGATTGGCACTTCAGTGAATAAGGAGTGCATTTTCATTCTTCACAATTAGAAATATATATATTTAATCCACCGATTTGTATAATATCTTACTATTCTGGTCGTCTTTGTTGATAGACTGCACACAAAAGTACACCCGAAAAAAACAAACCCCAAAAAAACAAAGACTACTAATATATAAATGCTGCCTCACGTGTTAGTGATGTAGAGAAAGTTATTTAGCTAATGTTTCATTCTTTTCTAGATTTATTTAGTCTCAAATGTCAGTTTTGTTTGGGGGGGGGGGGGGGGGTCACTTGTTCTGTGGACAACCATTTCCTTTTAGACAACCATGGTGAATCCTAAAATAGCCTGTAGTCTATGACCATTACCCGCTGCTCTATGTCAGATCAATGCCAAGCTTAGTCTCTTAACAAATTTGAATACATTTTGCATGTCAACCAAAGCACAACGTGTCCAAAACCACTGCATACCACGACTCACCGTCACTGCAGACCATGAATCATCCTCATTGCAGACCATGAATCATCCTCGTTGCATACCACGACTCACCGTCACTGCAGACCATGAATCATCCTCATTGCAGACCATGAATCATCCTCGTTGCATACCACGACTCACCGTCACTGCAGACCATGAATCATCCTCATTGCAGACCATGAATCATCCTCGTTGCATACCACGAGTCACCGTCACTGCAGACCATGAATCATCCTCATTGCAGACCATGAATCATCCTCATTGCAGACTATAAATCATCCTCATTGCAGACCATAAATCATCATCATTGCAGACCATAAATCATCCTCATCATTGCAGACCATAAATCATCCTCATCATTGCAGACCATAAATCATCCTCATCATTGCAGATCATAAATCATCCGCATCATTGCAGACCATAAATCATCCTCATCATTGCAGACCATGAATCATCCTCATTGCAAACCATGAATCATCCTCATCATTGCAGACCATGAATCATCCGCATCATTGCAGACCATAAATCATCCTCATCATTGCAGACCATGAATCATCCTCATTGCAGACCATAAACCATCATCATCATTGCAGACCATAAATCATCCTCATCATCATTGCAGACCATAAATCATCCTCATCATCATTGCAGACCATAAATCATCCTCATCATTGCAGACCATAAATCATCCTCATCATTGCAGACCATAAATCATCCTCATCATTGCAGACCATAAATCATCCTCATCATTGCAGACCATAAATCATCCTCATCATTGCAGACCATAAATCATCCTCATCATTGCAGACCATAAATCATCCTCATTGCAGACCATGAATCATCCTCATTGCAGACCATGAATCATCCTCATTGCAGACCATGAATCATCCTCATTGCAGACCATGAATCATCCTCATTGCAGACCATGAATCATCCTCATTGCAGACCATGAATCATCCTCATTGCAGACCATGAATCATCCTCATTGCAGACCATGAATCATCCTCATTGCAGACCATGACTCATCCTCATTGCAGACCATGAATCATCCTCATTGCAGACCATGAATCATCCTCATTGCAGAGTTGAACATATAATACAGTAAGACATTGCATAAAGTCATGGCTCACAACCTCACAGGCTCAACCTACCGAGACATCACATCAGGTAGGACAATATCTTCCGGCGCCGACAGAGATGGCCGCCTCGCTTCGCGTTCCTAGGAAACTATGCAGTTTTTTGTTTTTTTACGTGTTATTTCTTGTGTTATTTCTTACATTAGTACCCCAGGTCATCTTAGGTTTCATTACATACAGTCGAGAAGAACTACTGAATATAAGATCAGCATCAACTCACCATCAGTACGACCAAGAATATGTTTTTCGCGACGCGGATCCTGTGTTCTGCCTTACAAACAGGACAACGGAGTGGATCCTATGCAGCGACCCAAAAAAAACGACTCCGAAAGAGAGGGAAACGAGGCGGTCTTCTGGTCAGACTCCGGAGAAGGGCACAGCGCGCACCACTCCCTAGCATTCTTCTTGCCAATGTCCAGTCTCTTGACAACAAGGTTGATGAAATCCGAGCAAGGGTAGCATTCCAGAGGGACATCAGAGACTGTAACGTTCTTTGCTTCACGGAAACGTGGCTTACTGGAGAGACGCAATCCGAAGCGGTGCAGCCAACAGGTTTCTCCACGCATCGCGCAGACAGGAAAAAACATCTTTCTGGTAAAAAGAGGGGCGGGGGCGTATGCCTTATGACTAACGTGACATGGTGCGATGAAAGAAACATACAGGAACTCAAATCCTTCTGTTCACCTGATTTAGAATTCCTCACAATCAAATGTAGACCGCATTATCTACCAAGAGAATTCTCTTCGATTATAATCACAGCCGTATATATCCCCCCCCAAGCAGACACATCGATGGCTCTGAACGAACTTTATTTAACTCTCTGCAAACTGGAAACAATTTATCCGGAGGCTGCATTCATTGTAGCTGGGGATTTTAACAAGGCTAATCTGAAAACAAGACTCCCCAAATTTTATCAGCATATCGATTGCGCAACCAGGGGAGGAAAGACCTTGGACCATTGTTACTCTAACTTCCGCGACGCATATAAGGCCCTGCCCCGCCCCCCTTTCGGAAAAGCTGACCACGACTCCATTTTGTTGATCCCTGCCTACAGACAGAAACTAAAACAAGAGGCTCCCACGCTGAGGTCTGTCCAACGCTGGTCCGACCAAGCTGACTCCACACTCCAAGACTGCTTCCATCACGTGGACTGGGAGATGTTTCGTATTGCGTCAGATAACAACATTGACGAATACGCTGATTCGGTGTGCGAGTTCATTAGAACGTGCGTTGAAGATGTCGTTCCCATAGCAACGATTAAAACATTCCCTAACCAGAAACCGTGGATTGATGGCAGCATTCGTGTGAAACTGAAAGCGCGAACCACTGCTTTTAATCAGGGCAAGGTGTCTGGTAACATGACCGAATACAAACAGTGCAGCTATTCCCTCCGCAAGGCTATCAAACAAGCTAAGCGCCAGTACAGAGACAAAGTAGAATCTCAATTCAACGGCTCAGACACAAGAGGCATGTGGCAGGGTCTACAGTCAATCACGGACTACAGGAAGAAACCCAGCCCAGTCACGGACCAGGATGTCTTGCTCCCAGGCAGACTAAATAACTTTTTTGCCCGCTTTGAGGACAATACAGTGCCACTGACACGGCCTGCAACGAAAACATGCGGTCTCTCCTTCACTGCAGCCGAGGTGAGTAAGACATTTAAACGTGTTAACCCTCGCAAGGCTGCAGGCCCAGATGGCATCCCCAGCCGCGCCCTCAGAGCATGCGCAGACCAGCTGGCCGGTGTGTTTACGGACATATTCAATCAATCCCTATACCAGTCTGCTGTTCCCACATGCTTCAAGAGGGCCACCATTGTTCCTGTTCCCAAGAAAGCTAAGGTAACTGAGCTAAATGACTACCGCCCCGTAGCACTCACATCCGTCATCATGAAGTGCTTTGAGAGACTAGTCAAGGACCATATCACCTCCACCCTACCTGACACCCTAGACCCACTCCAATTTGCTTACCGCCCAAATAGGTCCACAGACGATGCAATCTCAACCACACTGCACACTGCCCTAACCCATCTGGACAAGAGGAATACCTATGTGAGAATGCTGTTCATCGACTACAGCTCGGCATTCAACACCATAGTACCCTCCAAGCTCGTCACCAAGCTCGAGACCCTGGGTCTCGACCCCGCCCTGTGCAACTGGGTACTGGACTTCCTGACGGGCCGCCCCCAGGTGGTGAGGGTAGGCAACAACATCTCCTCCCCGCTGATCCTCAACACTGGGGCCCCACAAGGTTGCGTTCTGAGCCCTCTCCTGTACTCCCTGTTCACCCACGACTGCGTGGCCACGCACGCCTCCAACTCAATCATCAAGTTTGCGGACGACACAACAGTGGTAGGCTTGATTACCAACAACGATGAGACGGCCTACAGGGAGGAGGTGAGGGCCCTCGGAGTGTGGTGTCAGGAAAACAACCTCACACTCAACGTCAACAAAACTAAGGAGATGATTGTGGACTTCAGGAAACAGCAGAGGGAACACCCCCCTATCCACATCGATGGAACAGTAGTGGAGAGGGTAGCAAGTTTTAAGTTCCTCGGCATACACATCACAGACAAACTGAATTGGTCCACTCACACAGACAGCATCGTGAAGAAGGCGCAGCAGCGCCTCTTCAACCTCAGGAGGCTGAAGAAATTCGGCTTGTCACCAAAAGCACTCACAAACTTCTACAGATGCACAATCGAGAGCATCCTGGCGGGCTGTATCACCGCCTGGTATGGCAACTGCACCGCCCTCAACCGTAAGGCTCTCCAGAGGGTAGTGAGGTCTGCACAACGCATCACCGGGGGCAAACTACCTGCCCTCCAGGACACCTACACCACCCGATGTCACAGGAAGGCCATAAAGATCATCAAGGACATCAACCACCCGAGCCACTGCCTGTTCACCCCGCTATCATCCAGAAGGCGAGGTCAGTACAGGTGCATCAAAGCTGGGACCGAGAGACTGAAAAACAGCTTCTATCTCAAGGCCATCAGACTGTTAAACAGCCACCACTAACACTGAGTGGCTGCTGCCAACACACTGACACTGACTCAACTCCAGCCACTTTAATAATGGGAATTGATGGGAAATGATGTAAATATATCACTAGCCACTTTAAACAATGCTACCTTATATAAATGTTACTTACCCTACATTATTCATCTCATACGCATACGTATATACTGTACTCTATATCATCGACGGTATCCTTATGTAATACATGTATCACTAGCCACTTTATACTATACTATGCCACTTTGTTTACATACTCATCTCATTTGTACATACTGTACCCGATACCATCTACTGTATCTTGCCTATGCTGCTCTGTACCATCACTCATTCATATATCCTTATGTACATATTCTTTATCCCCTTACACTGTGTACAAGACAGTAGTTTTGGAATTGTTAGTTAGATTACTTGTTATTACTGCATTGTCGGAACTAGAAGCACAAGCATTTCGCTACACTCGCATTAACATCTGCTAACCATGTGTATGTGACAAATAAAATTTGATTTGATTTGATTTGATTTATAACCATAAGGGAATGACTTGCTATATAAACAGGTGCAATGACAAGGGTTCTCTCATAGCTAGCATATGAAGAAGTCACCCCCCAAAAATGAGGAAATCCTGCTGCGTTACAGATATCCTTCCAAAAAAGACACTTCAGACTTTTAGAAAAGTTTAAAATAAAAAAATAGTCCACATTCACTTTTTTCGCTACCAAACAAACCAAAAATCATACTATTACTATTTAGCTCAACCCAGTCGGTTCAACTCCACAAGGGGAAATGGATGGTTCCACAGAACAAGCTGCTACCAGACGCCGATGGGAATATAACCATTGGACATATATGTCTCTTCCCTCACACAACTGCAGTCAGTGGTCACACTACCAGACATTTGGGATCCATAAGCTCCACTCAACCCATAGACACTGATCTGAGTTCAGCTTTAACTGACCGACCCCCCCCCCCCCCCCCCCCCCCCCCCCCCAATTGATATTTAAGGTTATGATTGAAGGTAAGCTGATCCTAGATCTGTGTCTCAGGGCATAACATCAAACCATCTTCAGTCAATGTAGCAGAGGAAGAAAATAGGTTTCCTTAATATCAGGAAATACACCGTAAACTTCCTCAAGAAAAAAATACCAGAAATGTCACATTCTCTCTGATATTCTTAAAATAAAAAAAAAAAGAGAGAGGTATGAAATGATGCTGTGAATTTGATTGTTTCACTTTAATAATCCTTTGTGTCATACCTTCCACCTCCAGTATTCATCTAATCGTTTCAATAGGAGCAATGCACTGTGGGTTATTGAATTTAAAACGTGTTTTTTTCAAAGTGCATAACTTCAAAAAGTACCTAACAGGAAGTGGCAAAACGACGCAAATTTAAAAAATACTGAATGAACATAGTGCATCAGAAAACCAAAACCTTGTAGAAATAGAACACAGAAGGAAAACCCATGTTCATTCAAAAAAATAAATAAAAATAAACTGGATTATGGAAGTTGTTTTCCCTTGTTGTGTAACACTCGTCCGTGTGTACAGTGTACTGTCTTCTGGTGTATGTATGCATGAAGTGTGTGTGCAAATACATCTCTTTACTAGAATTTCCGCGGTTAGGTTCGTCACGGTCTAAATGAATAGACGTATCCCTTGCCAAACCCCGGTTGTCGTTAGATCTACGTTCTCATTTCCAATGACACGCTGTCCGAGATAGAGGTTCTCTACGTGGCTCCTGTCAAAACGAGTGGCCTCTACCTGACCAGAGACTCTCTAGGTGTCAAAACGAGTGGCCTCTACCTCTGACCACAGAGACACTCTAGGTGTCAAAACGAGTGGCCTCTACCTCTGACCAGAGACTCTCTAGAATAATACACATCAATACCTAGTATTTATCCCCATCATCATGATACCTAGTACATATTACTATACCAATGATACCTAGTACTTATCCCCATCATCATGATACCTAGTACTTATCCCCATCACAACGATACCTAGTACTTATCCCCATCACAACGATACCTAGTACTTATCCCATCACAACGATACCTAGTACTTATCCCATCACAACGATACCTAGTACTTATCCCATCACAACGATACCTAGTACTTATCCCATCACAACGATACCTAGTACTTATCCCATCACAACGATACCTAGTACTTATCCCATCACAACGATACCTAGTACTTATCCCCATCACAACGATTCCTAGTACTTATCCACATCACAATGATACCTAGTACATATCCCCATCACAATGATACCTAGTACATATCCCCCATCACAATGATTCCTAGTACATATCCCCCATCACAATGATTCCTAGTACATATCCGCCATCACAATGATTCCTAGTACTTATCCCCATCAATGATTCCTAGTACATATCCCCATCACAATGATACCTAGTACATATCCCCATCACAATGATACCTAGTACATATCCCCATCACAACGATTCCTAGTACGTATCCCCATCACAACAATACCTAGTACTTATCCCCATCAAAATGATACCTAGTACTTATCCCCATCACAACGATACCTAGTACTTATCCCCATCACACCAATACCTAGTACTTATCCCCATCACAATGATACCTAGTACTTATCCCCATCACAACGATACCTAGTACTTATCCCCATCACAATGATAACTAGTATTTATCCCCATCACAATGATACCTAGTACTTATCCCCATCACAACGATACCTAGTACTTATCCCCATCACACCAATACCTAGTACTTATCCCCATCACAATGATACCTAGTACTTATCCCCATCACAACGATACCTAGTACTTATCCCCATCACAATGACCCATGGAACATTACAAGTTCTCATTCCCATTTCTTTTAAACACGGCAGAGTTGCAGTAACTTACCTCAAATTCCCGTTTTACAGAAAGCCTGGTTGGAGGATTCAACAGTAGAACGCAAAAACAACAACTGATATCAGATGTAACCTTACACTCAATAACCACACTATTACCTCACCACCAACTAGATAATACCATTTATTACCTCACCGCCAACTAGATGATAGATGATGGTATTACCTCACCGCCAACTAGATGATAGATGGTATTACCTCACCGCCAACTAGATGATAGATGGTATTACCTCACCGCCAACTAGATGATAGATGGTATTACCTCACCGCCAACTAGATGATAGATGGTATTACCTCACCGCCTACTAGATGATAGATGGTATTACCTCACCGCCAACTAGATGATAGATGGTATTACCTCACCGCCTACTAGATGATAGATGGTATTACCTCACCGTCAACTAGATGATAGATGGTATTACCTCACCGCCAACTAGATGATAGATGGTATTACCTCACCGCCAACTAGATGATAGATGGTATTACCTCACCGCCAACTAGATGATAGATGGTATTACCTCACCGCCTACTAGATGATAGATGGTATTACCTCACCGCCTACTAGATGATAGATGGTATTACCTCACCGCCAACTAGATGATAGATGGTATTACCTCACCGCCAACTAGATGATAGATGGTATTACCTCACCGCCAACTAGATGATAGATGATATTACCTCACCGCCAACTAGATGATAGATGGTATTACCTCACCGCCAACTAGATGATAGATGGTATTACCTCACCGCCAACTAGATGATAGATGGTATTACCTCACCGCCAACTAGATGATAGATGGTATTACCTCACCGTCAACCAGATGATAGATGGTATTACCTCACCGCCACTAATATGTGATAACTGCCCCCTGAAAAATACCATCTAATATGTGATAAACTCTGCCCCCTGAGCAATACCATCTAATATGTGATAAACTCTGCCCCCTCAACTATACCATCTAATATGTGATAAACTCTGCCCCCTGTACTTTCTCTTCTCAATGGGACATGAAATTCTTATATATTGTTAGATTTTCTAAAGACCTAAATTACGGCACTCCCCAGCCTCCTCTCTTCCTCCTCTCCCACCCTGCCTCTCTCCCGCCCCCTGCCTCTCCCACCTCCCTCACCCCCCCCTTCCTCCTCTCCCACCCTGCCCCTCTCCCGCTCCCTGCCTCTCCCACCTCCGTCACCCCACCATCCTCTCTCACACGAGAGGTGTGTACTACCAGGTGTGTACTACCAGGTGTTTGGCAAAGGGATACTTCGTGACAGTAGGTAAGGCAATAGAAACACCATGCAAATCCTACCACAGACACACCGGGGGGGGGGGGTGGGCAACTCAGCCAGCACAAACATATATTTACCCCAGGGTCAAGTCCCAAATGGCACACTATATATATATATATATATATATATATATATATATATATATATATATATATATATATATATATATATATATATATTACACAGCTTTTGGCCAGAGCCCATAGGGTCAGAAGTAGTGCACTATATAGGGAATAGTGTGCCGTTTGGAACGCATGCCAGGCTCCTATGGAACGCATCCCAGGGGTCAGAGTAATCCAAAAGAAAAACAAAAAAGCCCATATCCTAACCCGGACATGCGTGTGAGTAACTCCAATATATTTTTTTTACATAAATCTGATGTTACCATCTGACTAAGGTTTGACTGAGGCACACGTGTTTTTCCCAGTAAGGAATCATCCCTAATCCCTATATAAAAGAGCAACGATCCCTCGAAAGCCAAATGGAGATCTGACAGTGTCTGTATTTATATGTAAAAATACGTTTGGTTTGGACAATCACATATTCTCGAGCTATGGCTAGCGCCCCCCCCTCCCTTAGCGGTGTGCTGTTTAAACATTTACAATCACTTCATAATTCAAACCTAAGAACACGGCAACACAACAAACATTATATTGCTAGTTATAATCAAGCTCGGATCAAGCTAGTAACCTAGGTCACTTTATATATCTTTCAATATCCCCACACACCTATACTCCCTTCCCCCTCACAGCCCCCCCCCCCCCCCCCCCCCCCCTTCCCTTCCCCAATCAACATCCTCCCTTAGCCTCAGACGGTTTCCTGATTTTACGATTCAGATCCCAACATGCTCCTCCTCCACAAGCACAAAACTAAAAGTTCAAAAAAAAAAAAAACATTGTAGAGAAAGGACAGTTAGTTCGAGAAGGGGAGAACCTTGGCTCTACACTTCAAACCATAGTTCTAGAATTCCTAAGAATCCCCAGAATTGCTTAGTGGAACCCTGTATGTCCGATATAGACAGAAACCAATACGAATGAGAGTTTGGCCTCTGAGTTGAGAATACATCCGGATTGTTTTATTGTTAACAGTAGAGAGAGAGGCCATTCTTCTGTCCTGGGACACTTCAGTCTTCAGGTGGTGCATGTAGATGCAGTACGTTTTAGAACAAGTCACAGAGAGAAACACAGGGTTGATAAAAGCTAAAACGAGGGGAAACAGACAAGGACTAGGAAGATAATTGTCGTAAAGGAGCTGGGTAAAAATTAAATAAAAAAAACACATCTCTCCCACTGGTCAGGTTTGACCTATCAAATCCCTACATCCCGAAGGAGGACATCCCCTATGGGCAGACAGGAAGCACTAATAACCAAACCAAATCAAAACGCCGTTACGGTCAGAAGAATCAGGGTATCAACAGCACTGGCGGTGTATCTATTATTGTATCTGTGCATTGCCGAAACCTGGACTGGACCAAACCTCGGCCCTGGTTGTGTGATCACTGATCAGGAAGAGCTTTGTTTTATCGTCAGGTCAAGCGGGTTGAGTTCAGGTCTCCTATTGGCTCTACCGCCGAGACGTGGCATTCCGTTAGAAGCGTCTGATCTGTTAGGGTAGGTAAAGCCAGCTCAAAGACTGTAAATATAGGTTGGATAGTTAAATCTGTAAAGCCTTCCATGGGAAAGGAGGGAGAGGACAACGCTCTACCTTCCATGGGGGTGGAGGATATAAGGTGGATAAGGTCATTGCTTCACAGGTGGGGGATGTGTCACCTCCACCCTTCATCTGTTGGGGCTAAAACTAGCCCCTTGGGCTCAGGCTGGGTATAGAGGATGGGGCAATGGTTGGACATGGAGGGTGGAGGGGACATGGAGGGGACTGATTATATGCCAAATTCCTCCATGGGGCGAGGATAAGGGGGTGGATGTTTCATCTGAAACTCCTCCATGGGTATGAGGATAAGGGGGTGGATGTTTCATCTGAAACTCCTCCATGGGTATGAGTGATGGTTGGTGAACCAGATGAGAACCAGAGGACAGGGAGGGCGTTATAGCTGAAAGCCCTCCATGGGTGCCTCCTGCTGGGGGAAGAGGAACTGCTGATTGGCCTGGTCCACCGGAGGAGCCAGGTTCTGGTCCTCCTCCTCCACTCCAAAGTAGTGCTCTATCAGATCAAAGGCCTTCTGGTAGATCTCTTGGTTCTCATGGCTCTGAAGGAACTCGATCTTATCCAGACCTAGAGATGGAGAGAGATGATCTATTCATTCACATGGTAGATTATGTAAGTGTAGTAGTTTTGGAATTGTTAGTTAGATTACTTGTTGGTTATTACTGCATTGTCGGAACTAGAAGCACAAGCATTTCGCTACACTCGCATTAACATCTGCTAACCATGTGTATGTGACAAATAAAATTAGATTTGATTTGAAGATTATGTAAGTGTGTGCCCTGTATGTATGTATGTCCTGTGTGTGTGTGTGTGTGTGTCCTGTATGTAAACTCAGCAAAAAAAAGAAACGTCCCCTTTTCAGGACCTTGTCTTTCAAAGATAATTCGTATAAATCCAAATAACGTCACAGATCTTCATTGTAAAGGGTTTAAACACTGTTTCCCTTGCTCGTTCAATGACAAATAAACAATTCATGAACATGCACCTGTGGAACGGTCGTTAAGATACTAACAGCTTACAGACGGTAGGCAATTAAGGTCACAGTTATGAAAACTTAGGACACGAAAGAGGCCTTTCTACTAACTCTGAAAAACACCAAAAGAAAGATGCCCAGGAATGTCAGTGTTCTGCCATGGCCAACGAAGGGCCCGGATCCCAATCCCATTGAGCACGTATGGGACCTGTTGGATCGAAGGGTGAGGGCTAGGGCCATTCCCCCCCAGAAATGTCCGGGAACTTGCAGGTGCTTTGGTGGAAGAGTGGGGTAACATCTCACAGCAAGAACTGGGAAATCTGGTGCAGTCCATGAGGAGATGCACTGCAGTACTTAATGCAGCTGGTGGCCACACCAGATACTGACTGTTACTTTTGATTTTGACCTCCCCTTTGTTCAGGGACACATTACTCCATTTCTGTTAGTCACATGTCTGTGGAACTTGTTCAGTTTATGTCTCAGTTGTTGAATCTTATGTTCATACAAATATTTACACATGTTCAGTTTGCTGAAAATAAACGCAGTTGACAGTGAGGACGTTTCTTTTTTTGCTGAGTTTATGTATGTGTGTGTGTGTCCTGTATGTGTCTCCCCTGTGTGTGTGTGTGTGTGTGTGTGTCCTGTATGTGTGTGTGTGTCCTGTATGTGTCTCCCCTGTGTGTGTGTGTGTGTGTGTGTCCTGTATGTGTGTGTGTGTCCTGTATGTGTCTCCCCTGTGTGTGTGTGTGTGTGTGTGTATGTGTGTCCTGTATGTGTCTCCCCTGTGTGTGTGTGTGTGTGTGTGTGTGTGTGTGTGTGTGTGTGTGTGTGTGTGTGTATGTGTATGTGTGTCCTGTATGTGTCTCCCCTGTGTGTGTGTGTGTGTGTGTGTATGTGTATGTGTGTCCTGTATGTGTCTCCCCTGTGTGTGTGTGTGTGTGTGTGTGTGTGTGTGTGTGTGTGTGTGTGTCCTGTATGTGTGGGTGTGTCCTGTATGTGTCTCCCCTGTGTGTGTGTGTGTGTGTGTGTGTGTCCTGTATGTGTCTCCCCTGTGTGTGTGTGTGTGTCCTGTATGTGTGTGTGTGTCCTGTATGTGTCTCCCCTGTGTGTGTGTGTGTGTCCTGTATGTGTGTGTGTGTCCTGTATGTGTCTCCCCTGTGTGTGTGTGTGTGTGTGTGTGTGTCCTGTATGTGTGTGTCCTGTATGTGTGTGTGTGTGTCCTGTATGTGTGTGTGTTCATGTACTATATGAAGGTGTTTGTATATAACAGTGCATTGAGAAAGTATTCAGACCCCTTGACTTTTTCCACAGTGTTATGTTACAGCCTTATTCTAACATGGATTAAATACAATAATTCACACAATACCCCATAATGACAAAGCAAAAATAGGTTTATATTAATGTTTGCAAATGTATAAAAAAAACATTTTTAAAAAGAGAGCTTATTTACATAAGTATTCAGAACCTTTGCTATGAGACTCTTGAATTGAACTCAGGTGCATCCTGTTTCCATTGATCATCCTTGAGATGTTTCTAAAACTTGATTGGAGTCCACCTGTGGTAAATTCAATTGATTGGACATGATTTGTAAAAGGCACACGCCTGTCTATATAATGTCCTACAGTTGACAGTGCATGTCAGAGCAAAAACCAAGCCATGAGGTCGAAAGGAATTGTCCGTAGAGCTCCAAAACAAGATTGTGTTGAGGTAAAGATCTGGGGAAGGGTACCAAAAAAATGTCTGCAGCATTGAAGGTCCCCAAGAACACAGTGGCCTCCCATCATTCTTAAATGGAAGAAGTTTGGAACCACCAAGACTCTTCCTAGAGCTGGCCGCCCAGCCAAACTGAGCAAATCGGGGAGAAGAGCCTTGGTCAGGGAGGTGACCAAGAACCTGATGGTCACTCTAACAGAGCTCCTGAGTTCTTCGATGGAGATGGGAGAACCTTCCAGAAGGAGAACCATCTCTGCAGCACTCCACCAATCAGGCCTTTATGGTCGAGTGGCCAGACGGATGCCACTCCTCAGTAAAAGGCACATGACAGCCCGCTTGGAGTTTGCCAAAAAGCATCTGAAGGACTCTCAGACGACGAGAAACCAGATTCTCTGGTCTGATGAAACCAAGACTGAACTCTGGCCTGAATGCCAAGCGTCACGTCTGGAGGAAACCTGGCACCATCCCTACGGTGAAGCATGGTGGTGGCAGCATCATGCTGTGGGGATGTTTTTCAGCGGCAGGGACTGGGAGACTAGTCAGGATCCAGGGAAAGATGAACAGAGCAAAGAACAGAGAACCTTGATGAAAACCTGCACCAGAGTGCTCAGTACCTCAGACTGGGACAAAGGTTAACTTTCCAACAGGACAACGATCCTAAGCACAGCCGAGATAACGCAGGAGTGGCTTCGGGACAAGTCTCTGAATGTCCTTGAGTTTCCCCGCCAGAGCCTGGACTTGAACACGATCTAACATCTCTAGAGAGACCTGAAAATAGCAGTGCAGCGACGCTCCCCATCCAACCTGACAGAGCTTGAGAGGATCTACAGAGAAGAATGGGAGAAACTCCCCATCAAACCTGACAGAGCTTGAGAGGATCTGCAGAGAAGAACGGGAGAAACTCCCCATCCAACCTGACAGAGCTTGAGAGGATCTGCAGAGAAGAATGGGAGAAACTCCCCATCCAACCTGACAGAGCTTGAGAGGATCTACAGAGAAGAATGGGAGAAACTCCCCATCCAACCTGACAGAGCTTGAGAGGATCTACAGAGAAGAATGGGAGAAACTCCCCATCCAACCTGACAGAGCTTGAGAGGATCTACAGAGAAGAATGGGAGAAACTCCCCATCCAACCTGACAGAGCTTGAGAGGATCTACAGAGAAGAATGGGAGAAACTCCCCAACCAACCTGACAGAGCTTGAGAGGATCTGCAGAGAAGAACGGGAGAAACTCCCCATCCAACCTGACAGAGCTTGAGAGGATCTGCAGAGAAGAATGGGAGAAACTCCCCATCCAACCTGACAGAGCTTGAGAGGATCTACAGAGAAGAATGGGAGAAACTCTCCAAATACAAGCTTGTAGTGTCATACCCAAGAAGACTTGAGGCTGTAATCACTGCCAAAGGTGCTTCAACAAAGTACTGAGTGAAGGGTCTGAATACTTACATAAATGTGATATTTCAGTAAAAAAAAAAAAAAGTTTGATATAATTTGCTAAAATTTCAAAACTTTTTTTTTTTTTTGCTTTGTCGTTATGGGGTACTGTGTGTAGATTGAAGGGTAAAAAAAAACTTAACGTAACAAAATGTGGAAAAAGTCAAGGGGTCTGAATACTTTCCAAATGCACTGTATGTACCATAGGCCTCCTCTATGAGAGAGCAGTAGGGGTTGATGTGTGTACGTACCATAGGCCTCCTCTATGAGAGAGCAGTTGGGGTTGATGTGTGTGTGTGTGTACCATAGGCCTCCTCTATGAGAGAGCAGTAGGGGTTGATGTGTGTACGTACCATAGGCCTCCTCTATGAGAGAGCAGTTGGGGTTGATGTGTGTGTGTGTACCATAGGCCTCCTCTATGAGAGAGCAGTAGGGTTTGATGTGTGTATGTACCATAGGCCTCCTCTATGAGAGAGCAGTTGGGGTTGATGTGTGTGTGTGTACCATAGGCCTCCTCTATGAGAGAGCAGTAGGGGTTGATGTGTGTATGTACCACAGGCCTCCTCTATGAGAGAGCAGTAGGGGTTGATGTGTGTGTGTGTATGTACCATAGGCCTCCTCTATGAGAGAGCAGTAGGGGTTGATGTGTGTGTGTGTACCATGGGCCTCCTCTATGAGAGAGCAGTAGGGGTTGATGTGTGTATGTACCACAGGCCTCCTCTATGAGAGAGCAGTAGGGGTTGATGTGTGTTTGTACCATAGGCCTCCTCTATGAGAGAGCAGCAGGGGTTGATGTGTGTATGTACCATAGGCCTCCTCTATGAGAGAGCAGTAGGGGTTGATGTGTGTGTGTGTACCATAGGCCTCCTCTATGAGAGAGCAGTAGGGGTTGATGTGTGTGTGTACCATAGGCCTCCTCTATGAGAGAGCAGTAGGGGTTGATGTGTGTGTATGTACCACAGGCCTCCTCTATGAGAGAGCAGTAGGGGTTGATGTGTGTGTATGTACCATAGGCCTCCTCTATGAGAGAGCAGTAGGGGTTGATGTGTGTGTATATACCATAGGCCTCCTCTATGAGAGAGCAGTAGGGGTTGATGTGTGTGTGTGTGTACCATAGGCCTCCTCTATGAGAGAGCAGTAGGGGTTGATGTGTGTGTGTGTGTACCATAGGCCTCCTCTATGAGAGAGCAGTAGGGGTTGATGTGTGTGTGTGTGTACCATAGGCCTCCTCTATGAGAGAGCAGTAGGGGTTGATGTGTGTGTGTGTGTACCATAGGCCTCCTCTATGAGAGAGCAGTAGGGGTTGATGTGTGTGTGTGTACCATAGGCCTCCTCTATGAGAGAGCAGTAGGGGTTGATGTGTGTATGTACCATAGGCCTCTTCTATGAGAGAGCAGTAGGGTTTGATGTGTGTATGTACCATAGGCCTCCTCTATGAGAGAGCAGTAGGGGTTGATGTGTGTACGTACCATAGGCCTCCTCTATGAGAGAGCAGTAGGGGTTGATGTGTGTATGTACCATAGGCCTCCTCTATGAGAGAGCAGTAGGGGTTGATGTGTGTATGTACCATAGGCCTCTTCTATGAGAGAGCAGTAGGGTTTGATGTGTGTATGTACCATAGGCCTCCTCTATGAGAGAGCAGTAGGGTTTGATGTGTGTATGTACCATAGGCCTCCTCTATGAGAGAGCAGTAGGGGTTGATGTGTGTATGTACCATAGGCCTCCTCTATGAGAGAGCAGTAGGGGTTGATGTGTGTATGTACCATAGGCCTCTTCTATGAGAGAGCAGTAGGGTTTGATGTGTGTATGTACCATAGGCCTCCTCTATGAGAGAGCAGTAGGGGTTGATGTGTGTGTATGTACCATAGGCCTCCTCTATGAGAGAGCAGTAGGGGTTGATGCCGGTACCACTGGGTCCTGCATCCTGCTTGGCCTCTTGGTCTCCCAGTCTCAGAATGTTCTCCAGACCGTTCAGAGACACCTGGACTATCTTACTGTCCATCACGGTCAACAGGTCACACAGAGGCTTGATACAGCCCAGGTTCACCAGGTACCTAGAGAGAGAAGGGGGTAGAAAGAAAATACAGATTTAAAAAACAGAGAGAGAGAGGGAGAGGGCGAAGGAGAGGGAGAGAAGGGAGAGGGAGAGGGAGAGGAGAAGGAGGAGGAGGAGAGGGAGAGAAGGGAGAGGAGGGAGAGGAGGGAGAGGGAGAGGGAGAGGGAGAGGGAGGAGAAGGGAGAGAGAGAGGGAGAGGGAGGAGAAGGGAGAGGGCGAAGGAGAGGGAGAGAAGGGAGAGGAGGGAGAGGGAGAGGGAGAGGGAGGAGAAGGGAGAGAGAGAGGGAGAGGGAGGAGAAGGGAGAGAGAGAGGGAGAGGGCGAAGGAGAGGGAGAGAAGGGAGAGGGAGAGGGAGAGGGAGGAGAAGGGAGAGGGAGAGGGAGAGGGAGAGAAGGGAGAGGAGGGAGAGGAGGGAGAGGGAGGAGAAGGAGAGGGAGTGGGAGAAGGAGAAGGAGAGGGAGTGGGAGAAGGAGAAGGAGAAGGAGAGGGAGAAGGAGGAGAGGGAGAAGGAGAAGGAGAAGGAGAGGGAGAAGGAGAGGGAGAAGGAGAAGGAGAAGGAGAAGGAGAGGGAGAAGGAGAGGGAGAAGGAGAGGGAGAAGGAGAGGGAGAGGGAGAAGGAGAGGGAGAGGGAGAAGGAGAGGGAGAAGGAGAGGGAGAAGGAGAGGGAGAAGGAGAGGGAGAAGGAGAGGGAGAAGGAGAGGGAGAAGGAGAGGGAGAGGGAGAAGGAGAGGGAGAAAGATGCATTGAACCTCAAAGAAAAATAGGGAGGAGAGAAAGTGTGTCGTCGAAGAAGGAGAGGAGAAAGCAAGACAGGGATAAAGAGAGAAACCTATGTAATAAATCTGGAATGTGTTTGGTACAATCCAGACGCTTGCCAAATGCAGCGGCCTTGAGACAGGAGTGTTATTGTCTCGTGACATTCCGGGGAAAAATAACTGCAAAGAAAGTCAATATGAACAAACAGCTCCCAACCAGGCCTCAGACACATGCACGTTCACCAAATGTAGCTCCTGTCTGATATCGCCGGGACAACAAGGGAATTTAAGGATGCACACCGTGGAAAAACAGCTGAGCCTGGAATCTCAGACCACACGAGTAGGAGAGAACAACTAACACCAATCCACCTCTTCTTGACCCCTCCCTCTTTCCTATTCCGACATGACTAGGGTTCTTGACCCCTCCCTCTTTCCTATTCCGACATGACCTGGGTTCTTGACCCCTCCCTCTTTCCTATTCCGACATGACCTGGGTTCTTGACCCCTCCCTCTTTCCTATTCCGACATGACTAGGGTTCTTGACCCCTCCCTCTTTCCTATTCCGACATGACTAGGGTTCTTGACCCCTCCCTCTTTCCTATTCCGACATGACCTGGGTTCTTGACCCCTCCCTCTTTCCTATTCCGACATGACTAGGGTTCTTGACCCCTCCCTCTTTCCTATTCCGACATGAATAGGGTTCTTGACCCCTCCCTCTTTCCTATTCCGACATGACCAGGGTTCTTGACCCCTCCCTCTTTCCTATTCCGACATGACCAGGGTTTTTGACCCCTCCCACGGTCAATCTCTGATCTGAAAGGATTATAGGTGAAAGCAATAACAGTTCAATACCAAAACAACAACCCCAGCCACCTCGTTCCTGGTTCAACTCTCCTATCTACACTATAATTATACCAGCTGTCCAGGTGAGAGGTGTAGGTCATATCTCATATGTCCAGGTGAGAGGTGTAGGTCATATCTCATCTGTCCTGGTGAGAGGTGTAGGTCATATCTCATCTGTCCTGGTGAGAGGTGTAGGTCATATCTCATATGTCCAGGTGAGAGGTGTAGGTCATATCTCATCTGTCCTGGTGAGAGGTGTAGGTCATATCTCATCTGTCCTGGTGAGAGGTGTAGGTCATATCTCATCTGTCCAGGTGAGAGGTGTAGGTCATATCTCATATGTCCAGGTGAGAGGTGTAGGTCATATCTCATCTGTCCAGGTGAGAGGTGTAGGTCATATCTCATCTGTCCAGGTGAGAGGTGTAGGTCATATCTCATCTGTCCAGGTGAGAGGTGTAGGTCATATCTCATCTGTCCAGGTGAGAGGTGTAGGTCATATCTCATCTGTCCAGGTGAGAGGTGTAGGTCATATCTCATCTGTCCTGGTGAGAGGTGTAGGTCATATCTCATCTGTCCAGGTGAGAGGTGTAGGTCATATCTCATCTGTCCAGGTGAGAGGTGTAGGTCATATCTCATCTGTCCAGGTGAGAGGTGTAGGTCATATCTCATCTGTACAGGTGAGAGGTGTAGGTCATATCTCATCTGTACAGGTGAGAGGTGTAGGTCATATCTCATCTGTCCAGGTGAGAGGTGTAGGTCATATCTCATCTGTACAGGTGAGAGGTGTAGGTCATATCTCATCTGTCCAGGTGAGAGGTGTAGGTCATATCTCATCTGTCCAGGTGAGAGGTGTAGGTCATATCTCATCTGTCCAGGTGAGAGGTGTAGGTCATATCTCATCTGTCCTGGTGAGAGGTGTAGGTCATATCTCATCTGTCCAGGTGAGAGGTGTAGGTCATATCTCATCTGTCCAGGTGAGAGGTGTAGGTCATATCTCATCTGTACAGGTGAGAGGTGTAGGTCATATCTCATCTGTCCTGGTGAGAGGTGTAGGTCATATCTCATCTGTCCTGGTGAGAGGTGTAGGTCATATCTCATATGTCCAGGTGAGAGGTGTAGGTCATATCTCATCTGTCCAGGTGAGAGGTGTAGGTCATATCTCATCTGTCCAGGTGAGAGGTGTAGGTCATATCTCATCTGTCCAGGTGAGAGGTGTAGGTCATATCTCATCTGTCCAGGTGAGAGGTGTAGGTCATATCTCATCTGTCCAGGTGAGAGGTGTAAGTCATATCTCATCTGTACAGGTGAGAGGTGTAGGTCATATCTCATCTGTCCAGGTGAGAGGTGTAGGTCATATCTCATCTGTCCAGGTGAGAGGTGTAGGTCATATCTCATCTGTCCAGGTGAGAGGTGTAGGTCATATCTCATCTGTCCAGGTGAGAGGTGTAGGTCATATCTCATCTGTCCTGGTGAGAGGTGTAGGTCATATCTCATCTGTCCAGGTGAGAGGTGTAGGTCATATCTCATCTGTCCAGGTGAGAGGTGTAGGTCATATCTCATCTGTCCAGGTGAGAGGTGTAGGTCATATCTCATCTGTCCTGGTGAGAGGTGTAGGTCATATCTCATCTGTCCAGGTGAGAGGTGTAGGTCATATCTCATCTGTCCAGGTGAGAGGTGTAGGTCATCTCATCTGTCCTGGTGATGTGGGTGTGACTTTATACCTGATCTGTTCAGGCATTCCTCCAGAGGTGGCGTTAGTGATGGCCCAGGCTGCTTCCTTCCTGGTTCTGAACTCTGCCTTCTGCAGGATGTCGATCAGCACAGGGAAGATATTGGCATCAATCACCGTCTAGTAGAGCAGAGGAGGAACACGAGAGGAGGAGAGGGGGAACACGAGAGGAGGAACACGAGAGTAGGAACACGAGGGGAGGAGAGGAGGAACACGAGAGGAGGAGAGGGGGAAGACGAGAGGAGGAGAGGAGGAACACGAGTGGAGGAGAGGAGGAACACGAGAGGAGGCGAGGGGGAACACGAGTGGAGGAGAGGGGGAACACGAGTGGAGGAGAGGGGGAACACGAGTGGAGGAGAGGGGGAACACGAGTGGAGGAGAGGGGGAACACGAGAGGAGGAACAGTATTAGATAGAAAGATAAGAGATGTCTTACTAAACTGGAGAGCAGCACAAAACCATGTCCTTTATTCAAACTAAAGACTAAAGAAAATACCTCGTACCTCTTGAAGATCCCTTTGGATCTGTATAGTCTCTGAACTGTACCAGTCTGTGTTATGTAACTGTAGAGAACTGTACCAGTCTGTGTTATGTAACTGTAGAGAACTGTAGCTGTATGTGGACACCTGCTCGTTGGACATCTGTACAACATGTTGTAGCTAGCCAACGTGTGTCTGAGATGTCTCACGCTCTACACCCCGCTGCCTCAGTAGGAATACAGACAGTACACAACCATTTGCTACAAATGTCTAATAGCGTTTCGTCGTGCCTGTGTGTGTTTTTGGGGCCATTTGAGCTATTAATCCCTATAAGCAGTGTTGGGAAAAAGTACTCAATTACATACTTGAGTAAAAAGATACACTTCATGACAAACAGAATGTGGACCCCTGCTCGTCTAACATCTCATTCCAAATTCATGGGCATTAATATGGAGTTGGTCCCCTTCCCCCCTTTGCTGCTATAGCAGCCTCCACTCTTCTGGGAAGGCTTTCCACTAGATGTTGAAACATTGCTGCGGGGAACTTGCTTCCATTCAGTCACAAGAGCATTAGTGAGGTTGGGCACTGATGTTGGGGCGATTAGGCCTGGCTCGCAGTCGGCTACCAATTCATCCCAAAGGTGTTCAATGGGGTTGAGGTCAGGGCTCTGTGCAGGCCAGTCAAGTTCTTCCACACCCATCACAACAAATCATTTCTGTATGGACCTTGCTTTGTTCATGGGGGCATTGTCATGCTGAAACAGGAAAGGGCCTTCAAAAAACCGTTGCCAAAGTTGGAAGCACAGAATCATCTAGAATGTCATTGTATGTTGTAGTGTTAAGATTTCCCTTCACTGGAACTAAGGGGCCCGAACCATGAAAAACAGCCCCAGACCATTATTTCTCCTCCACCAAATGTTACAGTTGGAACTATGCATTGGGGCAGGTAGCATTCTCCTGGCATCCGCCAAACCCAGATGGTGAAGCGTGATTCATCCCTCCAGAGAACACGTTTCCACTACTCCAGAGTCCAACGGCAGCGAGCTTTACACCACTCCAGCCGACGGTTGGCATTGCGCATGGTGATCTTAGGCTTGTGTGCGGCTGCTCTGCCATGGAAACACATTTCATGAAGCTCCCGACGAACAGTTCTTGTGCCGACGTTGCTTCAAGCGTCAGTTTGGAACTCGGTAGTGGGTGTTGCAACCCGAGGACAGACTATTTTTTTCCCCCTTTACGCGGTCCAATTCTGTGAGTTTGTGTGGCCTACCACTTCGCGGCTGAGCCGTTGTTGCTCCTAGACGTTTCCACTTCACAATAACAGCACTTACCGGGGCAGCTCTAGCAAGGCAGAAATGTTTCGAAATGGCTGACTGCGACACGTTAAAAGTCACTTTGTGCTCTATTTTATACACCTGTAAGCGACGGGTGTAGTTGAACTAGCCCGAATCCACTAATACGAAGGAGTGTCCCCATACTTTTGGACATGTCATGAACATGTATGTTTATTCGTACGGTACCGGTAAAGTCCGTATGTCTGTCTGTGTATAAAGTCTGGACCTCACCTGTATCTGAGCCCTGTTGCCCATCGGTGATGTTAATCTGCAGTGTTTGTCTGTCTGTGTGTGAAGTCTGGACCTCACCTGTATCTGAGCCCTGTTGCCAGCGGTGATGTTTATCTGTCTGTGTATAAAGTCTGGACCTCACCTGTATCTGAGCCCTGTTGCCAGCGGTGATGTTTATCTGTCTGTGTATAAAGTCTGGACCTCACCTGTATCTGAGCCCTGTTGCCCGCGGTGATGTTAATCTGTAGTGTTTGTCTGTCTGTGTGTAAAGTCTGGACCTCACCTGTATCTGAGCCCTGTTGCCAGCGGTGATGTATAAAGTCTGGACCTCACCTGTATCTGAGCCCTGTTGCCAGCGGTGATGTTTATCTGTCTGTGTATAAAGTCTGGACCTCACCTGTATCTGAGCCCTGTTGCCAGCGGTGATGTATAAAGTCTGGACCTCACCTGTATCTGAGCCCTGTTGCCAGCGGTGATGTTTATCTGTCTGTGTATAAAGTCTGGACCTCACCTGTATCTGAGCCCTGTTGCCAGCGGTGATGTTAATCTGTAGTGTTTGTCTGTCTGTGTATAAAGTCTGGACCTCACCTGTATCTGAGCCCTGTTGCCAGCGGTGATGTTAATCTGTAGTGTTTGTCTGTCTGTGTATAAAGTCTGGACCTCACCTGTATCTGAGCCCTGTTGCCCGCGGTGATGTTAATCTGTAGTGTTTGTCTGTCTGTGTGTAAAGTCTGGACCTCACCTGTATCTGAGCCCTGTTGCCAGCGGTGATGTTAATCTGTAGTGTTTGTCTGTCTGTGTATAAAGTCTGGACCTCACCTGTATCTGAGCCCTGTTGCCAGCGGTGATGTATAAAGTCTGGACCTCACCTGTATCTGAGCCCTGTTGCCAGCGGTGATGTTGGAGACGGTCCAACAGGCTTCTTTCCGGATGGATTCTTTAGGACTACTCAGCAGGTGGAGCAGACAGGGCAGGGCTGAACAGTTCAACACCACCTGGGTCTGGATGTCGTCTCCCGTGACGATGTTCCCCACTGCTCTCAGAGCAGGAGACGCCACCTTGTAGTCCGTGTGCCTGACAGAGGGAACATTCAAAAGTCACTACACTGAGGCCCCTGAAGCCCCTGCACGCACACCAGCAGCTCTACGAGGCGCCTGCACACACACTTACATGAGCAGCTCTACGAGGCACCCGCACACACACTTACATGAGCAGCTCTACGAGGCACCCGCACACACACTTACATGAGCAGCTCTACGAGGCGCCTGCAGACGCCGGAGTCGATGACAGCCTGGATCTTCTCGTTGGGTCCGTCAGAGAGGTAAGACAGAGCCCAGCAGGCATCTGCTAACAGATCTGAATCGCTGCTGAACAACAGTCTAGACAGGACCTGCAGACAAGGGGACACCTGGGGGACAGAGGACCGACAGGGGGACATTTAGTGTATTCTATCAGAGAGGTAGGACAGAGCCCAGCAGGCATCTGCTAACAGATCTGAATCACTGCTGAACAACAGTCTAGACAGGACCTGCAGACAAGGGGACACCTGGGAGACAAAGGACAGACAGGGAGACACCTGGGAGACAGAGGACAGACAGGGAGACAGAGGACAGACAGGGAGACACCTGGGAGACAGCCAGGCAGGGGGACAGTTGGGGGATCGAGATACTTACAACCTGGGGCACAGACAGTGGGACAGGGGCACAGACAGTGGGATAGTCTATACCCTTTTGAAGGCCCAATTTCTACATATGGTTGTGCAGTCACTCAATTAGCCCATGGCAGCAATTTTTTGGCAGGAGGATTGCTAAATTAATCTACATGCTCTCTAGCGGCTAATCTAAACTTGTAGTAAGCATGGTCAAACTACCAACCGTGGTGGGGCCCATTGATGACCAGTTATCTTAAAAACATTTGCCTCAACCCCATGGCAAAACGTGTAGAATTGCAGCTGACTCGCATTAAAACAAAAACATTTTCTCTGCGCCCCATGGCAGATGGGCAGAACATTACTATCACGAGGGGGGGCTGTTTAAATGTTTTGCTCACTGGGAGGGAGGGGGGGCTCCAGAGCGCTCAGGACCTCAGACTGGGACAAAGGTTCACCTTCCAACAGGATAATGACCCTAAGCACACAGTCAAGACAACGTAGGAGTGGCTTCGGGACAAGTCTCAATGTCTTTGAGTGGCCCAGCCAGAACCTGGACTTGAACCCGATCCAACGTCTCTAGAGAGACCTGAAAATAGCTGTGCAGCGAAGCTCCAATCCAACCTGACAGAGCTTGAGAGGATCTGCAGAGAAGAATAGGAGAAACTCCCCAAATACAGGTGTGCCATGCTTGTAGCATAATACCCAAGAAGACTCGAGGCTGTAATCGCTGCCAAAGGTGCTTCAACAAAGTACTGAGTAAAGGGTCTGAATACTTATGTAAATGTGATATCAGTACATTTTTATATACATTTGCAAATCTGTTTTTGCTTTGTCCTTATGGGGTATTGTGATGTCATTATGGGGTATTGTGATGTCATTATGGGGTATTGTGTGTAGATTTGATGAGGAAAATAAACAATTGAATCCATTTCAGAATAAGGCTGTAACGTAACAAAATGTGGATAAAGTCAAGGGGTCTGAATACTTCCCGAATGCACTGAATATCTTTATTCTGAGTCGGTTAATGTTGTGTCAACACAAAAATGCGACAGATCCTCTCCAACGTGACATTTCTTAATTTGTTGATTAATATTTATAAGTAATAACCTAAATAATATTTAAATGCCAGGATAATAACGAAGAGTTAATGGCATGTTTCAAATAGGTTTAATTAAAAAGCTTATCCACGTAAACAAGGGTACAAACAGAATTGTGACCTCCCCTCACACTCTGAAATCTGTCTTCTCATTCTGATAAGACATCACACCTCTGAAAATCGGTCTTCTCATTCTGATATGACATCACACCTCTGAAAATCGGTCTTCTCATTCTGATATGACATCACACCTCTGAAAATCGGTCTTCTCATTCTGATATGACATCACACCTCTGAAAATCGGTCTTCTCATTCTGATATGACATCACACCTCTGAAAATCGGTCTTCTCATTCTGATATGACATCACACCTCTGAACTCTGATATCCTCTTTGTAGAATGCGTAGGGATGCATTCTGTGCTTAAGTCAATGATTTCGATAAGAGAAACTGATACTCGAACACGCCCTCTCTCCTTTAGCACTACTGACAGGGCTGAATACTCTGCCCTCTCTGACCCTGTAACATCCCAGTACTGTAAGGGAAAGGTGACAGGCAAAGGAACCATTTAAGTGTATTGGGACACAGCCAAGAGCTGGTCCTTCACCTTGAGATAATTTGAAGTAGTTCTAAATTGGCTTCCTGTCCCTCTTATATTAATGCCAAGGGAACCATCTAAGTGTATTATTTGGGACACAACCAAGAGCTGGCCCTTCACCTTGAGTGAATTTGAAGTAGTTTTAAAATGGCTTCCTGTCCTTCTTCTATTAATGCCAATAGAGAAACAGAGCTGAAGAGAACAATAACACTTTAGCCGATTGACAGATTGACAGGGTGAGAGAAACTCCTGCCTCGTCACATACTGTCCCCTAGTCACATGCTCAGTCTCTGAGTCACTGGGGCTTTTGTGTGTTCTGGCCGGCCAGAGTCAATAGCAGATAAAACCCATCAGCTAGCTAGCTAGCTAACAGACGGGCCTAACACAGCATTACAGATTAGCTCCATTGAACCCAAACAGGGTCAAATGACACCTCATCGCCTATATATTAGTGCACCACTTGCCATGACACTTGTTGGGGGGGGGGGGGGGGGGGGGGGGTCGCAGTGCAAAACACCATCATGTTCGTGACAATCTGCCCTTTCCACATAAGTTTGTAGCGGTTCGGACAGCGTCTCAGATACCGTTTGGCCTTATTCATACAGCGTACAGCGTCTCAGACACCCGGGGCTGTATTCATACAGCGTCTCAGATACCTGGGGCCTTATTCATACATCGTCTCAGATACCCGGGGCCTTATTCATACAGCCTCTCAGATACCTGGGGCCTTATTCATACAGCCTCTCAGATACCTGGGGCCTTATTCATACAGCCTCTCAGATACCTGGGGCCTTATTCAGACAGCGTCTCAGATACCTGGGGCCTTATTCATACAGCGTCTCAGATACCTGGGGCCTTATTCATACAGCGTCTCAGATACCTGGGGCCTTATTCAGACAGCGTCTCAGATACCTGGGGCCTTATTCAGACAGCGTCTCAGATACCTGGGGCCTTATTCATACAGCGTCTCACATACCCGGGGCCTTATTCAGACAGCCTCTCAGATACCCGGGGCCTTATTCATACAGCCTCTCAGATACCCGGGGCCTTATTCATACAGCGTCTCAGATACCCGGGGCCTTATTCATACAGCGTCTCAGACACCGTTTGGCCTTATTCATACATCGTCTCAGATACCCGGGGCCTTATTCATACAGCCTCTCAGATACCTGGGGCCTTATTCATACAGCCTCTCAGATACCTGGGGCCTTATTCATACAGCCTCTCAGATACCTGGGGCCTTATTCATACAGCGTCTCCGATACCTGGGGCCTTATTCATACAGAGTCTCAAACACCGTTTGGCCTTATTCATACAGCCTCTCAGATACCTGGGGCCTTATTCATACAGCGTCTCAGATACCTGGGGCCTTATTCATACAGCGTCTCAGATACCTGGGGCCTTATTCATACAGCGTCTCAGATACCTGGGGCCTTATTCATACAGCGTCTCAGATACCTGGGGCCTTATTCATACAGCGTCTCAGATACCTGGGGCCTTATTCAGACAGCCTCTCAGATACCTGGGGTCTTATTCAGACAGCCTCTCAGATACCTGGGGCCTTATTCATACAGCGTCTCAGATACCTGGGGCCTTATTCATACAGAGTCTCAAACACCGTTTGGCCTTATTCATACAGCGTCTCAGATACCTGGGGCCTTATTCATACAGTGTGTCACAGTAGGAATGCTGATCTAGGATCAGGTCCCCCCCTGTCCATGTAATCTTATTAATTACGATATCAACGGCAACACTGATCTTAGAGCAGCACTACTACCGTGAGATGTTAAATGAATATAGGGTTGGATGTTACCTTCTCAAATACAGGTGGGGGGCTCTTCCCCCTGCACAGGTTAGACAGAGCCCACACTGCATTCCTGGTCATTGTCAGTCTGGTGGATTTAGTCAGAAGCCTGGAGAGGAACCGGGGAAGAGGAACCATGAGCTATCTTTATATGTGGAGTAGTAGATAAACAGTAGTGTGACATAAACAAGACATAAACAGTAGTGTGACATAAACAAGACATAAACAGTAGTGTGACATAAACAAGACATAAACAGTAGTGTGACATAAACAAGACATAAACAGTAGTGTGACATAAACAAGACATAAACAGTAGTGTGACATAAACAAGACATAAACAGTAGTGTGACATAAACAAGACATAAACAGTAGTGTGACATAAACAAGACATAAACAGTAGTGTGACATAAACAAGACATAAACAGTAGTGTGTGATTGTGTGCGCTCACATTAACAGTGGTGGCAGGATATTACAGTTGAGTACATAGTCTCTGCACACTGGACTGTCCCCTGCTATGTTACCCAACGCCCACACCGCCTGGCAGAGAGGAGAACGAAGAGAGAGAGAGAGAAAGTAGGTATAAATTATAGACGGTCTTGTAATACATTTTTGTTCCATTGACTGTTTATGTGTACAGGGTTTCGGGCTTTACCTGTTCCTGAACATCTTCAAAGTCCGAGTTGAGTAGTTCTATAAAGATGGGTACTGCTCCTGCCTCGATTACTATGTTAGTCTGCATGGATGTACCCGATGCTATGTTGGTCAGGGCCCAGGCTGCCTCAAACTACACACAGACAGACACTTTATTAAAACGACACATTGTTATTGATAATGAAACTTAATACAAAAAAAAATATAAACATTCAATGACAGAAATGTTATTGTAGATTGCAATAATTGACAATATATCCACAATGATATACTAGCTATTTAAGTCTGGCCATTCTCCATTTTAGGTTAACTTTTTATATTTTACCAATAAAAAGTGGTTCCTAATATTTCAAAAGGTCTCACCTGTAATGTGCAGTTGACGCTCCTCTTCAGGAACTCTACAAACCTCTCTACAATGCCTGGGGTGTTGATGACCTCGTCAATAGGTGGATTGGGTTCTGGAACACATCAGACAGACTATATGAGTAATAGTGTAACAATTAGCACCATAGACTCAACCTTTAACACCCTAGAGGGAGGTAGCTGAATCATCTGAGTTAGTGCTGGGCTTGGAGCAAAAGCCTGCAGACCGAGGGCCAGGGGGGGTCCCCAGGAGGGCCAGCAGCCTGAGGGTCCCCCAGGAGGGCCAGCAGCCTGAGGGTCCCCCAGGAGGGCCAGCAGCCTGAGGGTCCCCCAGGAGGGCCAGCAGCCTGAGGGTCCCCCAGGAGGGCCAGCAGCCTGAGGGTCCCCCAGGAGGGACAGCAGCCTGAGGGTCCCCCAGGAGGGACAGCAGCCTGAGGGTCCCCCAGGAGGGACAGCAGCCTGAGGGTCCCCCAGGAGGGACAGCAGCCTGAGGGTCCCCCAGGAGGGCCAGCAGCCTGAGGGTCCCCCAGGAGGGCCAGCAGCCTGAGGGTCCCCCAGGAGGGCCAGCAGGACTAAGTGTGCACGGCCATACGCAGGTAATATTCACTGAACAGCCTGGTACCTTTGGACAGTAGTTTCCTGAATGACTGTGTTGTCGCGAGTTGGAGCTCTGGGTCCTCTGAGAAGAGCATCTCTACCAGGTCTTTAGTTAGGACTCCTTCCTCTGTGGCTGTGGAGGTGACATACGAGTCGACCAGTGGACTCTCAAACATGACTCCTTCCTCGTTCAACATGTCAACGTTTCTCCTCTTGAACAGCTGCCAAATACAGGAGAGAAACAACACAGCAGTGTGTGCGCTGTGGCCCTTTGACCTCCTCTCGCCTGTCTAGACACTAGCAGTGGGCAAGGTGTTATAGGCTAGGTGTTATAGGCTAGGTCCTATACAGGGGGGTTATGTTGTGTACCTGTTTAGACACTAGCAGTGGGCTAGGTGCTCTAGGCTAGGTGTTATAGGCTAGGTCCTATACAGGGGGGTTATGTTGTGTACCTGTTTAGACACTAGCAGTGGGCTAGGTGCTCTAGGCTAGGTGTTATAGGCTAGGTCCTATACAGGGGGGTAATGTTGTGTACCTGTCTCCTGTCTCGACACTAGCAGTGGGCTAGATGTTATTGGCTAGGTGTTATTGGCTAGGTGTTATAGGCTAGGTGTTATAGGCTAGGTGTTATAGGCTAGGTGTTATACAGGGGGGTTATGTTGTGTACCTGTTTAGACACTAGCAGTGGGCTAGGTGCTCTAGGCTAGGTGCTCTAGGCTAGGTGCTCTAGGCTAGGTGCTCTAGGCTAGGTGTTATAGGCTAGGTGTTATAGGCTAGGTGTTATAGGCTAGGTGTTATAGGCTAGGTCCTATACAGGGGGGTTATGTTGTGTACCTGTCTCCTGTTTAGACACTAGCAGTGGGCTAGGTGCTCTAGGCTAGGTGCTCTAGGCTAGGTGCTCTAGGCTAGGTGCTCTAGGCTGTGTACCTGTTGTTCTCGTTTCTGCTTCCTCAGCTGGACACCCTCCTCCTCTCTCCTGCGTCTCATCTCCTCCACATTCAGGGCTTTGTTCTTGTAGCTGTTCATCCTGTGGTTATCCTTCGCTGGACTGGCTGACGGCTCTGAAACACAAACAATCATCTTCATTACAAATCTTCTCTACTAATCAATATCTTTTAACAGTACTTTATTTTTTATTTTTCACAAAGTTTGTCATGGAACGGTTAGGCATTTAACAAAATGAAGTTTAGCAACAGTCGGCCGGGAAAATCACTGCCAAGAGAAGGAACACATTCCAAGGAACCAGACTCTTCCAGGGATGTCAATGCGCGCGCGCGTGTGTGTGTGCATTTGTGTCTGTGTTTTTGCTGTGTGTTTATTAGGTTTGTGAGTGGATAGTCAGAGACAGTAACTTAGGATGCATGTAAGACTGAGTTGCATAACTGTGTGTGATGTGTGTGTCAGATCCCAGGGAGAAATACCGCTTGGTGATGACACAGGGGTACATGAGCCCCAGTATAACAAGCTCCCGGACACATGGTTAAAAATACACTGGAGCATATGCTGCGCAGTACACACACACACACACACGCTTATCACAGACAGAGCTCTTCTCTCCAGCAGTGAGCTGTCAGACAGAACAAACATATTTATTCAGGTGATTTAATTGCAGAGTTAGCAGGAAGCGCCTGAACTGCGAACCAGCCGCCTGACTGCCGGCCAAACTTCCCCGACTCAGCATTTGTGCAATCATGGCACGCGAAGCAGCCAGACTGGGCACCAGACCCGCGTCACCAGTACCAGCCAGTCTGGGCACCAGACCAGAGTCAACAGAACCAGCCAGGCTGACCCGAGTCACCAGAACCAGCCAGACTGGGCACCAGACCAGAATCAACAGAACCAGCCAGACTGGGCACCAGACCAGAGTCAACAGAACCAGCCAGGCTGACCCGAGTCACCAGAGCCAGCCAGACTGGGCACCAGACCCAGCCAGGCTGACCCGCATCAACAGAACCAGCCAGGCTGACCCACGTCACCAGAGCCAGCCAGACTGGGCACCAGACCCAGCCAGGCTGACCCGCGTCAACAGAGCCAGCCAGACTGGGCACCATGGAGTGTGATGGTAACATTATAGGCGAAGTGATGGCCTTATTTATATTACAGCATATTGGATGATAGATTCATATTCCATTCACCCAGTTCAATATTTCTTATTTTATTTTACCTTTATTTAACCAGGCAAGTCAGTTAAGAACAAATTCTTATTTTCAATGACGGCCTAGGAACAGTGGGTTAACTGCCTGTTCAGGGGCAGAACGACAGATTTGTACCTTGTCAGCTCGGGGGGTTTGAACTTGCAACCTTCCGGTTACTAGTCCAACGCTCTACATGATACTATAATTTTCCCTATAGCCATCGTGAGGTTCCTACAACGCAGCCTATAAAATTAAAGTTAACAACTTAAGTGCACACAGGTTGAGAGAAAAATGTGAGTAATCAAGTGGACAGACTGCCACGTCCAATAACACCTTGCACACTCTTGCCTGCATATACAGTTGACGTTGGAAGTTTACGTACACCTTAGCCAAAACATTTTAACTCAGTTTCACAATCCCTGACATTTAATCCTAGTAAAAATTCCCTGTCTAAGGTCAGTTAGGATCACCACTTTATTTTAAGAATGTGAAATGTCAGAATAATAGGAGAAAATTATTTATTTCAGCTTTTATTTCTTCATCACATTCCAAAGGGGTCAGAAGTTTACATACACTCAATTAGTATTTTGTAACATTGCCTTAAAATTGTTTAACTTGGGTCAAATGTTTCGGGTGGCCTTCCACAAGCTTCCCACAATAAGTTGGTGAATTTTTGGCCCATTCCTCCTGACAGAGCTGGTGTAACTGAGTCAGGTTTGTAGGCATCCTTGCTCGCACACACCTTTTCAGTTCTGCCCACACATTTTCTATAGGATTGAGGTCAGGGTTTGGTGATGGCCACTCCAATACCTTGACTTTGTTGTCCTTAAGCCATTTTGCCACAACTTTAGAAGTATGCTTGGGGTCAATGTCCATTTGGAAGACCCATTTGCGACCAAGCTTCAACTGATGTCTTGAGATATTGCTTCAATATAACCACATAATTTTCCTCCCTCATGATGCCATCTAATTTGTGAAGTGCACCAGTCCCTCCTGCAGCAAAGCACCCCCACAACATGATGCTGCCACCCCCATGCTTCAAGGTTGGGATGGTGTTTTCAGCATGCAAGCCTCTCCCTTTTTCCTCCAAACATAACAATGGTCATTATGGCCAAACGGTTCTATTTTTGTTTCATCAGACCAGAGGATATTTGTCCAAAAAGTACAATCTGTGTCCCCATGTGCAGTTGAAAAACCATAGTCTGGCTTTTTTTATGGCGGTTTTAGAGCAGTGGCTTCTTCCTTGCTGAGTGGCCTTTCAGGTCATGTCTTCACAAGGTCCTTTTGCTATTGTTCTGGGATTGATATGCACTTTTCAACACCAAAGTACGTTCCATCTCTAGGAGACAGAACGCGTCTCCTTCCTGAGCGGTATGACAGCTGAGTGGTCCCATGGTGCTAATACTTTCATACTACTGTTTGTACAGATGAACGTGGCGCAGATGAACGTCAGGCATTTGGAAATTGCTCCCAAGGACCTCCACCAGACTTGTGGAGGTCTACAATTGTTTTTCTGAGGTCTTGGCTGATATATTTTTATTTTCCCATGATGTCAAGCAAAGAGGCACTGAGTTTGGAGGTAGGCCTTGAAATACATCCACAGGTCCAATTGACTCAAATGATGTCAATTAGCCTATCAGAAGCGTCTAAATCAATGACATCATTTTCTGGAATTTTCCAAGCCGTTTAAAAAGGCACAGTTAACTTGGCGTATGTAAACTTCAGTAGTAGCCTACAGCAAAGTGTGTTTAAATAATTTCAAACTAGTTAATTTCTGCTAAGTTAGTTTTTGCTACCATGTGGGGTTTAGCTTGCTTGAGTCTGCTAACCGAGTAGTGTTAATTCACCTGTTTCCATACACGTTTCATTTTAAAACATTTATCTTACAAAGGAGTTGTTTAATCTAACTGCTTAACTATTTATCTGTACATGGAATTGTATTTGGTGTTTTTTCCTCATTTTCTTTCTCGTCTTTACAGGAAAATGCCACGGGCACTATCTGATGTGTGGAGACATTTCACAGCACCTTATGTAGAAGGAAAAGCTGTGTACATTTGCAAATACTGTACCAAATCACATGTGTGAATGCAACAAAGATGCAGAATCATCTGGCCAAGTGCATAAAGTTCCCTCAGCGCTCACAACAAGCAACCTCGGACAAAAGTCCCTCTACTTCTATTGGAGGTGAAAATTATGAATCAGACACCTTATCGATAGCAACAGCTCATGGTCCTCCTGGAATCAGAAGTTTTTTTTTACTCAATGGAGGAACGAACGTAGTCAGAGAAATGCTGATGAATGCCTTGCTCGAGCTGTGTATGCAACTGGTTCACCTCTGATGCTCATAGGCAATGTGTATTGGAAGAGATTTCTGAATGTTCCTCGCCCAGCATACACCCTTTCAAGCAGACATGCTTTATCTACTCATTTACTGGATGCAGAGTTCAAGTGAAGTTCAAGCAAATCATAGAGAAAGCAGACTGTATTGCAATCATCTCTGATGGGAGGTCGAATGTTCGTGGGCAAGGAATAATTAACTACATCATCTCCACCCCTCAACCAGTATTCTACAAGAGCACAGACACAAGGGACAACAGACACACCGGTCTCTACATTGCAGATGAACTGAAGGCAGTCATCCATGACCTTGGACAACAGAAGGTATTTGCACTGGTGACAGCAATCTACCTCACCAAGCAAAGTGAGAAGAATAAGAGCACCACATTGAAGCTGCCCAGCAACACCCGTTGGGGTGGTGTTGTCATCATGTTTGACAGTCTCCAGGAGGGGAAGGAGTCTCTCCATGAAATTACCATATCCCAGTCTGCCGATATGTACAGCCCCATCAAGAGGATCCTCCTGGATGATGTATGTTGGGAGAGAGTGGTAAGCAGCCTGAAACTCCTGAAACCTATAGCAGTATCCATCGCACGGATTGAGGGAGACAATGCCATCCTGTCTGATGTTCAGACTCATGTAGACTCATGTATGCTGCTTGCAGATGTAAGAGAAGAAATCCGTACTGCCCTGCCCACTTCACTGTTGCGCCAAGCAGAGGAAACTATAGTTATGAAATACATCACAAGGCGTGAAGACTTCTGCCTGAAGCCCATACACACCGCAGCGCACATGTTGAACCCCAAGTACGCTGGCAAGAGCATCCTGTCTGGTGCAGAGATCAACAAGGCCTATGGTGTCATCACTACTGTGTCTCGCCACCTTGGCCTGGACGACCTCAGAGTTCCATTAGCGACTTTATGTTGTTGTTTACATGTTAACTACCAGCAACGTGGGCAGGTCTCATTGCCATCAATAGCAACGCAGGCATTGTGACGCAGATCAATAAAATGACAATAGAATGTTCGGAACACTATAGAACGAAGAGGAGCTGGCAGGGTGAAAAATACCCTTAAATAAGGCCAGGTTTTCAAATCAAATCAAATTGTATTTGTCACATACACATGGTTAGCAGATGTTAATGCGAGTGTAGCGAAATGCTTGTGCTTCTAGTTCCGACAATGCAGTAGTAACCAACGAGTAATCTAACCTAACAATTTCACAACAACTACCTTATACACACAAGTGTAAAGGGATAAAGAATATGTACATAAAGATATATGAATGAGTGATGGTACAGAACGGCATAGGCAAGATGCAGTAGATGGTATAGAGTACAGTATATACATATGAGATGAGTAATTTAGGGTTTGTAAACATATAAAAGTGGCATTGTTTAAAGTAACTAGTGATGTATTACATAAAGATGGCAAGATGCAGTCGATGGTATAGAGGACAGTATATACATATGAGATGAGTAATGTAAATTGAACGCGAAGCGGATGCGGCCATCTCTGTCGGCGCCGGAAGTACAATATAATTGAGCAAGATGTTTTCCGTGATTACTTCAAAACTATCAGCTGGGAACATATGGTAATATTATGAAACTGGGCTCCACAGCAGATTCAATGAACTAGTGTTTATGAGAAAAGGGAAAAAAGCATTGTTAAATGTCATGTGCCCAGCCTACCCCAGAGGACGGACGGACACTAGCTGTCCTCCAGCTACACCCGGGTGCTACCCTAAAGAGTGCTTTTGAAGCTACTGTAGCCTTTCATTGCAAAACAGTGTGTGTTAATTAATGATTTGGTGACGTAAATATATTTACTATAGTTTAATATAAAAATATATATATATTTAAAAAAGTGTAACTTTAATGGTTCACTATTTTTATGAAATTCACAGAGGAGTATGGTCCTCCCCTGACTAATGTGCATTCCCAGTAGGCGGTAATACAGTCGGAAATTCAACAGAGTACGATAGCTTTTGCTAACGATAAGTTAGTTCAGTTATGAACCTCAAGTTGTAGCAACGACAAGCCTTAGATAGCTAACTGGTTAGCGTTACACTAGCTAAGTTAACTTGTCAACAAAACAATGTTTGTGTGACCCGCCCTAGTTAACTCTCAGTAGGTGTCAACATGCAAGTAACAGGGATATGACTGGTTGCTCATTTCAGTAAGTAACTCGCCAACGAGTTAATACATTGACGGGCGTTAACATGTTTTGCTAGTTATCTAACAACCTGCGTACTACTGGCTTCCATATTAACCTGGTAAGACAGGCAAAAAAAAGCTAACTACCTAACGTTAGCAGGCGATGCATGTAAGGTTAAAGTTAGTTGGCGTTTGATTCTGAAATTGCCACCTTATGTCATTTGTAGACTTTCTTGAAGGACACGTCGTCCTGACAACCTAGATAATACGGTACCAATAAAAGGTTGCAATCTGTAGGTGAAAACAATAACAATAGCTTGCTAGCTAGTGGGGGATTTGACAATCATGTAAGTTATTCCAACACGCAGTATTCTCTAGTCCCGTGTATGAACCATACGGTCTAGAAACACATCATAACTCACCCATTTTTTTTTATCTTAAATGACAGATACTTCTTGTGTTTAGAGAGAAATAAATTGTAATCCTCTTTCCCAGTTTGCTTTTTAGAATTTGCTCCTCACAAACAATATGTCGTCGGAGAAATACGGATGGCGAGAGATGACAAATTTAATACCACTGTTTCCCACGGACGCTAGTGGGCGCCAATGAAATGATTGCGCAATACATTGTCACAAATTATATCAGTGGAATGTTCTTCTGATATAATTTGATAAAGATGTCCACAGACTGTTTTCATGAATTGTTAATTATGAAAAAATGCACAAACATATTTCAATATTCACCTCTCTCTCTCTCTCTCTCTCTCTCTCAATTCAATTCAATTCAAGGGCTTTATTGGCATGGGAAACGTGTTAACATTGCTAAAGCAAGTGAGGTAGATAATATACAAAAGTGAAATAAACCATACAAATTAACAGTAAACATTACACACAGAAATGTCAAAACAAGAAAGATATTACAAATGTCATATTATACATATATATATATATATATATATATATATATATACAGTGTTGTAACAATGTACAAATGGTTAAAGAACACAAGGGAAAATAAATAAGCATAAATATGGGTTGTATTTACAATGGTGTTTGTTCTTCACTGGTTGCCCTTTTCTTGTGGCAACAGGTCACAAATCTTGCTGCTGTGATAACACACTGTGGATTTGTGGGAGTTTATCAAAATTGGATTTGTTTTCGAATTCTTTGTGGATCTGTGTAATCTGAGGGAAATATGTATCTCTAATATGGTCATACGTTGGACAGGAGGTTAGGAAGTGCAGCTCAGTTTCCACTTCATGTTGTGGGTCTCTCTCTCTCTCTCTCTCTCTCTCTCTCTCTCTCTCTCTCTCTCTCTCTCTCTCTCTCTCTCTCTCTCTCTCTCTCTCAATTCAGTTCAAAGGAACTTCATCGGCATAGGAAACACCCAGTAGATATGGGAGTTTATCAAAATTGGATTTGTTTCCACTCCATTTTGTGGGTCTCTCTCTCTCTCTCAATTCAGTTCAAAGGAACTTCATCGGCATAGGAAACACCCAGTAGATATGGGAGTTTATCAAAATTGGATTTGTTTCCACTCCATTTTGTGGGTCTCTCTCTCTCTCTCTCTCAATTCAGTTCAAAGGAACTTCATCGGCATAGGAAACACCCAGTAGATATGGGAGTTTATCAAAATTGGATTTGTTTTCGAATTCTTTGTGGATCTGTGTAATCTGAGGGAAATATGTATCTCTAATATGGTCATACATTGGGCAGGAGGTTAGGAAGTGCAGCTCAGTTTCTACTTCATTTTGTGGGTCTCTCTCTCTCTCTCTCTCTCTCTCTCTCTCTCAATTCAGTTCAAAGGAACTTCATCGGCATAGGAAACGAGTGTTTACATTGCCAAAGGAAATTAAATAAACAAAAGAGAGAAGACACAAAACATCAACAAAAATCTCTCTCTCTCTTTGGCCTTGAAAGCTCTCTCTCTCTCAATTTCAATTAAATTCAGTAGACTTTATTGACATGGCAAGTTAAATGACTTACATTCTCAAAGTATGCATGTAACAAACACATGGTGGGACCAACAGCAATAAGGCATCAATAATTATAGTAGTAGTGGAAATGTGATTACCATTAACAGCAACTACAACAACAGTAATAATACATTAAAGCAATAGTAGTTGACCAGTCTCAACCTGACAGAGAAGCCACGCGGTATGGCATGGCATGGTCTCTCTCTCTCTCTCTGTCTCTTTTTCCCCGAACAAGTTGTGCTAAATTACTGCTCTTTTTTGTCCTATGAAATCCTGCCGGGTCCTCCACAGAGAGGCGCAGTACATAAAACCACCCTCAGGGGGCAGTGTAGCATAAGCAGAGAACTAACAGGATGGAAAATCAGCTGTTTCTTTGATCAAATCCAGGGCTAGAGTTGACATGCTTTTGTCTTCACTGGGAGTAAGGTGAAAGCCCGTGTGACCGATCAGGTGAATGACAGCTGCATCCAATCAGATCATGTGATGTGGTTAGCTGATGTTTTAAAATACCTACTGTGTTCGGGCATCGTGAGAGCTGGAATGTGTCTGCAATGAAGTAAAACCGGACGTTTTTGGGAAAAGTAGACCCCTGCCTTTTGGCTGATCCATTTGTGGTTTCAAGGTGGGTGAAAACAGAGTTGGGGGGTGTGTGTAGAAAAGGTGAGGGTAACCAGAAGTGGTCTTGTGATAATTGTTTGTGTTTCTGCTGGTCAGAAGAAGCAGGCGATGGAGGCAAGAGTTGTAAATTGTTTTGCTCTCAAAAAAAAAAGGCATAATTGAAAGGAGTGACTACTGGGGCAGGGGTAAATGTGAAAGCTGACCAATTGAAGGGGAAGATTCCCGGTGTTTGTGTTGCTCGTCGTTTGGTGCGACGCAGACAGGTTGGCGTGAGTGGTGAAACAGAAGAGTTTGTCAAGCAAAAGAACAGACAACAAGTGATGTTAGGATATATAAGTTATCCTGTATGAGCTTTTGTGCTGAATAAATGTACGTGGTTACAGGTGTCAAGCTCATGTGCAGGTAGCAGTGTGTAGGAGGGAGGCTCCTAGGTGGCGGCAGTGTGTAGGAGGGAGGTTCCTATGTGGCAGCAGTGTGTAGGAGGGAGGTTCCTATGTGGCAGCAGTGTGTAGGAGGGAGGTTCCTATGTGGCAGCAGTGTGTAGGAGGGAGGTTCCTATGTGTTCCTATGTGGCAGCAGTGTGTAGGAGGGAGGTTCCTATGTGGCAGCAGTGTGTAGGAGGGAGGTTCCTATGTGGCAGCAGTGTGTAGGAGGGAGGTTCCTATGTGTTCCTATGTGGCAGCAGTGTGTAGGAGGGAGGTTCCTATGTGGCAGCAGTGTGTAGGTGGGAGGTTCCTAGGTGTTCCTATGTGGCAGCAGTGTGTAGGAGGGAGGTTCCTATGTGGCAGCAGTGTGTAGGAGGGAGGTTCCTATGTGGCAGCAGTGTGTAGGAGGGAGATTCCTATGTGGCAGCAGTGTGTAGGAGGGAGGTTCCTATGTGTTCCTATGTGGCAGCAGTGTGTAGGAGGGAGGTTCCTATGGGTTCCTATGTGGCAGCAGTGTGTAGGAGGGAGGTTCCTATGTGGCAGCAGTGTGTAGGAGGGAGGTTCCTATGTGGCAGCAGTGTGTAGGAGGGAGGTTCCTATGTGTTCCTATGTGGCAGCAGTGTGTAGGAGGGAGGATCCTATGGGTTCCTATGTGGCAGCAGTGTGTAGGAGGGAGGTTCCTATGGGTTCCTATGTGGCAGCAGTGTGTAGGAGGGAGGTTCCTATGTGGCAGCGGTGTGTAGGAGGGAGGTTCCTATGTGGCAGCAGTGTGTAGGAGGGAGCAGTGTGTAGGAGGGAGGTTCCTATGTGGCAGCAGTGTGTAGGAGGGAGGTTCCTATGTGGCAGCAGTGTGTAGGAGGGAGGTTCCTAGATGTGCAGAAGGGCATGAGACAAAGGAGTGTGTGGAATTGGGGAAAGTAGTGGTATATGTTAATTGTAGGGGTGCCCATGGGGCTGGGGATCAGAAATGTCCTGTGTGAGAGAGGTAGGTTGAGGTTTCCAGGGTTAGAGTCGTGCAGAAATTGTAATTTGCTGAGGCAGTGAAGGAAGATGGGTGAAGGGGGAGGGATCCTGAGAGGAGTGGAGTGACTAGTAGATCTGTACCAGAACAGAGGGAGGGATCCTGAGAGGAGAGGAGAGGACTGGAGTGACTAGTAGATCTGTACCAGAACAGAGGGAGGGATCCTGAGAGGAGTGGAGTGGCTAGTAGATCTGTACCAGAACAGAGGGAGGGATCCTGAGAGGAGTGGTGTGACTAGTAGATCTGTACCAGAACAGAGGGAGGGATCCTGAGAGGAGGGGTGTGACTAGTAGATCTGTACCAGAACAGAGGGAGGGATCCTGAGAGGAGGGGTGTGGCTAGTAGATCTGTACCAGAACAGAGGGAGGGATCCTGAGAGGAGGGGTGTGGCTAGTAGATCTGTACCAGAACAGAGGGAGGGATCCTGAGAGGAGTGGTGTGACTAGTAGATCTGTACCAGAACAGAGGGAGGGATCCTGAGAGGAGTGGAGTGACTAGTAGATCTGTACCAGAACAGAGTGCTAAATCAACAAGTGATATGTGTTTCAGTGAGATTACATTTGTAGCAATGGCTATCAACTGTAATGCAGGGATGGACGGTAAGTCCCAGAAAATAAAGGTTGTGGTGGCAGCTGCAGAGAGGTTTTTGGGTGTGAGAGATTTGACGTCAGAGTTACAGGGTGTGTTAAGTGGTGATGTCTCATCCTTTCAGGCCTGAAGTAAGACTAAGTAGATTGAAATTGTGGAGTAGGTTGTTTATTATTATTATATATATATATATATATCTCTTCAGATTTGGGGAATGTCGTTTACGATTTTCTAACAAAGTTGTCCTGTGGCTGTTGTATTTGTGTAAAACATTCACCTGATGTTTACAAGAACATTCTCAGGACACATTTCATCTGTTCTTTTAAAGGTTCTCTGAATTGTACTTTTAGGTTATGGGAACTTTTGTAGGGATATGACAAGAGATTCCCAAAACACTAAAACTTTCCAGTTGTGCTGACATTCAGATAGTGTTTGTATCAGGGTACACAAAATATTCCTTTGATGTTGACAGAACAGCCTTTCTCAGTCATTTAAAAGGTTCCCAGAACATGTATTAGGTTGTGGGAGTTTGGTTCCTAAAACACCAGATGTGCTTAGTTGTGATGACATCCCTATGATGTTGATGGAACGTTGACACAACACCTTGTCTTCGTTCTTCAAAGGCTGCCAGAACATGTCATTAGGTTATGGGAGTTGTCTGGGATGTTCCAAAAGTATTCTTGTGTTATTCACATTGGCGCAGTTTCCGATAAAGTCCGTTTTTACGACGTTCATAGTATATTTTTTATTTGAACTTTGACATGATATTCCGTTGATGTTCACGCAAACGACCTTTTACCTTGTCACCGAGGTCCTCAGAACATGTTATATTTAAGTTTGACCTAATATTACCACAACAATGTCAGCATGCAAATGTGTAGCTCCTTAATCTAATTCATAGAACGTTTGAACAGCATGTAATCATACAAACACAACCATATATATTTTTTTATACACTTCATATGTTGACAATCTGCACCTGTGGGGTTTAGAATCTACAACGTGTGGTTCCCAAAGCCAGGGCTTTAATTCGCTGGCCCACCAGGGAAGCTCTCTTATCTTGTAGCCATGGCAGTATGGTCAATCAGGAAGTTCACGATTCCTTTTTTTTAGTCTTAGACATAACTAATCCATATTTACAAGGTATCCTAGACTATGACTGCTGATCTAGGATAACTAATTCTGCTGATCTAGGATAACTATTTCAAGCATGTCAAAGTAGGAATAATATGGGGTGATAACTTTTTTTTTTTTAAATATATTTTTTATCAGTCAAGTCTATGTTCAGCATTTCTACCTATTTTATACATTTGGACAAAATAAAGACATCCTCTCTTTTAGTAGATGAGAACTGAGCTTCAATTATTTGGGATGGAACCTGCATTCTTCAGCTCTGCAGTCATTAACCCTCTGCACCACCAGGAGATAATTGTGATATTGTCATGCCCTGACCTTAGAGATCCTTTTTATGTCTCTATTTTGGTTTGGTCAGGGCGTGAGTTGGGGTGGGTATTCTATCTTCTATGTTGTGTAGTTCTATGTTTTGGCCGGGTAGGCTTCTCAATCAGGGACAGCTGTCTATCGTTGTCTCTGATTGAGCACCATACTTAGGCTGCCCTTTTTCCCACTTGTGTTTGTGGGAAGTTGACTTTGTTTAGGGCACAGAGCCTTTCGCTTCACGGTTTGTTTTTGTAGTGTTTATTGTTTTGTTTCGACATTTTGATTAATAAAGGAAAATGTACGATCACCACGCTACACCTTGGTCCTCTTCCTTTAACAGCCGTGACAGATATTGCATTATATGTATTTTCTCTTTCATGGTCAATTAGGACCTAAAACACAATTTGAGTTATTTTTTTCAATGTTCCCATCGCCTTCATATTTTATTTAACCATGAAAAGCCTACTGAGATCCAGTCTCTTTTTCAATGGAGACCTGGCCAAGGTCGCAACAATCAATACATTACATCTTTAAAACATACAACAATATAACATGATCCAGCCTTAAAAAAAAACATTTCCACTCCTCTGAAACAGTCTCCCATCAATATTTTAAATTCATTCAGAGGCACAAACATAGCATAGCATCCACCTAGCAGACTGGGTATGGTAACTTCTGGTGGGGAAGGAGACCAGACAACAGAGGTGAAGAGGGAGTTTACCCAAAAGGGCTTTGTAGATGAACACATACAAATTTAGCTTTCTGTGCATATACTACTGAGGTCCAACCTACCATTTGGTACAAGGTGCAATGGTGGCTGAGTGACTTAGCATTTGTAATAAAGCGCAAGGATACCTAGATAGAGTCCAGTCTCTGACAGACAGAGGAGGCTGTATGACAAACAGAGTCCAGTCTCTGTAAGACAGAGGAGGCTGCATGCATATACAACTAGTCACCATAATCAATTACAGAGAGAAGTGGCCTGAACAAGCTTCTTTCTAGTGGGAAGCGAGCCTGATTACAAAAATAAAAACCCAATTTAAGCTTCCTCACAAGATTATCCATCCAACCTTTGAAGGACTTGTCATCCAACCATATACCTACAGTATATCACAAAAGTGAGTACACCCCTCACATCTTTGCAAATATGAGTATATCTTTTCATGTGACAACACTGAAGAAATGACACTTTGCTACAATGTAAAGTAGTATTACGCAACACTTTAAAGAACCCATTTTGGTTTTGCTGTGTGGTTACCGTAGTAGCTTAGAGTACGTCTGCAATGGTGGTCTGATATGGAGGGAAAAGAGAATAGAGATAACAGCCTATTTTATTTCAAAATGTCTGCTTATATGTGACAAGCAGGGATGCGTTTGTTACTGTAGTGTGACACTGTAGCTAAAGTCACAGCATGCACAGTAGGTGGCCTGATCTGAAATACACAGAATATTAAACGACATCGTGTTAAAAGGTGTTAATCTTTCCCAAACTTTCGATTGTGGGAGAAAAACACTTCCAGGAAAGGTTCGGATGACTTTATTGGACGTGTTGCCCATCTTGAGTCGTATAAAACAACAATGTTCTTATTTTACATCATGTCTCTAACAGCTTATTTCATTATAACCCATCATTGAACGAGCCAGCCCCCCCCCCCCCCCCCCCCCCCCCCCCCACCCTCCCTCCCCCCCCGGGGTAAATACCACAACAAGAACTCCCCCGTGTACTTAAATCATGATTTTAAACGATTGGTGAAATCTGCTGGAGCAAAAACAAAACTAATCACGTTACATATTGGTTAATCACATTAAGAGGAATATGAATCAACTGCTATATACAGGATAACTGCACAATTATGAAGAGTCTAAAACATTTTGCTTGGTGGTACGTTCTTGAGCACAGCCTGTGGTATAATCTCCTAATTCAATTACACCCAGTGTGCTAATAGAACTACTTTGCTAAAAATGCATCTTGGGGAACGAACGGCTCACATATGCAGGAGAGGGAGAGAATATCTGAAAGGTTCCGCTAAGATCTTTAATAAAGGGAGAGAGATATATGGCCATGGGGAGGGAGGGGGTGGGGGTAGGTGTGGGGGGAAGAGGGTCTGTGAGGTAGGTCTGGGGGGAAGAGGGTGTGTGAGGTAGGTGTAGGGGGGTGTGTGAGGTAGGTGTGGGGGGAAGGGGGTGTGTGAGGTAGGTGTGGGGGGAAGAGGGTGTGTGAGATAGGTGTGGGGGGAAGAGGGGGAAGAGGGTGTGTGAGGTAGGTGTGGGGGGAAGAGGGTGTGAGGTAGGTGTGGGGGGAAGAGGGTGTGTGATAGGTGTGGGGGGAAGGGGGTGTGTGGGGGTGTGTGAGATAGGTGTGGGGGGGAAGGGTGTGTGTGGGGGTGTGTGAGAGGTGTGTGGGGAAGGGTGTGTGTGGGGGGGTGGGGGTGTGTGAGGTAGGTGTGTGGGGAAGGGTGTGTGTGGGGGGGTGGGGGTGTGTGAGGTAGGTGTGTGGGGAAGGGTGTGTGTGGGGGGGTGGGGGTGTGTGAGGTAGGTGTGTGGGGAAGGGGGTGTGTGAGGTAGGTGTGGGGGTGTGTGAGGTAGGTGTGGGGGGAAGGGGGTGTGTGAGGTAGGTGTGGGGGGAAGGGGGAGTGTGAGGTAGGTGTGGGGGAGGGGTGTGTGCGGTAGGTGTGTGGGGAGGGGTGGGGGTAGGTGTGGGGGGAAGGGGGTGTGAGGTAGGTGTGGGGGGAAGGGGGTGTGTGGGCGAAGGGGGTGTGTGGGGAGGGGTGTGGGGGGAAGGGGGTGTGTGAGGTGGGTGTGGGCGAAGGGGGTGTGAGGTAGGTGTGTGGGGATGGGGAAAGAGGTGTTTGAATGGGGAGGAAGCGATATGTCTTTATTGAATGAAATATAATCAACCTTCTCCCTCATATCAGCCTTTCCCTTGCTTTCTTGAAGTCAATCTGTAGGTCTGTGCAGGCTCTTTCTCCATTGTCCGTCTGTCCCCCCGTCCGTCCGTCCGTCCATCCTGGATGACCCCCGTTTTGCGCCAACCCAACTTTTCTATTTTGTGACTCCGCAATCATTTCTTACAACCGACAAAAACGTTTGAACGTCAGATCAGTAGTTGCTTACCTCAATCCTGACTTCGACTCATCTGCCCCGGGCTCTTTCTATACTTCCGACCCAATTTTTGGGTTACCCAAGAGGAAACGCCAACGTTACAGAGGCAAGAGAGAAGGGATCCTGGCGAGATTAAGGCGAAGGGAGAACCCGGCCACCTCTTCCCTCCATTCTACTGGCCAATTTACAGTAACTTGCGATATTCTCTGCTTTTCTGAAACATGGCTGTCAAACAAGATATCCAACTCGATGGACTCTCCCATTCACCGTGCTGACAGGACAGTGGAGTTGCCTCTTCATCAACAACAACTGGTGTGCTGACTTGAGCGGGGTGGAAGTTTCGACCCATTGTTCACCCGTCTTGGGAATACCCGATGGTCAAATGCCGACCCTTTTACCTCCCGAGGGAGTCTTCAGCTGTTATCGTGACTGTTGTAGACGTTCCAACTCAGGACAATGAAAATCACATGCTGGCCCTTAAAGAACGAGGCTATAGCAGGAAAATAGACATCCAGAGCCTGCTTTTCTGGTTTCAGGTGATTTTTAATTCTGAGTCATTAAGACACACGAAGCCCGACTTCCAATAACACTTCTCTTTTGACACTAGGGGTGATAAAGAACACTGTTATTCTACCCACAAGCAAACATACAAGGCCCTCCCTCGTCTGCCATTTGCTTTCTGTTATACAAGCAGAAGCTCAGACAGGAATTACTCTTCGTCTTTGTCAGACGCAGAGTAGGCGAACGAATGATCTCTGCATGTGTAGTTTACACTTGCATAGTTCCCACAGTGAAGCAGGGAGGAGGAGGTGCGATGGTGCTTTGCTGACAGTCAGTGATTTATTTAGAATTCAAGGCACACTTAACCAGCATGGTTACCAGGGCATTCTGCAGTGATACACCATCCCATCTGGTTTGGGTTTAGTGGGACTATCATTTGTTTTTCAACAGGACAATGACCCAAAACACACCTCCAGGCTGTGTTAGGGCTATTTGACCAAGAAGGAGCGTGATGGAGTGCTGCATCAGATGACCTGGCCTCCACAATCACCCGACCTCAACCCAATTGAGATGGTTTGGGATGAGTTGGACCGCAGAGTGAAGGAAAAACAGTCAACCGCTTTCATTAAATAAGATGTCCTTTTTCGTTTCCATTTTGTTTGTACAGCTTTGCTTGGCCCGTTGTCAAGTAACTCTGGTTCACATTGTCTGAATCATTTTCAGAGTCATAGAGAGTCAGGGTGGTACGATCGTCCTCCTGATAGTAGTCCTGATAGTAGTCCATCAAATAAAATTGTATTTGTCACATACACATGTTTAGCAGATGTTATTGCGGGTGTAGCAAAAATGCTTGTGCTCCTAGCTCCAACAGAGCTGTAATATCTAACAATTCACAACAATACAGGCAACCTAAATGTAAAAGAATGGAATTAAGGAATATATAAGTATTAGGACGATAAATGTCGGAGTGGCATTGACTAAAATACAGTAGAATAGAATACAGTATATACTTGAGATGAGATGAGTGAAGCAAAAATGTGTAAACTATTAAAATGACTAGTGTTCCAGGCCAGGGATTTCAAGTATTTGGGGAAGCAGCCTCTAAGGTGCAGAGTCACGTAACCGGGTGGAAGCCACCTTGTGATGGCTATTTAACAGTCTGATGGCCTTGAGATAGAAGCTGTTTTTCAGTCTCTCGGGTCCCAGCTTTGATGCACCTGTACTGACCTCGCCTTCTGGATGATAGCGGGCTGAACAGGCAGTGGCTCGGGTGGTTGTTGTCCTTGATGATCTTTATGGCCTTCCTGTGACATCGGGTGGTGTAGGTGTCCTGGAGGGCAAGTAGTTTGCCCCCGGTGATGCGTTGTGCAGACCGCATCACCCTGTGGAGAGCCCTGAGGTTGCGGGTGGTACAGTTGCCGTACCAGGCGGTGATACATCCCGACAGGATGCTCTCAATTGTGCATCTGTAAAAGTTTGTGAGTGTTTTCGGTGAGAAGCCAAATTTCTTCAGTCTCCTGAGGTTGAAGAGGCGCCGTTCACCACGCTGTCTGTGTGGGTGGGCCATTTCAGATCGTCACGTGACGTGTACACCACCACAACTTTTTCCCACTGACCTTTGTCGATAGCGCCTGATAAATTCCTGTCAGCAATGTTATTGAGAGCAGGGGACACATAAATGATTTGTAGTTCACCATAGCTAACGTTATATCTTTATAAAAAAACTGCAGTAGAATTGATTATCTACACATAACGAGGAGCTCATTTCATAGACGGAAAGATGCTACACACGCAGACCAATCCGAAACTCATCTCTCGGCATGTCCAGCCCATTCATTATCTCAGCCGATCATTGCTAGCGGGAAGGTTCCACAGTGTTTTTCTGTGGCTAAACCAACTAGCCTTGTAATTTGACAACTTTATTCATATTTACAGATGGCATACTCGTTTGTCATTAAGGTACATGAAAGTTAAAACGTTCATTTCTGCCCCCCAAAAAAGCATTTTGATAAATAATACAAATAAATGTTCAAACGCCTCTCTTGTGAAGTCGTGACTCGCGAAATTAGTCACATATATCCTGATGTCTAGTCACATTACCCCTATGCATATCTACCTCTGTCGATCCAGTATCCCTCCACATTGTAAATATGGTACTGGAACGGACCTTGTGTGTGTGAAAATAGTATGCTTACTTAATTTAGTTAGTTCTTCATATTTTTATATCTCGTGTGTTTTTGTTCTTCCTTGTTTAGTATTACATGTTGATTGATTACTGTATTGTTGGGCTTCAGGAAAGGCATTTCACTGTGCATGTGACATATATTCTCTCGCTCTCTCTCTCTCAGGTGGTAGATTAGATAAGTGATGTTGAGTAAGTGATTTTAGAATATTCTCCCACATCGTTCAATCATTTCTCGAGACTAAACAGGAACTAGCTCACTGATATTAGAAACCACTGAACGATTGGATCTCCCCACATTGGATAGAGTCCGATATCCACACCATTACTGGGCATGAAATGGTCACCAGTCATTGGGTACGTCTCAAATGACACCCTAGTCCCTATGAAGTGCATTCCTTTTGACCAAAACCCAATGTGACTTGGTCAAAAGTAGTGCACTAGGGAATAGGGTGCCATTAGAAGATGAAGCTGGAGATGAACAGTGACGTAGAATTACAGTTTTTCCTCAATTGCTAAAACACCATTTCTGAAACCTTGCTCCATTTCCTGAAAACATTAAACACAAAACCTCATCTTCAAGCACTATTTACATAACCTCTGACTCCTCTTGCAAAATGAAACATTCGCCTCAAAACAGTTTTACCTGTGTTCAAAATCAAACACTGCTCTCAAATCATAAACAAAGTGATCAAAATGATATACACTCTCAAGCAGTCAGTAAACAATACACCGACAAATAGAAAACACATTGTTCGAAACCTACAATTCTCAGGGAGAAGTACATTTTTAATCAAAAAAATATTCACATTTTTTCCTCATTGTCCTTTGATGAACGAAAACATGTTCTATCATAGTAGCTCAAAATGGATCAGAAATTACTACTCTGCTTTGCTCTTTGCAATTTAGTTTTCTGTTCTTCCTCCTCCTTGTACCCCTATTTTTACAGTACTGTACCCTGCATCTCACAAACGTGTCCTTTGTCTCTGTGATACTGTAACTCTTGTTCTTTGTTGATATGAACCTGCAACCAGTCAAAATCTATTGAGCAGTCAGTACTGTTAATAAATGGAAAGCACAATGTTCATGGTCATACAATTCATCCCTTGTACAGTATACAGCCTACAATGCACTGCACTACAGTATCCATTCTCAGACTTTCTCCTTCCCACCTTCAACAACCTGTTTGCTCTCTGAACTGGCTTATATTGGTTGTGTCGCATCATTTGAAACAGGTTAAATCCATTTTGAGTGGTTGTGTTCAATCAATGACATATGTTCTCTATTTGAATTTGATTGTAGCCACTTGTGTTTACCAGTATGGGATGACATGTGCATTAGAGTGCAGAATGTGTTTTGAGAATGATAATGTGTTTAGAGTTTTGCTGAAAAGTCTAAGTGAGATCTGCAAATTGTGTTTTATCATGTGAAATGGTTTAAGGTATTGACAACAGACTGCATAATTAGCTAAATGAGTCCAGGCAACTGAGAACTTTTGTTCAGCCAATGGGTTTTAGTGTTTTAGCAATTGAGAAAAACTGTAAGCAAAATATCCTCCATGTTGGCAATAATCATTCCATGACAATAACATTCTAACATTCAATCTAACCACAATGTTATGAAGTCTATTGTGTTGGAACACTGTGGCCACATTGTAACGTTCTTTCTAAATACAATGTTATGAAGTCTATTGTGTTGGAACACTGTGGCCACATTGTAACGTTCTTTCTAAATGCAATGTTATGTTATCAAACTCTTCTGTTCGACTACCGTTCACTTAGAAATGTTGTTTTTGAAAGAAATGTTTTATTTTTTGTCCATTAAAATAACATAAAATTGATCAAAAATACAGTGTAGACATTGTTAATGTTGTAAAGAACTATTGTAGCTGGAAACGGATGATTTGTAATGGAATATCTACATAGGCGTACAGAGGCCCATTATCAGCAATCATCACTCCTATTTTTCAATGGCACGTTGTGTTAGCTAATCCAAGTTTATCATTTTAAAAGGCTAATTGATCAGTAGAAAACCATTTTGCAATTATGTTAGCACAGCTGAAAACTGTTGTTCTGATTAAAGAAGCAATAAAACTGGCCTTCTTTAGACTAGTTGAGTATCTGGAGCATCAGAATTTGTGGGTTCAATTACAGGCTCAAAATGGCCAGAAACAAATACCTTTTTTCTGAAACTCGTCAGTCTGTTCTTGTTCTGAAAAATGAAGGCTATTCCATGCGAGAAATTGTCAAGAAACTGAAGATCTCGTACTACTCCCTTCACAGAACAGTGCAAACTGACTCTAATCAGAACAGAAAGAGGAGTGGGAGGCCCCGGTGCACAACTGAGCAAGAGGACAAGTACATTAGAGTGTCCAGTTTGAGAAACAGACGCCTCAAAGCCATATCTAAGACTGGCCAATAAAAATAAAAGATTAAGATGGACAAAAGAGCACAGACACTGGACAGAGGAAGATTGGAAAAGTGGTATGGACAGACGAATCTAAGTTTGAAGTGTTTGGATCACAAACTTTTGAACGGTAGTTTATTTACCGTATAATGATGATAGTACATGGTGGTAATATCCTCAGCAAGGTGTTGGATATGGAGACTGAAGTCTCAATAGGGACTGAATGTAGGGAACAGCTTGCAATCAATACGGTATCCATATTAGGAAATTCTCAGAGTAATCAATACGGTATCCATATTAGGAAATTCGCAGAGTAATCAATACGGTATCCATATTAGGAAATTCTCAGAGTAATCAATACGGTATCCATATTAGGAAAGACAGTCATTTTTCACCTATATAACCACTGTAAAATACAGACTTAAAAAAAGGAAAAGCCTTACATGCTGAACACACCGCTCGCGTCACATGCGCGAGCGTTGCTAAATAATTGTATACATACATTTTATTCAATCATTGCACCCACACTGCTCGAGCGTCTGCGTAGCCTGGCGCTAAAATACAACTATTTTCTATTTGTGATGCTTGATGTGAAGTTTCGCCTCTCCCATCTCCTAATTGGTTTTTAGGAGCACATACCCACGTGGGTGATTGAAAGATGAACTGAAGTCCACACTCCAGTCCAGTTGGTGGTGGTAATGCACATTAAAGTTGGTTGCCAACCACCATATAAAGTCCAAAGAAGAAGAAGAAGAAGAAGAAGCCTGAAGGAGGAGAGATTACTAGAAACAAACTTTTACCCTTTTATCTGTGGATTATTGTCAGAGTAGAGGACCTTGTGCATTTCAGGTAAAATAACAACCCAATGTTTATATCCCAGGACAAATTAGCTAGCAACAGCAAGCTAGCTAGCTAAATTGCCATAAATGTTTAATGCTTTTCGACCTGTCCCCAAATGTAATATTGTTGGTTCAGAGTTCGTTTTGATATTTCAACCATGGTGTCCCGATCGCGTCTGGTGTGGGTGGACACAATCAACACGCAAGCGTTCTGGTCAGCATGTCAGAGTCCTAATGAGTAAGCTAGCACCAGCTCAGTGTGACTCTGAGGTTGTCCTAATATGGACACCGTAACCCCAACATAATCTTGTGTCTGAGAGCCTGTGTCCCAAATGGCACTATTCTCTATATAGTGTACTATTTTTAACCAGGACCCATAAAGTTTGCAAAAGTAGTGCACTATATAGGGAATAGGGTGCCATTTGGTAACGGAACTAGGGACTCGCATCACGGAGCCCTTAGGAACAGTACTAGATTAATTAATTTCACAGATCAATATGATACAATTATTGTACACAGACAGTAATTGATGAACACGTGCACTGGAGAGACGTGCCTCTCTGGTCTCTCAACTCTCTCCCCCCACTTACAGACAATTCTAACTCGATCAAACAGACTCAATAGGAACTTTTGAAAGTCAAAGCTATTTTATTTACCTGTGGCTGGAAAAAAGGCTTTATGGTGATTTTTTTTTATTTGGGTTAGTTAGGATATAAGTGACCATAAAACAACCAGTACAGTCAGTAATGTCCTGGCAGTATGACATGACAACAACCAGCATAGTCAGTAATGTCCTGGCAGTATGACATGACAACAACCAGCATAGTCAGTAATGTCCTGGCAGTATGACATGACAACAACCAGCATAGTTAGTAATGTCCTGGCAGTATAACATGACAACAACCAGTATAGTTAGTAATGTCCTGGCAGTATGACATGACAACAACCAGTATAGTTAGTAATGTCCTGGCAGTATAACATGACAACAACCAGCATAGTCAGTAATGTCCTGGCAGTATGACATGACAACAACCAGCATAGTCAGTAATGTCCTGGCAGTATGACATGACAACAACCAGCATAGTCAGTAATGTCCTGGCAGTATAACATGACAACAACCAGCATAGTCAGTAATGTCCTGGCAGTATAACATGACAACAACCAGCATAGTTAGTAATGTCCTGGCAGTATGACATGACAACAACCAGTATAGTTAGTAATGTCCTGGCAGTATAACATGACAACAACCAGCATAGTCAGTAATGTCCTGGCAGTATGACATGACAACAACCAGCATAGTCAGTAATGTCCTGGCAGTATGACATGACAACAACCAGCATAGTTAGTAATGTCCTGGCAGTATGACATGACAACAACCAGCATAGTCAGTAATGTCATGGCAGTATGACATGACAACAACCAGCATAGTTAGTAATGTACTGGCAGTATAACATGACAACAACCAGCATAGTCAGTAATGTCCTGGCAGTATGACATGACAACAACCAGCATAGTCAGTAATGTCCTGGCAGTATGACATGACAACAACCAGTATAGTCAGTAATGTCCTGGCAGTATGACATGACAACAACCAGTATAGTCAGTAATGTCCTGGCAGTATGACATGACAACAACCAGCATAGTCAGTAATGTCCTGGCAGTATGATATGACAACAACCAGTATAGTCAGTAATGTCCTGGCAGTATGATATGACAACAACCAGCATAGTTAGTAATCTCCTGGCAGTATAACATGACAACAACCAGCATAGTCAGTAATGTCCTGGCAGTATGACATGACAACAACCAGCATAGTCAGTAATGTTCTGGCAGTATGACATGACAACAACCAATATAGTCAGTAATGTCCTGGCAGTATGACATGACAACAACCAGCATAGTCAGTAATGTCCTGGCAGTATGACATGACAACAACCAGTATAGTCAGTAATGTCCTGGCAGTATGATATGACAACAACCAGCATAGTTAGTAATGTCCTGGCAGTATAACATGACAACAACCAGCATAGTCAGTAATGTCCTGGCAGTATGACATGACAACAACCAGTATAGTCAGTAATGTCCTGGCAGTATGATATGACAACAACCAGTATAGTCAGTAATGTCCTGGCAGTATGACATGACAACAACCAGTATAGTCAGTAATGTCCTGGCAGTATGATATGACAACAACCAGTATAGTCAGTAATGTCCTGGCAGTATGATATGACAACAACCAGCATAGTTAGTAATGTCCTGGCAGTATAACATGACAACAACCAGCATAGTCAGTAATGTCCTGGCAGTATGACATGACAACAACCAGTATGGTCAGTAATGTCCTGGCAGTATGACATGACAACAACCAGCATAGTCAGTAATGTCCTGGCAGTATAACATGAAAACAACCAGCATAGTCAGTAATGTCCTGGCAGTATGACATGACAACAACCAGCATAGTCAGTAATGTCCTGGCAGTATAACATGACAACAACCAGCATAGTTAGTAATGTCCTGGCAGTATGACATGACAACAACCAGCATAGCTAGTAATGTCCTGGCAGTATGATATGACAACAACCAGTATAGTCAGTAATGTCCTGGCAGTATGACATGACAACAACCAGTATAGTCAGTAATGTCCTGGCAGTATGATATGACAACAACCAGTATAGTCAGTAATGTCCTGGCAGTATGATATGACAACAACCAGCATAGTTAGTAATGTCCTGGCAGTATAACATGACAACAACCAGCATAGTCAGTAATGTCCTGGCAGTATCACATGACAACAACCAGTATGGTCAGTAATGTCCTGGCAGTATGACATGACAACAACCAGTATAGTCAGTAATGTCCTGGCAGTATGACATGACAACAACCAGCATAGTCAGTAATGTCCTGGCAGTATAACATGAAAACAACCAGCATAGTCAGTAATGTCCTGGCAGTATGACATGACAACAACCAGCATAGTCAGTAATGTCCTGGCAGTATAACATGACAACAACCAGCATAGTTAGTAATGTCCTGGCAGTATGACATGACAACAACCAGCATAGTTAGTAATGTCCTGTCAGTATGACATGACAACAACCAGCATAGTCAGTAATGTCCTGGCAGTATAACATGACAACAACCAGCATAGTCAGTAATGTCCTGGCAGTATGACATGACAACAACCAGCATAGTCAGTAATGTCCTGGCAGTATAACATGACAACAACCAGCATAGTTAGTAATGTCCTGGCAGTATGACATGACAACAACCAGCATAGTTAGTAATGTCCTGGCAGTATGATATGACAACAACCAGTATAGTCAGTAATGTCCTGGCAGTATGACATGACAACAACCAGTATAGTCAGTAATGTCCTGGCAGTATGACATTACAACAACCAGTATAGTCAGTAATGTCCTGGCAGTATGACATGACAAAAACCAGTATAGTCAGTAATGTCCTGGCTGTATGACATGACAACAACCAGCATAGTTAGTAATGTCCTGGCAGCATGACATGAAAACAACCAGTATAGTCAGTAATGTCCTGGCAGTATAACATGACAACAACCAGTATAGTCAGTAATGTCCTGGCAGTATGACATGACAACAACCAGTATAGTCAGTAATGTCCTGGCAGTATGATATGACAACAACCAGTATAGTCAGTAATGTCCTGGCAGTATGACATTACAACAACCAGTATAGTCAGTAATGTCCTGGCAGTATGACATGACTTTCAGACATCCAATTTCCTCTTGGTGTAAATTAAATGGCTTATAGACAGCAAGCTGTGGTGGTGATTGTAACCCTCAACATACAAGCTCTTTCATGTGGCTTCACATTTACAGCCTGTCATCCTAACAGCTTGTCAAATCCATAAAGCCCTTCAGCGTTATCAGACATGTGATCCATATAGGGCACTCAAATTCAAACCGGGACCTCGAAGCCAGTTCCGCTGCTTCCCCCCCCCCCCCCCCCCCCCCCACCCACCCCATTCTTCCCCTCTAATAAGGGACTGATTGAAACACCATGTGGGTGCAATTATTTTCTCAGGTAGAATAGAAAAATCAGCAGTAATCCAGACCTCATAAGGTTTGAATACCCCTGGTATAAGGTAATCACCCACAACCTAATGGTTACCGGCAGTATGCTTCATAAACAACAATGCTCAGTTAAAATTGAACAATGTATCCCGAAGGGCACCCTATTACCCTATATAGTGCACTACTTTTGACCAGAGCCTATAGAGTTCTGGTCAAAAGTAGTGCACTATGTAGGGAATAGGGTGCCATTTGGGACACAGTAAAATTAACTTGGTCATATTTCATGCAGGAGTTTCACATTAACACTGGATGCTTATTATATTTGAAGGACAGCAGTGATTGGAGGTGGGCATCAGTTCGTACCACTGGAGCCAGAGGATGGTGTGCCCCTGGACGGGTCGTTGTTTTCCCCTTCCTTGGTTCTACCGGAAAGACCACTAGCTTATGTTCCCCATTACCAATGTCGGTTACTCTGATGTTTGGCTGGTCACTCGCTAGGGTTATAGCTACTGTACAAATGTCTCAAAGAATCGTTGAGAATGACTCCCCGAGTAGTTTCTTTAGATGGTGGCTAACATGAGTGTACAGGCTTAGTTTCTTCTCTGGTAGCCAGCCCCAGTGAAAGGCCAGTGATAGACTATCCTCCCTTTTTCAGGGGCTGGATAGGGCAGAGCAGCTACAAGCCAAGGCCCTGTTAGACAAATATAGCACAACTGATGTTGGGTGCACAAATTTGATCACCCATGAGATTCCGTGGCTAGATGTGGCTCCAGTGTGGCAGCCCTACCACCATATCCACCCCTCGCGGTATGACGCTCCAGTATGGCAGCCCTACCACCGTATCCACCCATCGCGGAATGATGCTCCCAGTGTGGCAGCCCTACCACCATATCCACCCCTCGCGGAATGATGCTCCCAGTGTGGCAGCCCTACCGCTGTATCCACCCCTCGCTGTATGACGCTCCAGTACGGCAGCCCTACCACTGTATCCACCCCTCGCTGTATGAGGCTCCAGTACGGCAGCCCTACCACTGTATCCACCCCTCGCTGTATGAGGCTCCAGTACGGCAGCCCTACCACTGTATCCACCCCTCGCTGTATGACGCTCCAGTACGGCAGCCCTACCACTGTATCCAGCCCTCGCTGTATGAGGCTCCAGTACGGCAGCCCTACCACTGTATCCACCCCTCGCTGTATGACGCTCCAGTACGGCAGCCCTACCACTGTATCCACCCCTCGCTGTATGACGCTCCAGTACGGCAGCCCTACCACTGTATCCACCCCTCGCTGTATGAGGCTCCAGTACGGCAGCCCTACCACTGTATCCACCCCTCGCTGTATGAGGCTCCAGTACGGCAGCCCTACCGCCGTATGCAACCCTCGCGGTATGAGGCTCCAGTTCAGCAGCCCTACCACCATATCCACCCCTCGCGGTATGAGGCCCCCAGTTCAGCAGCCCTACCACCATATCCACCCCTCGCGGTATGAGGCCCCCAGTTCAGCAGCCCTACCACCATATCCACCCCTCGCGGTATGAGGCCCCCAGTTCAGCAGCCCTACCACCATATCCACCCCTCGCGGTATGAGGCCCCCAGTTCAGCAGCCCTACCACCATATCCACCCCTCGCGGTATGAGGCCCCCAGTTCAGCAGCCCTACCACCATATCCACCCCTCGCGGTATGAGGCCCCCAGTTCAGCAGCCCTACCACCGTATCCACCCCTCGCGGTATGAGGCCCCCAGTTCAGCAGCCCTACCACCGTATCCACCCCTCGCTGTATGACGCTCCAGTACGGCAGCCCTACCACCATATCCACCCCTCGCGGTATGAGGCCCCCAGTTCAGCAGCCCTACCACCGTATCCACCCCTCGCTGTATGACGCTCCAGTACGGCAGCCCTACCGCCGTATGCAACCCTCCCAGTTATAGTTGGCTCACATCAAACAGTTATTGGAGAGTCAAGTCATCATGGAGAGTTGTAGGCCTTACTCGTCTTCTATCGTCCTGGTGCTGAAGAAAGATGAACTTCTAAGGATGTGTGTTGACTGTCGACAACTGAATGCAAAGATGAGGAAAGATACTTTTCCTCTGCCAAGAACTGAAAAATCATTTGACGCCCTCACCGTGGCTGAGTGGCTCTCAACTCTTGATTTGGCAAGTGGATATAGTCATGTATGGTTTGCCGAAAAGGACAAGGACCAAGACTGGCTTTTGAATACTGTTTGGTCTATTTGAATTCAATCGGATGCCGGTTGGATTACGTAATGCCTCAAATACATTCCAGCGCCTCATGGAGCTCGTGTTCAGAGACTGTTGTTTTCAATTTGTTCTTTTGTCACTTGATGATGTGATTGTGTTCTCGTTCTCAGTGCGGCAACACCTGGAGAGGCTGGAGGAAATGTTTTCCTCGGTTGCAACAGCAAGAGCTGGAGATTAAACTGTCAAAGTGTACTTCCTTCCAGAAGCGGGTGAAGTACCGCCGTTCCCTCCTTTCTGGGGTTTGCCAGCAACTGCCGAAGGTTCATAGCAGATTTTGCCAAGATAGCAGCACTCCTCCATTGAATGGGGGCCCAGTTGAGCCCCCCCCCTCCCCAGGTAGGAAGGGAAACCACTGGCAGGGGCATGGACAACAGACTGCGAGACCATGTTTTTCCACCAGCTTTAAACTCAGCCCCTTTTCTAGCATATTTCTGAATTTCAGAAGCCTTTTGGTTAGAGGGAGTTCTCTCTCAAGAGCAGGGGGAGGCTCAGGCCTATTGCCTTTGCTAGTAGAGGGCTCAAACCCACTGAGCAGAACATGGATAACTACAGCTCCATGAAACATGAGCTCCTTGGCCTTAAGTGGGCGGGTTCAGAGAGTGGGTGGGTTCAGAGAGTGGGCGGGTACAGAAAGGTTCAGAGAGTACTTGCTAGGGGCTCCCTGTACAGTAGTCACTGATAATAACCCTTTGTGTCATCTGAACAAGGCTAAACTAGGTGCAATTGAGCAGCGGTGGGCCTCCTAGCTGGCCACCTTTGACCTCACTTTTAAGTATTGCCTTGGATCCAGGAATGGGAATGCTGATTTCCTGTCCCGCCAGTACACAGCAAATAACGGAAAGTCATTACAGTTACTATTATTTGACTCGAAAAAGCTGATTTAACTATTTTTGGAGGTATAGGGGGCAGCATTTACACTTTTGGATAAATAGCGTGCCCAATTTCAACTTCCTGCTACTCATGCCAGGAATATAAGATATGCATAATATTATTAGATGTGAATAGAAAACACTCTGAAGTTTCTAAAACTGTTTGAATCATGTCTGTGAGTATAACAGAACTTATGTAGCAGTTCCTGACTTGTTCCCGACAAAGATATTATAATATACTCTTGACAGAAGTAGTTCCTGCTTCCGAGCCGGCCTGTCAGAGTAGAGACTGGGCGTGGTTTAGACTCACCCAGCCTATCATTGATTGTTGGCGCAGAGCTGGTCCCAGCCCCCGGGCGCTCCAGCGGTCAGTCGTTGTAGTTGTGTAGAATATACAGTTATCAGGCACCTGGCTCATGTTATCTAACAAAATACAATTTGTTCTCGCAACACTACGTTCTGAATGTGCCTCCCCCAACTCATTGCACAGTTCCTGTCTTCATGTTATTCTGTATTTATCTATCATGAGATGTTGCATAACACATATACCCACATAAGCCAACAGCAAATAATATTCCATAACATATGATATGGTAAGGGCTATAGTGTATAACACAGAACCTCACACTAACTAAAATACTAGTGTACTGTCATTCCTGGTGTAATGAGTAACTAGAACAGTACTAGTTCCTCCAGACAGTATAGCCCACAGAGAGTAACTAGAACAGTACTAGTTCCTCCAGACAGTATAGCCCACAGAGAGTAACTAGAACAGTACTAGTTCATCCAGACAATATAGCCCACAGAGTAAATTAAAATACTAGTTCCTCCAGACAGTATAGCCCACAGAGAGTAACTACAACAGTACTAGTTCATCCAGACAGTATAGCCCACAGAGTAAATGAAAATACTAGTTCCTCCCAAAATGTACCTAAATTACTTTTAGCACGTAACTACCCACCTCTGGAACCAATGAACAGTTCTGGTGTGTAATTGACTGAGCCTGTAAAGAGACCTTTGAATAACTCTTGATGGATTATAAGACCACTCTTACAAAGTATGCACTGATTGCAGTCATAGTAGTACCAAACCCTTTTGTTATTCTGTAGCTAGGTAATATTCTGCCTTCTCTCCTTGTTTGTTATTCCAACAATCAATATATTTACATCTACCAAGAACAACAATGTCTTTGCAATAGAAACTCAACATAAACTCAACATAGTTATAGCTAGGCGATAGTCTACAGTTATAGCTAGGCTGCGGTCGACAGCGTTGCAGCCAGGCTGCGGTCGACAGAGTTGCAGCCAGGCTGCGGTCGACAGAGTTGCAGCCAGGCTGCGGTCGACAGCGTTGCAGCCAGGCTGCGGTCGACAGAGTTGCAGCCAGGCTGCGGTCGACAGAGTTGCAGCCAGGCTGCGGTCGACAGCGTTGCAGCCAGGCTGCGGTCGACAGAGTTGCAGCCAGGCTGCGGTCGACAGAGTTGCAGCCAGGCTACGGTCGACAGAGTTGTAGCCAGGCTATAGTCGGCTTCAGAAAATGTCCTTCCTCTCATACATCCATTCTCACAGCCCACAGTTAAACGTTTATTACATATTTTGACTCTAAAAAGTGTTGTTTCATTCTGACCTTTTTAAATAATTGGGGTGATAAACTAAATTGGCTGCTGCTGAATAATGAAGCGTAAATTGTGTTTATAATTAATTAGTTAGAAGAACGTCTGTATCCCAAACGGCACTTCTTCTCCATTTACCTGTCATTATGTAAACGCGGCAGTGGGCACACAAGATTTATCTATCTTCTTCAGCCTATTAATTGTTTCTGTTATCTGCAGTGTGTGTGTAATAGTGTGTGTGTGTGTGTGTGCATGTATGCGTGTAATAGTGTGTGTGTGCATGTATGCGTGTAATTGTGTGTGTGTGTGTGTGTGTGTGTGTGTGAGAGAGTGTGTGTGTGAGAGAGTGTGTGTGTGTGTGCGTGTGTGTGTGTGTGTGCGTGTGTGTGTGTGTGTGCCTGCATGCGTTTGCGTTGCTGTGTGTAACATTTACCGTTCCAGCTCTGGGTAATTTCAGCCTGATAATTGTTTCTGATAACAACAAGTGAAACACTTTCTGTTCATGTTTTTTGGTTATTTTCCCAAACTAACAAGCTAATCAATGGGGAGGTGTCTAACGCAAACTTTATTTATACTCATTGATTAAAAAAAGGAACGTTGTGCAGAATACTGCCAGACGGACCAAAATAACACGTTTTTTAACCCAACATTTGTTTCTGATTTCTCTGAAAAGTAACAGAGAATTTGTTGGGTCTGGATTTAGATTGTATCTGTAAGACCGGTGACAAAGTCAGAATACCTTGATCAATGCACCAGACTGTGGGCCATCACCAATCAATACCAAGTTTCCCTGCAATGTTGTTGTTGCTTTAAAAAAAAAAAAGTTTTACAAAGGCAAGTCAGTTAATAACAACAAGTTATTATTTACAATGACAGCCTCCCAGGGAACAGTGGGTCTACTGTCTTGTTCAGGGCCAGAATGATAGATTTTTACCTTGTCAGCTCAGGAATTTGATCCAGCAACCTTCTGGTTACTGGCCTAACAATCTAACCACTGGGCTACCTGTTTCCAGACAGAAAGAAAACACAATGTCCATCCCTATAATTCTGACAATACTCACCATTATCCCAATCTGGGGTAAGGCAGATTGTGTCTCAGGTCCCAATAGGAAGGAAGGAGTTGTAGATGCGGTAAAGGGGGTCGATGGAATGCAGACCACGGGGGATAGAATGAGGACTGGTGCACATTCAACAAATCTGTTCTAACTAAAGTGGATATTTGTCAAATCCGTCAAGATTGATGTATTGTAACAGGCACATCATGAAGGTTAATAAAGTCTGGATTTGTGTAAATATCTGGCTGTTTTCACTGCATAACATTTAGAAGTTGACCCCTTTTTTCATGTTTAGAATAAGTTACTGCTAAATGCTAACTCCTGTTCGTATAAACTGGTAGCATAGCTAGCGTACAGAACTCAGTGGTGATAGTCTAGAGTCGTTTTTAACTGTTATGCAGTTAATTGGTGACGATGACATGGACACGTATTGGGGTTGACATCCATACAAGCATTACAGATGTCAGATCTTAACTCGATCACTCTTTTGTTGCAGAGAATTTTCCTGATGCATCAGGAAAAATTCAAATGAGCCTTGTGAGGTGTTAAACAGTTGTAGTTCTCTTTTTCTCAATGCGACGGCAGTCGAGTCATTGTTATCTAAAATAATGTTCTCTCTCACTCGCTGAAATGTTAGGCCCACGTCCTATTACTGCAACATTCAAATGTGCAAAAATGTAACTGAAATCCAGCCGTGCAGATCAACAACCGTTGTTTTTTTATAGCCTAATAACACACGATAGATATTCAATAGGCTTCACTAGTGTATCCTCATTGAGTTGAATGGTGGGCTGCCCTCAGAGCGTACAGAGCGAGACTACCCCGTCGGCATGGGTTTGACTGCGGAACCATTCAGGCAAAATAACTCAATTAACTCAATAATTTTGCACGCCCAATTTTTCAGTTTTTGATTTGTTAAAAAAGTTTGAAATATCCAATAAATGTCGTTCCACTTCATGATTGTGTCCCACTTGTTGTTGATTCTTCACAAAAAAATACAGATTTATATCTTTATGTTTGAAGCCTGAAATGTGGCAAAAGGTCACAAAGTTCAAGGGGGCCGAATACTTTCGCAAGGCACTGTAGGACAGTAATAAAATAGGTCAGTAGGCTGCACCATTCATATAACGTGTTGTGTAGATTTCCTGTGGAAAACGAACACATACTTTATATCTATTGTCAAATAGATAAATGGCTGTTAGTCTGTTCACTCCATGGCCAAAAGTATGTGGCTGATACTGTGACTAGATCAACAATTTCTCTACTGCTGTGGCTAACCCATTCACTAACCTTACAGGCAACAGTGGATATCCCCTCAAGCGGTGGCTGCTCACCCCTTTCACCAGTTGTATTCGGCGCACATGACAAATAAACTTTGATTTGATTTGACTCAGCTGCAGCACCACCGACCCCTGCTGGAACACTCAGCTCCTACTGGAACACTCAGCTCCTGCTGGAACACTCAGCTCCTGCTCCGCTGCAGCACCACCGATCCCTGCTGGAACACTCAGCTCCTGCTCCACTGCAGCACCACCGATCCCTGCTGGAACACTCAGCTCCTGCTCCACTGCAGCACCACCGATCCCTGCTGGAACACTCAGCTCCTGCTCCACTGCAGCACCACCGATCCCTGCTGGAACACTCAGCTCCTGCTCCGCTGCAGCACCACCGACCCCTGCTGGAACACTCAGCTCCTGCTGGAACACTCAGCTCCTGCTCCACTGCAGCACCACCGACCCCTGCTGGAACACTCAGCTCCTGCTCCACTGCAGCACCACCGACCCCTGCTGGAACACTCAGCTCCTGCTCCACTGCAGCACCACCGACCCCTGCTGGAACACTCAGCTCCTGCTCCACTGCAGCACCACCGACCCCTGCTGGAACACTCAGCTCCTGCTCCACTGCAGCACCACCGACCCCTGCTGGAACACTCAGCTCCTGCTCCACTGCAGCACCACCGACCCCTGCTGGAACACTCAGCTCCTGCTCCACTGCAGCACCACCGACCCCTGCTGGAACACTCAGCTCCTGCTCCACTGCAGCACCACCGACCCCTGCTGGAACACTCAGCTCCTGCTCCACTGCAGCACCACTGATCCCTGCTGGAACACTCAGCTCCTGCTGGAACACTCAGCTCCTGCTCCACTGCAGCACCACCGACCCCTGCTGGAACACTCAGCGACTAAAAACAATAGAAAATGTCACAATTGTTTGTGTAAATACATGTTTAAACACAACTTGAATGCATTTGGTTTACTCTTTTCAAACAAGAAACTAATTACATACCTGGATCATCCGGAGCGTCTTGCATGTCCGTTTACCCCTCCACCTCCGTCACTACTCCACTCAGGAGGCAAGTCGCTCATCAAGGGGGTTGAGCTCCGGTCTCCCCTTCCCCCGCCCAGTGGCACAAACACTTTGTCTGTGTAAGGCTTTGCGCCTTTTGACCTCCACTTTTATGTCGGACCATTTATTTTTATTTCTGAAAGGGTCCGACCTGAGCCAGCAGCATTCACAGCGTCCGCCACATAGTGCCACATAGTGCCACATAGTGCCACATAGTGCCACTCTAACGCCTTTCTGTCACACTGTCCACCAAACAATATATGTTTTTCATGCTTCAACCTCCCAGTAAGAACTTCCATTTCACACTAGGATGAAATGTCTTTTTTTTTTTTGACTTTCTGTCAGAATTTGCCGTCATTGTCGTCATGCAGTCAGTATGGATGAATATTAATTAGGAGCGTTTCACTGACTATGGGCGTTAAAAGGGTGGGACCAGACGCTCGCTCACGTGCGCCACATATCGAGATGATTGTGATTTGTGCCGTTGCCACTGTGTTATAAATCGGAATATTTTTGTGCGTAAGAACTTTCTGCGTTTCGTCCATATGCCACCTTTTGACGTGAATCCTCTGCTCAGTTTTATAAATGAGACCCCAGCTGTGCAGGTGATTTTTGCGCATATCGATGGTTTAACGAGAAATCCGCTTTCGATAATCTAGTGCCATCGACGGTTGCAATAAGCCCCTTGTTAATGGATTACATTCCGATAAGGCTGTATTCTGTAGGCTACCCGTTAGCCTATCAATTGTCACATAATAAAAGGTGTGAAACCCCATAATAGGCTACAGGTTTGTGTTTCGCTGGCTGAGTTGATTAGGCCGACTGTGTGGATGCTTGCCCAGTGTGGATGCTTGCCCAGTGTGGATGCTTTCCCAGTGTGGATAATTTCCTCCAGTGTGGATGCTTTCCTCCAGTGTGGATGCTTTCCTCCAGTGTGGATGCTTTCCTCCAGTGTGGATGCTTTCCTCCAGTGTGGATGCTTGCCCAGTGTGGATGCTTGCCCAGTGTGGATGCTTGCCCAGTGTGGATGCTTTCCCAGTGTGGATAATTTCCTCCAGTGTGGATGCTTTCCTCCAGTGTGGATGCTTTCCTCCAGTGTGGATGCTTTCCTCCAGTGTGGATGCTTTCCTCCAGTGTGGATGCTTGCCCAGTGTGGATGCTTGCCCAGTGTGGATGCTTGCCCAGTGTGGATGCTTGCCTCCAATGTGGATGCTTTCCTCCAGTGTGGATGCTTTCCTCCAGTGTTGATGCTTTCCTCCAGTGTGGATGCTTTCCTCCAGTGTGGATGCTTTCCTCCAGTGTGGATGCTTTCCTCCAGTGTGGATGCTTTCCTCCAGTGTGGATGCTTTCCTCCAGTGTGGATGCTTTCCTCCAGTGTGGATGCTTGCCCAGTGTGGATGCTTGCCCAGTGTGGATGCTTTCCTCCAGTGTGGATGCTTTCCCAGTGTGGATGCTTGCCCAGTGTGGATGCTTTCCCAGTGTGGATGCTTTCCTCCAGTGTGGATGCTTGCCCAGTGTGGATGCTTTCCTCCAGTGTGGATGCTTGCCCAGTGTGGATGCTTTCCTCCAATGTGGATGCTTGCCCAGTGTGGATGCTTTCCTCCAGTGTGGATGCTTGCCCAGTGTGGATGCTTTCCTCCAGTGTGGATGCTTTCCTCCAGTGTGGATGCTTTCCTCCAGTGTGGATGCTTTCCTCCAGTGTGGATGCTTTCCTCCAGTGTGGATGCTTTCCTCCAGTGTTGATGCTTTCCTCCAGTGTGGATGCTTGCCCAGTGTGGATGCTTTCCTCCAGTGTGGATGCTTTCCTCCAGTGTGGATGCTTTCCTCCAGTGTGGATGCTTTCCTCCAGTGTGGATGCTTTCCTCCAGTGTGGATGCTTGCCCAGTGTGGATGCTTGCCCAGTGTGGATGCTTGCCCAGTGTGGATGCTTTCCTCCAGTGTGGATGCTTGCCCAGTGTGTATGCTTGCCCAGTGTGTATGCTTGCCCAGTGTTGATGCTTTCCTCCAGTGTGGATGCTTTCCTCCAGTGTGGATGCTTTCCTCCAGTGTGGATGCTTGCCCAGTGTGGATGCTTTCCTCCAGTGTGGATGCTTGCCCAGTGTGGATGCTTTCCTCCAGTGTGGATGCTTTCCTCCAGTGTGGATGCTTTCCTCCAGTGTGGATGCTTTCCTCCAGTGTGGATGCTTTCCTCCAGTGTGGATGCTTTCCTCCAGTGTGGATGCTTGCCCAGTGTGGATGCTTGCCCAGTGTGTATGCTTTCCTCCAGTGTGGATGCTTGCCCAGTGTGTATGCTTGCCCAGTGTGTATGCTTGCCCAGTGTTGATGCTTTCCTCCAGTGTGGATGCTTGCCCAGTGTGGATGCTTTCCTCCAGTGTGGATGCTTTCCTCCAGTGTGGATGCTTTCCTCCAGTGTGGATGCTTGCCCAGTGTTGATGCTTTCCTCCAGTGTGGATGCTTGCCCAGTGTGGATGCTTTCCTCCAGTGTGGATGCTTTCCTCCAGTGTGGATGCTTTCCTCCAGTGTGGATGCTTTCCTCCAGTGTGGATGCTTGCCCAGTGTGGATGCTTTCCTCCAGTGTGGATGCTTTCCTCCAGTGTGGATGCTTTCCTCCAGTGTGGATGCTTGCCCAGTGTGGATGCTTTCCTCCAGTGTGGATGCTTTCCTCCAGTGTGGATGCTTTCCTCCAGTGTGGATGCTTTCCTCCAGTGTTGATGCTTTCCTCCAGTGTGGATGCTTTCCTCCAGTGTGGATGCTTTCCTCCAGTGTGGATGCTTTCCTCCAGTGTGGATGCTTTCCTCCAGTGTGGATGCTTTCCCAGTGTGGATGCTTTCCCAGTGTGGATGCTTGCCCAGTGTGGAATCTTTCCTCCAGTGTGGATGCTTTCCTCCAGTGTTGATGCTTTCCTCCAGTGTGGATGCTTGCCCAGTGTGGATGCTTTCCTCCAGTGTGGATGCTTTCCTCCAGTGTGGATGCTTTCCTCCAGTGTATATGCTTGCCCAGTGTGGATGCTTGCCCAGTGTGGATGCTTTCCCAGTGTGGATGCTTGCCCAGTGTGGATGCTTTCCTCCAGTGTGGATGCTTTCCTCCAGTGTGGATGCTTTCCTCCAGTGTTGATGCTTTCCTCCAGTGTGGATGCTTTCCTCCAGTGTGGATGCTTTCCTCCAGTGTTGATGCTTTCCTCCAGTGTGGATGCTTTCCTCCAGTGTGGATGCTTTCCCAGTGTGGATGCTTGCCCAGTGTGGATGCTTTCCTCCAGTGTGGATGCTTTCCTCCAGTGTGGATGCTTTCCTCCAGTGTTGATGCTTTCCTCCAGTGTGGATGCTTTCCTCCAGTGTGGATGCTTTCCTCCAGTGTGGATGCTTGCCCATTGTGGATGCTTTCCTCCAGTGTTGATGCTTTCCTCCAGTGTGGATGCTTTCCTCCAGTGTTGATGCTTTCCTCCAGTGTGGATGCTTGCCCAGTGTGGATGCTTTCCTCCAGTGTGGATGCTTTCCTCCAGTGTGGATGCTTTCCTCCAGTGTGGATGCTTTCCTCCAGTGTTGATGCTTTCCTCCAGTGTGGATGCTTTCCTCCAGTGTGGATGCTTTCCTCCAGTGTGGATGCTTGCCCAGTGTGGATGCTTGCCCAGTGTGGATGCTTGCCCAGTGTGGATGCGTTCCTCCAGTGTGGATGCTTTCCTCCAGTGTGGATGCTTTCCTCCAGTGTGGATGCTTGCCCAGTGTGGATGCTTGCCCAGTGTGTATGCTTGCCCAGTGTTGATGCTTTCCTCCAGTGTGGATGCTTTCCTCCAGTGTGGATGCTTTCCTCCAGTGTGGATGCTTTCCTCCAGTGTGGATGCTTGCCCAGTGTGGATGCTTTCCTCCAGTGTGGATGCTTGCCCAGTGTGGATGCTTTCCTCCAGTGTGGATGCTTTCCTCCAGTGTGGATGCTTTCCTCCAGTGTGGATGCTTTCCTCCAGTGTGGATGCTTTCCTCCAGTGTGGATGCTTTCCTCCAGTGTGGATGCTTGCCCAGTGTGGATGCTTGCCCAGTGTGTATGCTTTCCTCCAGTGTGGATGCTTGCCCAGTGTGTATGCTTGCCCAGTGTGTATGCTTGCCCAGTGTTGATGCTTTCCTCCAGTGTGGATGCTTGCCCAGTGTGGATGCTTTCCTCCAGTGTGGATGCTTTCCTCCAGTGTGGATGCTTTCCTCCAGTGTGGATGCTTGCCCAGTGTTGATGCTTTCCTCCAGTGTGGATGCTTGCCCAGTGTGGATGCTTTCCTCCAGTGTGGATGCTTTCCTCCAGTGTGGATGCTTTCCTCCAGTGTGGATGCTTTCCTCCAGTGTGGATGCTTGCCCAGTGTGGATGCTTTCCTCCAGTGTGGATGCTTTCCTCCAGTGTGGATGCTTTCCTCCAGTGTGGATGCTTGCCCAGTGTGGATGCTTTCCTCCAGTGTGGATGCTTTCCTCCAGTGTGGATGCTTTCCTCCAGTGTGGATGCTTTCCTCCAGTGTTGATGCTTTCCTCCAGTGTGGATGCTTTCCTCCAGTGTGGATGCTTTCCTCCAGTGTGGATGCTTTCCTCCAGTGTGGATGCTTTCCTCCAGTGTGGATGCTTTCCCAGTGTGGATGCTTTCCCAGTGTGGATGCTTGCCCAGTGTGGAATCTTTCCTCCAGTGTGGATGCTTTCCTCCAGTGTTGATGCTTTCCTCCAGTGTGGATGCTTGCCCAGTGTGGATGCTTTCCTCCAGTGTGGATGCTTTCCTCCAGTGTGGATGCTTTCCTCCAGTGTATATGCTTGCCCAGTGTGGATGCTTGCCCAGTGTGGATGCTTTCCCAGTGTGGATGCTTGCCCAGTGTGGATGCTTTCCTCCAGTGTGGATGCTTTCCTCCAGTGTGGATGCTTTCCTCCAGTGTTGATGCTTTCCTCCAGTGTGGATGCTTTCCTCCAGTGTGGATGCTTTCCTCCAGTGTTGATGCTTTCCTCCAGTGTGGATGCTTTCCTCCAGTGTGGATGCTTTCCCAGTGTGGATGCTTGCCCAGTGTGGATGCTTTCCTCCAGTGTGGATGCTTTCCTCCAGTGTGGATGCTTTCCTCCAGTGTTGATGCTTTCCTCCAGTGTGGATGCTTTCCTCCAGTGTGGATGCTTTCCTCCAGTGTGGATGCTTGCCCATTGTGGATGCTTTCCTCCAGTGTTGATGCTTTCCTCCAGTGTGGATGCTTTCCTCCAGTGTTGATGCTTTCCTCCAGTGTGGATGCTTGCCCAGTGTGGATGCTTTCCTCCAGTGTGGATGCTTTCCTCCAGTGTGGATGCTTTCCTCCAGTGTGGATGCTTTCCTCCAGTGTTGATGCTTTCCTCCAGTGTGGATGCTTTCCTCCAGTGTGGATGCTTTCCTCCAGTGTGGATGCTTGCCCAGTGTGGATGCTTGCCCAGTGTGGATGCTTGCCCAGTGTGGATGCGTTCCTCCAGTGTGGATGCTTTCCTCCAGTGTGGATGCTTTCCTCCAGTGTGGATGCTTGCCCAGTGTGGATGCTTTACTCCAGTGTGGATGCTTTCCTCCAGTGTGGATGCTTTCCTCCAGTGTGGATGCTTTCCTCCAGTGTTGATGCTTTCCTCCAGTGTGGATGCTTTCCTCCAGTGTGGATGCTTTCCTCCAGTGTGGATGCTTTCCTCCAGTGTGGATGCTTTCCCAGTGTGGATGCTTGACCAGTGTGGATGCTTGCCCAGTGTGGATGCTTGCCCAGTGTGGATGCTTTCCTCCAGTGTGGATGCTTTCCTCCAGTGTGGATGCTTTCCTCCAGTGTTGATGCTTTCCTCCAGTGTGGATGCTTTCCTCCAGTGTGGATGCTTTCCTCCAGTGTGGATGCTTTCCTCCAGTGTGGATGCTTTCCTCCAGTGTGGATGCTTTCCTCCAGTGTGGATGCTTTCCTCCAGTGTGGATGCTTTCCTCCAGTGTGGATGCTTTCCTCCAGTGTGGATGCTTTCCTCCAGTGTGGATGCTTTCCCAGTGTGGATGCTTTCCCAGTGTGGATGCTTGCCCAGTGTGGATGCTTTCCTCCAGTGTGGATGCTTTCCTCCAGTGTGGATGCTTGCCCAGTGTGGATGCTTTCCTCCAGTGTGGATGCTTTCCTCCAGTGTTGATGCTTTCCTCCAGTGTGGATGCTTGCCCAGTGTGGATGCTTTCCTCCAGTGTGGATGCTTTCCTCCAGTGTGGATGCTTTCCTCCAGTGTGGATGCTTTCCTCCAGTGTGGATGCTTGCCCAGTGTGGATGCTTGCCCAGTGTGGATGCTTTCCCAGTGTGGATGCTTGCCCAGTGTGGATGCTTTCCTCCAGTGTGGATGCTTTCCTCCAGTGTGGATGCTTTCCTCCAGTGTTGATGCTTTCCTCCAGTGTTGATGCTTTCCTCCAGTGTGGATGCTTTCCTCCAGTGTGGATGCTTTCCTCCAGTGTGGATGCTTTCCTCCAGTGTGGATGCTTTCCTCCAGTGTGGATGCTTTCCTCCAGTGTGGATGCTTTCCTCCAGTGTGGATGCTTTCCTCCAGTGTGGATGCTTTCCCAGTGTGGATGCTTGCCCAGTGTGGATGCTTTCCTCCAGTGTGGATGCTTTCCTCCAGTGTGGATGCTTTCCTCCAGTGTTGATGCTTTCCTCCAGTGTGGATGCTTTCCTCCAGTGTGGATGCTTTCCTCCAGTGTGGATGCTTTCCCAGTGTGGATGCTTGCCCAGTGTGGATGCTTTCCTCCAGTGTTGATGCTTTCCTCCAGTGTTGATGCTTTCCTCCAGTGTGGATGCTTTCCTCCAGTGTGGATGCTTTCCTCCAGTGTGGATGCTTTCCTCCAGTGTGGATGCTTTCCTCCAGTGTGGATGCTTTCCTCCAGTGTTGATGCTTTCCCAGTGTGGATGCTTGCCCAGTGTGGATGCTTTCCTCCAGTGTTGATGCTTTCCTCCAGTGTTGATGCTTTCCTCCAGTGTGGATGCTTTCCTCCAGTGTGGATGCTTTCCTCCAGTGTTGATGCTTTCCTCCAGTGTGGATGCTTGCCCAGTGTGGATGCTTTCCTCCAGTGTGGATGCTTTCCTCCAGTGTGGATGCTTTCCTCCAGTGTGGATGCTTTCCTCCAGTGTTGATGCTTTCCTCCAGTGTGGATGCTTTCCTCCAGTGTGGATGCTTGCCCAGTGTGGATGCTTGCCCAGTGTGGATGCTTTCCTCCAGTGTGGATGCTTTCCTCCAGTGTGGATGCTTGCCCAGTGTGGATGCTTGCCCAGTGTGGATGCTTTCCTCCAGTGTGGATGCTTGCCCAGTGTGGATGCTTGTCCAGTGTGGATGCTTTCCTCCAGTGTGGATGCTTGCCCAGTGTGGATGCTTGCCCAGTGTGGATGCTTGCCCAGTGTGGATGCTTGCCCAGTGTGGATGCTTGCCCAGTGTGGATGCTTGCCCAGTGTGGATGCTTGCCCAGTGTGGATGCTTGCCCATGTTTTATAGTTAGGATATGTATCATTTGCAGAAGTGGGTAGTTATTGAAAATAAGTACTTCAGTAAAAGTGCTGTTACTTATCTAGATTGTAATTTACTCAAGTAAAAGTATCCCTGGTAAGAAACAACTCACGTAAGAGCACAACGTATCCGGTCAGAAAACGACTCAAGTTTTCAAATGTTGTTAGTTCATTGTTACATCTCATGGTAAACTGAAACAGCAAAACAAAAAAGGACAACAATTTACTGCAAATGATTTGACAATAATGTATTAAGCCTGCCAGCACTATCGTGCAGATGTCTTCCAGCACAGGTAGTCTGCAACTTCGTGGGTGACTGTTGTTGATGTGTGCAGAGGGTCCCTGGTTCGCGCGAGGGGACGGTCTAAAGTTATACTGTTACACCAGCACCATCTTGTCCTCCGGCACAGGTAGACTGCAACTTTGTGGGTGACTGTTGTTGATGTGTACAGAGGGTCCCTGGTTCGCCCGAGGGGACGGTCTAAAGTTATACTGTTACACCAGCACCATCTTGTCCTCCGGCACAGGTAGTCTGCAACTTCGTGGGTGACTGTTGTTGATGTGTGCAGAGGGTCCCTGGTTCGCTCCCGGGTATGGGCGAGGGGACGGTCTAAAGTTATACTGTGACACCAGCACCATCTTGTCCTCCGGCACAGGTAGACTGCAACGAAGACTGAAATCAAACTGTCTAAACACTGTACTGTTTCAATTACGGCCAATCAGAGGTGACCTAATATCTATCAAAGTGCTCAACTTCATAAAAAGGTTCAATGGTAGACGAGACATTGGAATAATAATGAAACTGTCATAATATCATTTGAAGTACATGTGAATGTGAACAAAAGGTTTACACCAAGAGTGATGTTACATTTTTCACTCAGAATGAAATATCAAGGAGGGTCATGTAAGTGATACAACAGTCAAACAACAATCGATATTTACATTTCACTATCACTCATGTTACTACTATGCAAATCAGACACATTTCAGCATGGAATTAAACATCAAGGTAGGTTTTCAGAATAATGTAAGTCATGAATAATCAAACAATGCAGATATCAATTGCCATAGTCAACTCAATCATCTTTTTCCTGGTAAATTATCCTAACCTTCCACGAAAAGTCTTTTTTTTGTACAAAAGCTGTATCCCTTCTAGACGACACCATATTTACCCTCCAGCCTCGTCCTCTTCTTAACCTCTCCTTTCCACTCTGAAGGGAATTTCCTTTTCTTCCCTGGTCCTTTCTCCTCCTCCTTGGTCGTGCCACTACAAGCTGTAGATAAAAAGACCCAAACAGCTCAGTGAGATGATGCACTGACTGTATGACAGATCTGCTTATACGGGCCTTGTTATGAAAACAGAATGCCATTTAGACACACACACACACACACACACACACACACACACACACAAACAAACACACACACACACACACACACACACACACACACACACACACACACACACACACACACACACACACACACACACACACACACACACACACACACACACACACACACACACACACACACACACACACACAAGCAATGCGTGGGAGGATGCTGTGGTGGACTGACCTGTTGATCTAGCTACATGGTTGACACTGCAGCTAGCTAGCTAGCTAGCTTTGCCAGTTAATCTGTTCATTCTTTATGCCATAAGGTGGCTAGTTAGCCAACAAACGGATCATACAGGGAGCTAAAAACAGGAGATTAGGCCATTTGATTTGCACTCGCCCTCGAAACACAATTTCAACAGCAGAATTATATTTTAGGAAAACTTATCTTACTGTGTATCTAATATTACAAAAGCAAAAGGTAATTAAAATGCAACTTACCTCTGATTGCGTCTGGCAAAGAACCCAAGAACAAAAATATATTGTCAGGAGTGAAGACGTGCTTAACTTCAAGAGACAAGGTGAAGATACAGGGTTTGTCGGACCACTCTGAGAGCCAATGGACTTAAAAGAGATTTAATGTCAAGCTCTTTTGAATACATTTCATTGGTCGAGGGGTTGAGAAACGTACATACGGACACGAAGGGGAACCAACCATTCATGTAAAAAAACAAAATGTGGCGGTAGGTTTTCATCCATTCCAACAGCGATGATGTAACAATGTAAATCACTGAAGTGATTTCGTAAAATGTGACAGAGTCAAAAGTATGTCACAGCGAGGTAGGCCAGTAGCCCAGTGGGTCGAGCGTTGGATCAGTAACTGAAAGGTTGCTAGATTGAATCCCCAAGCTGACAAGGTAAAAATATGTTGTTCTGCCCCTGAACAAGACAGTTAACCCACTGTTCCTAGACCAGTTAACCCACTGTTCCTAGGCCAGTTAACCCACTGTTCCTAGACCAGTTAACCCACTGTGCCTAGACCAGTTAACCCACTGTTCCTAGGCCAGTTAACCCACTGTTCCTAGACCAGTTAACCCACTGTTCCTAGACCAGTTAACCCACTGTTCCTAGACCAGTTAACCCACTGTTCCTAGACCAGTTAACCCACTGTTCCTAGACCAGTTAACCCACTGTTCCTAGACCAGTTAACCCACTGTTCCTAGACCAGTTAACCCACTGTTCCTAGGCTGTCATTGTAAAAAAAATATCTTCTTAACTGACTTACCTACATTAATAAAAAAATATGTATACTTCTTTAGAAATGACTTGAGTAACTAGAACAGTACTAGTTCCCCCAGACAGTAACTAGAACAGTACTAGTTCCCCCAGACAGTAACTAGAACAGTACTAGTTCCCCCAGACAGTAACTAGAACAGTACTAGTTCCCCCAGACAGTAACTAGTAACTTTGAACAGTACTAGTTCTCACAGAGTGTAGCTGGAACAAAACTAGTTCCTCTGGACATTCAAAGGGCTGTGTTGAGCCAGATTCTAACCCATGCTGGCATCTGCCTGCTGTGATCAGCGTCACACGGAGACTCTCATGAATTTATTCTGCTTATTGTTTACCTTCAACATATAATAAAACAATTGATCTAAAAAAACTGAGTGCATCTACCCCCCTACAAATATTTTCAATGTATTATCATCCACATAAGAATTCACACGAGACTATCTGTAGCCTGTACATGTCTTACATAGGCTACTTCAACAGATGCCCAATGGGCCTGCAGTCTAATTTATTGTATAGCCTACAAACACCGCTTCCAGCTGCCTCCTGGTGGAGATTCTAAATATTATTATTTTTATTTGATTTATTTCACCTTTATTTAACCAGTTGAGGCCAGTTGAGAACAAGTTCTCATTTACAACTGCGTCCTGGCCAAGATAAAGCAAAGCAGTGCGACACAAACAACAACACAGAGTTACACTTGGGATAAAACAAAGGTACAGTCAATAACACAATAGAAAACTCTGTATACAGTGTGTGCAAATGAAGTAAGGAGGTAAGGCAGTAAATAGGCCATAGTTGCAAAGTAATGACTATTTAGCAGATTAATACTGGAGTGATACACGTGCAGATGAGGATGTGCAAGTTGAAATACTGGTTTGCAAAAGAGCAGAAAAAAAACAAATATGGGATGAGGTATGTAGTTGGTTCGGCTATTTACAGATGGGCTGTGTACAGCTGCAGCGATCGGTAAGCTACTCTGACAGCTGATGCTTAAAGTTATTGAGGGAGATATGTCTCCAAATTCAGTGATTTTACCGACTGGAGCGCATGCTACGTGTGGGTGTTGCTATGGTGACCAGTGAGCTGAGATAAGGCGGAGCTTTACCTAGCAAAGACTTATAGATGACCTGGAGCCAGTGGGTTTGGCGACAAATATGTAGTGAGGGCCAGCCAACGAGAGCATACAGGTCGCAGTGGTGGGTAGTATTTGGGGCTTTGGTGACAAAACGGATGGTACTGTGAAAGACTGCATCAAATTGGCTGAGTAGAGTGTTGGAGGCCATTTTGGAAATGACATCGCCGAAGTCAAGGATCGGTAGGATGGTCAGTTTTACGAGGGTATGTGGCAGCATGAGTGAAGGAGGCTTTGTTGCAAAATAGGAAGCCGATTCTAGATTTAATTTTGGAATGGAGATGCTTAATATAAGTCTGGAAGGACAGTTTACAGTCTAGACAGACACCTAGGTATTTACAGTTGTCCACATATTCTAAGTCAGAACTGGGGGGGGGGGGGGCAATAAGGAGATTCAGAATCTTTCCCAACCACGGGATCTTTCCCACACGCATTTCAATTGTTTTGGTCGAGTTCAATTGACCTCTTTACCTCATGTATGGCCTATTACTATAGCAACATTGCAGACATAAAGTAGGCCTAACACTGTATTTTGGGTAGAAAAAGGCATCATGTGGTGGCTGGTAGCCTAGTGGTTAGAGCGTTGGGCCAGTAACTGAAAGGTTGCTTTAATCAAATCCCTGAGCTGACAAGGTAAAAATCTGTCATTCGACCCCTGAACAAGGCAGTTAACCCACTGTTCCTCGGTAGGCAGTTAACCCACTGTTCCCCGGTAGGCCGTGATCGTAAATAACAATTTGTTATTAACTGATTTGCCTAGGTGAATGCAAGTTAACTTTAAATGTGGCCTGCTTGTTGTGTGTACAGCATGTGTCACTGATTTCACTGTACACACACACACACACTCATTCTCACATCTTTATGTACAAATTCTTTATCCCTTTACACTTGTGTGTATAAGGTAGTAGTTTTGGAATTGTTAGTTAGATTACTCGTTGGTTATTACTGCATTGTCGGAACTAGAAGCACAAGCATTTCGCTACACTCGCACTAACATCTGCTAACCATGTGTATGTGACAAATAAAATTGGATTTGATTTGATTTGATTTACATGTTAATGTATGTAAATTTTCAAAGTCTTATCTGTAATGTATTTTTTCATTATATGTTTGAGTAAAACTAGCTGTCGCCATCGACGTCGGCTAATAGGGATCCTAATAAATCAAAATCACATACATACATACACATGTATTGTGCCCCTGACAAGACAAATAAACAGCTCGGCCCAATCGATGCTGGGTGAAATGACTCACTGAGTATTCACTGCATTTAACATCTCTACGCAGGAGAAAATAAGTCTGCTATTGAATTGTGCTTCTCAAGATGTTAGACATTACTGTGTTCTGAAAAGAATATATTTTAGCTTCCCCTTTTCAGAGCAAGTTTGTTTTGGGTAAGAGTTGAGCTATACAGTACTTGAGAAAAAGTTATCCTCTTTCTAAACCATCTTCTACTCACTCACACACACACACACACACACACACACACACACACACACACACACACACACACACACACACACACACACTCCAAACAGCAAGGCAGGAGCTGCATCCTAAAGAATTGAGGGGGACTGGGGAGCAATCACATTCAGCTGGAGACTTTTTTAATGCTCTCTCTCATGCTTTCCTCCTGCTTGTTCTCCCCCATAAACCCTCCTGGAAGATTCATCTCAAAGTCAAATAGAATAACTGCAGTAATTAAGGGCTGTATGGTGGAACATGGACCAGACAGGGATAACCAGCCATGCTTGAAATGATTGGAAATATGGTACACTCAGACTACAGACCACAAATAGGATTTTGACCAATAAGTGTTACGCTATCTTAACACTTACCCCAAGGGTTGGTTTGTCCACTAACTGTTATACTATCTTAACACTTACCCCAAGGGTTGGTTTGTCCACTAACTGTTAAACTGTCTTAAGCCCTTCCTTTATCCCCATGCACAACACCCTGGCAAGCCTCAAGCCGACTCTGTCTCTCTATGCACACACACACACACACACACACACACACACACACACACACAGAGTATTGTATACCTAACCTTGTGGGGACACACAATTCAGTCCCATGAAAATCCTATTGTCCCTAAACTTTACCTTAACACCTAAACCTAACCCTAGCTCCTAACCCTAAACCTAACCCTAGCTCCTAACCCTAAAACTACCCCTAGCTCCTAATTCTAAACCTAACACCAATTTTAACCTTAAACCTAAACCCCCAAGAATTCCAGTTGGTCCCCAGTTGGTCCATTTTTTCCTCTGTTTACTATTCTTTACTATTCCGATGGACTGCCAATAGTTACTTATCATCCTTTTCTTTCTAGAACGAAAGACGTAACTGCTGTGTGCCAACTTGGTTCAGACGAACCTGCCGTTTCTACTTGAAGAGTCACACAATGCTCTCCAGTGGACAACAAATTGACTTTGAGCCAATCAGAGTGCACGAACATCCAGTCCATTTTCCAGTCTAATCCACCCTTTTCATCAGAATTGTTCTTACTAAAATAATAAATATATATATATTTTCTTCCTCTTCTAGAGCATGTCTTTTCATCTTTTACGTTTAGCTAAGGAGATTTATGTTTGAAAAATATATTTATTTAGTTAGGTTTGATAATGTGCACTAGCTTTTTAGTTAGCTAGCTAGCTAACTGAGCCCGGCAATCAGATGCATGGCAAAGTAATTAGTTACTAAATGCTTTACCAGCCTAGCTTTTTTTGGGCAAATGTAGCTAGTAACATTACAATGGATTACATTACCATGAAACAACTGCCTGTCCAGAGTCAATGTTGTGTCTTTACCTAGCTAGTGAAACATGCTAACGTTTAGCTAACGATAGGCAGCTAACTCAAAAAATGTATCTATGGAGTGTATGCGATTTTGAAGAGTGGATTTAAATTCTTTCTTTGTTATCTTGCTAGCTAGTTATCTAGCTGTGACTAGATCTGGATAGGATCAACAAAGGGCTTTCTAAAACAATAGCAACATTAACGCAGCTAGCTAGCTTGACTAGGCCATAAAGCAACACACGCAGAAATGCATTGCCAAACAACGCTACCACCACCTTCTTGTTTAGAGTATTTTAACAAGGCTGAGTGGCTGACGACTTCAAGGTCTTTGCTGTGTGAACACAAGTATGGTCGGCAGACAAACGTTTGACAATCCTACCGCTCTGTCTGAGCTTTAACTCCAACCCTAATTGTATCTCTAATCCAAACCCCTCATCCTAAAATAGCCTTTTTCCTTGTGGGTACCAGTGAAATGTTCACGCTAATAAGAATTTTCCTTATTTTACTATCCTTGTGAGGACCTCTGGTCCCCAAACGGATAGTAAAACCAAATACACACACACACACTCGCACAACTCTATTTTGACACATTTTGGTTATTTCCCATCATTCTTTTATTTTTGTTGTTGTCTTATTTTACCAGGTATGTTGACTGAGAACACATTCTCATTTACATCAATGACTTGGGGAATAGTTACAGGGAAGAGGAGGGGGGATAAATAAATAAATAAACCAATTGTAAACTGGGGGATAATTAGGTGGCCATCATGGTATGAGGGCCAGATCAGGAATCAGGACACCGGGGGTTAACACCCACTACTCTTTCGGTAAGTGCCATGGGATCTTTAGGGACCACAGAGAGTCAGGACACCCATTTAACATCCCATCTGAAAGACGGTAAACATCAGAAGGTTCAACTGCATTTAAGAAATGCTTAATGTGTGTTTCTGCATGCACGGAGAGGTGGCTTATGTATTGCAACCAAAACAGTAGCTCTCCTCCTTCTCTCTCCAAGGACCAAAAACTAAATGTAGTGCATTGCTCTGCCTTCTGTATGCATGTCTTACTCTGTGCCTCTATGTGGATGCATTTATCTGTCTAGGTGTCTCTGTGTGTGTACTTGAATGCCTTTTACATACACTGCTCAAACAAATAAAGGGAACACTTAAACAACACAATGTAACTCCAAGTCAATCACACTTCTCTGAAATCAAACTGTCCACTTAGGAAGCAACACTGATTGACAATAAATGCCACATGCTGTTGTGCAAATAGAATAGACAACAGGTGGAAATTATAGGCAATTAGCAAGACACCCCAAATAAAGGAGTGGTTCTGCAGGTGATAACCACAGACCACTTCTCAGTTCCTATGCTTCCTGGCTGATGTTTTGGTCACTTTTGAATGCTGGTGGTGCTTTCGCTCTAGTGGTAGCATGAGACGGAGTCTACAACCCACACAAGTGGCTCAGGTAGTGCAGCTCATCCAGGATGGCACATCAATGCGAGCTGTGGCAAGAAGGTTTGCTGTGTCTGTCAGCGTAGTGTCCAGAGCATGGAGGCACTACCAGGAGACAGGCCAGTACAGCAGGAGACGTGGAGGACCCAGCAGCAGGACCGCTACCTCCACCTTTGTGCAAGGAGGAGCAGGCGGAGCACTGCTAGAGCCCTGCAAAATGACCTCCAGCAGGCCACAAATGTGCATGTGTCTGCTCAAACGGTCAGAAACAGATTCCATGTGGGTGGTATGAGGGCCCGACGTCCACAGGTGGGGGTTGTGCTTACAGCCCAACACCGTGCAGGACGTTTGGCATTTGCCAGAGAACACCAAGATTGGCAAATTCACCACTGGCGCCCTGTGCTCTTCACAGATGAAAGCAGGTTCACACTGAGCACATGTGACAGACATGACAGTCTGGAGACGCCGTGGAGAACGTTCTGCTGCCTGAAACATCTTCCAGCATGACCGGTTTGGCGGTGGGTCAGTCATGGTGTGGGGTGGCATTTCTTTGGGGGGCCGCACAGGCCTCCATGTGCTCGCCAGAGGTAGCCTGACTGCCATTAGGTACCGAGATGAGATCCTCAGACCCCTTGTGAGACCATATGCTGGTGCGGTTGGCCCTGAGTTCCTCCTAATGCAAGACAATGCTAGACCTCATGTGGCTGGAGTGTGTCAGCAGTTACTGCAAGAGGAAGGCATTGATGCTATGGACTGGCCCACCCGTTCCCCAGACCTGAATCCAATTGAGCACATCTGGGACATCATGTCTCGCTCCATCCACCAACGCCATGTTGCACCACAGACTGTCCAGGAGTTGGCGGATGCTTTAGTCCAGGTCTGGGAGGAGATCCCTCAGGAGACCATCCGCCACCTCATCAGGAGCATGCCCAGGCATTGTAGGGAGGTCACACAGGCACATGGAGGCCACACACACTACTGAGCCTCATTTTGACTTGTTTTAAGGACATCACATCATTGTTGGATCAGCCCGTAGTGTGGTTTTCCACTTTAATTAATTTTCCAAATCCAGACCTCCATGGGTTGATAAATTTCCATTGATAATTTTTGTGTGATTTTGTTGTCAGCACATTCAAGTATGTAAAGAAAAAATTATTTAATAAGAATATTTCATTCATTCAGATCTAGGATGTGTTGTTTTAGTGTTCCCTTTATTTTTTTTGAGCAGTAAATATATATATATACACGTGTGTGTGTCCTGGCTGTGCACTGTAGGACCCAGTGTGAGGTCCAGACAGACACAGCTTCGCCTGGATGAATAACCTCTTACTCTCCTCTGGTACTGCTCTCCTCAATCTACAACCAGTCTCTCTCTCTGTCTCTGTCGCTCTCTCTCTCTCTCTCTGTCTCTCTCTCGCTCTCTCTCTGTCTCGCTCTCTCTCTGTTTCTCTCTCTGTCTGTCTCTCTCTCTCTCTCTGTCTCTCTCTCTCTCTCTCTCTCTCTCTCTCTGTCTCTCTGTCTCTCTCTCTCGCTCTCTCTCTCTCTCTCTGTCTCTCTCTCGCTCTCTCTCTGTCTCGCTCTCTCTCTGTTTCTCTCTCTGTCTGTCTCTCTCTCTCTCTCTGTCTCTCTCTCTCTCTCTCTCTCTCTCTCTCTCTCTGTCTCTCTCTCTCTCTCTCTCTCTCTCTCTCTCTCTGTCTCTCTCTCTCTCTCTCTCTCTCTCTCTCTCTGTCTCTCTGTCTCTCTCTCTCGCTCTCTCTCTCTCTCTCTTCTCTTCTCTTCTCTTCTCTTCTCTTCTCTTCTCTTCTCTTCTCTTCTCTTCTCTTCTCTCCTCTCCTCTCCTCTCCTCCCCCCCTCTCTCTCTACTGCAGGGTAGAAGCAAACCGCTGAGTGATACACAAAGGAAACTAGACAGAAGAAACAATAGGCCATTATAGACTGGACAGAAACAGCCCTGCGCTACTGCATCTTTCCATTCAGCCCTGAGCTACTGTATCTAGCTATTCCATTACCATGGAGGAGAGGAAAATGCATTTCCTACAATTCTACACAGTTTGAGTTATTATGTCTCTCTGGAGGGGTATTTTGAGGGGAATATGGAGGGGTATTTGTAAATGTTTTGGGAAACATTTATTTAACAGTTAACTTCCTGCATTTGAACACATTTTGCCATTGAGCAGAGAGAACAAATTGCAGTTTTATTATGCTATTCTACACATTGTGTCATGAGGGTGAGAGAAAATGTTGTAGTTTGAAAGCAAATTTTCTGCAATTCTACACATTTTGACATGGGGCAGAGAAAAAAATGTTGTTTCATAGCTCATCTCATGCTATTCTTCACATTTTGACATGGGGCAGAGAAAAAAAGTTTGTTTCATAGCTCATCTCATGCTATTCTTCACATTTTGACAAGGGGCAGAGAAAAAAAAGTTTATGTTTCATAGCTCATCTCATGCTATTCTTCACATTTTTCAACGAGGAGAGAATATTCTACTTTAACGGTCGACTTTGGGAAAAAACAATAAAATAACAGCTTTAAATTGTATAAATGATCAAATCACCATCATCACCTTCATTTTATTTTTGGGGTGAATAAAATAATTGGTGACAGAAGTACCGTTTCATTCCGATCTTCACAGTTTCCGTCCAAAAACAAATATTGTGACTTGACATCAACACATAGAAGCGGCAGGTAAACTAGTGGTTAGAGCGTTTGGCATTTAACCGAAAGGTTGCTAGATCGAATCGCTGAGCCCCCTGAGCAAAGCAATTAACCCACTGTTCACCGGCCGCTGTGGATGTCGATTAAGGCAGCCCCTGAATATCTCTGATTCAGAGGGGTTGGGTTAAATGTGGAAGATGCATTCAGTTGTACAACTGACTAGGTATCCCCATTCCCTACTTGAGGTGTTACTGGCTAGCTACAAGTGGCAAGCTTAGCTAACGATCTAGCTATATTTGGTCGCGGCGTGCGTGACCAGAACAAAACATAGATGAAGCATCAAAGGTACACCCCATTTATGTTTAAAAACGGAGAACAATGTTTTGTGCCCAAAGTTGACCGTTAAAGCAAGCCTCCTGCTGTTCTACACATGTTACGAGCTCATGATGTGATCATATGTTATCTGGGGGGGCCTCTGGGGGGGCCTCTGACATTTTTGTTTTAATGTTTACATTTATATTAAATTATTGTGGGGGACTAATGGACCTGCTCTAAATATTGGGGGGGGGGGGGGGGGTCATCCCCCATGGTCTGTCCCCCCACCCCCCGTGGTATGTCCCCCCATCCCCCATGGCATGTCCCCCCACCCCCCGTGGTATGTCCCCCATCCCCCATGGCATGTACCCCCATCCCTCATGGTATGTCCCTCCATCCCCCATGGCATGTACCCCCATCCCTCATGGCATGTCCCCCCATCCCCCGTGGTATGTCCCCCCATCCCCCGTGGCATGTCCCCCCCATCCCCCGTGGCATGTCCCCCCACCCCCCGTGGTATGTCCCCCATCCCCCATGGCATGTACCCCCATCCCCCGTGGTATGTCCCAAATCCCCCATGGCATGTACCCCCATCCCTCATGGTATGTCCCCCCATCCCCCATGGTATGTCCCCCATCCCCCATGGTATGTCCCCGCATCCTCTGTGGCATGTCCCCCCACCCCCCGTGGTATGTCCCCCCATCCCCCATGGCATGTCCCCCCACCCCCCGTGGCATGTCCCCCCATCCCCCGTGGCATGTCCCCCCACCCCCCGTGGCATGTCCCCCCATCCCCCGTGGCATGTCCCCCCACCCCCCATGGTATGTCCCCGCATCCTCTGTGGCATGTCCCCCCACCCCCCATGGTATGTCCCCCCATCCCCCGTGGCATGTCCCCCCACCCCCCGTGGCAATTTCACCTATGCCACACACACACACACACCAGAGTGATGAGAAAGTCAAGGTTGATGAAGCCTCCAGAAAAAGATTTGCTACGCCGCATCAGAGATGGGCTGCGATCATGTGCTGCTTTCTAAGAAGGCCGTTCACACGGTGAGAGACAGGAAGTCAGAGAGGGAAATGAAAAGCTACAGAGAGGAAGAGAAGAAGGCCGTTCACACGGTGAGAGACAGGAAGTCAGAGAGGGAAATGAAAAGCTACAGAGAGGAAGAGAAGAAGGCCGTTCACACGGTGAGAGACAGAAAGTCAGAGAGGGAAATGAAAAGCTACAGAGAGGAAGAGAAGAAGGCCGTTCACACGGTGAGAGACAGGAAGTCAGAGAGGGAAATGAAAAGCTACAGAGAGGAAGAGAAGAAGGCCGTTCACACGGTGAGAGACAGGAAGTCAGAGAGGGAAATGAAAAGCTACAGAGAGGAAGAGAAGAAGGCCGTTCACACGGTGAGAGACAGGAAGTCAGAGAGGGAAATGAAAAGCTACAGAGAGGAAGAGAAGAAGGACGTTCACACGGTGAGTGACAGGAAGTCAGAGAGGGAAATGAAAAGCTACAGAGAGGAAGAGAAGAAGGCCGTTCACACAGTGAGAGACAGGAAGTCAGAGAGGGAAATGAAAAGCTACAGAGAGGAAGAGAAGAAGGCCGTTCACACGGTGAGAGACAGGAAGTCAGAGAGGGAAATGAAAAGCTACAGAGAGGAAGAGAAGAAGATGAACCTGGAGCAGTTCCTTTACTGATATCTCTATGTGGAACATCATCAGTATCTGGTTAGCATATGGAACATCATCAGTATCTGGTTAGCATATGGAACATCATCAGTATGTAGTTAGCATATGGAACATCATCAGCATCTAGTTAGCATATGGAACATCATCAGTATCTGGTTAGCATATGGAACATCATCAGTATCTGGTTAGCATATGGAACATCATCAGCATCTAGTTAGCATATGGAACATCATCAGTATCTGGTTAGCATATGGAACATCATCAGTATCTGGTTAGCATATGGAACATCATCAGTATCTGGTTAGCATATGGAACATTATCAGCATCTAGTTAGCATATGGAACATCATCAGTATCTGGTTAGCATATGGAACATCATCAGCATCTAGTTAGCATATGGAACATTATCAGCATCTAGTTAGCATATGGAACATTATCAGCATCTAGTTAGCATATGGAACATCATCAGCATCTAGTTAGCATATGGAACATCATCAGCATCTAGTTAGCATATGGAACATCATCAGCATCTGGTTAGCATATGGAACATCGTCAGCATCTGGTGCAATCTCTCCATCTCTCCTATTTCCCCTCTGTGTCCACATCCTCTCCCTCTCATCCTACCCTTTCATCTCTCGATTTGTCTCACTGTCACTCTATCTCACGCTCTCTTCGATGTTTTCTCTCTGTCTATTTCAGTCTCCTTTTCCTGTTGTTCTCCATCCTACTTTCCCTCACCTTTTTTTTTCTTCCCTCACTCCTTCCTTTAATCTGAGCCTCCGGTTTCTTGTTATGGAGGTGTCCATCCCTCCCTCCCTCCCCTCTTCCTTCCGTCCCTCTCTCCCTCTCTCTCTCTCTCTCTCTCTCCATCACTGCTGTGATCTGGGTGACATTTCCTCAGTCACGCTACACAGAGGGTAGCAGCATACTCCAGAGGCAGGGGTCTCATCAGTGTGTGTGTGTGTGTGTGTGTCTGTGAAACAAATAGAGTTACACAACAGACTTAATGTCGATATCCTTTTTATTGAAAAAGGTCTCCCTTACAATGTAACCTTGAAACAACCCCCTTCCATTCCTATCTTCCTCCCCTCTCTTCTTCCCCTCTTCTCTCTCTCCCCTCCTATTCTCCTCTTCCTCCTTCTCGCCCTCTTCTCTCTCTTCTCTCTCCCCCTCTCTTCTCTCTTCCTCCTCATATTCCTATCTTCCTCCATCTCCCCCTCTCATCTCTCACTACCCCTCTCTTCTCTCTCTTCCTCCTTCTCCCCCTCTCGTCTCTCTATCTCCTCATTCTTTTCAACTTCTCATTCTATTTTATTTTATTTTACCTTTATTTAACTAGGCAAGTCAGTTAAGAACAAATTCTTATTGTCTTATTCTATTCTTATTCTATTCCCCTCCTCCTTCTATTCCCCTCCTTCTCCTTCTCCCTCTCTATCCTCTCCTCTTGCTCTTAGTTCTTCTCCCCTCGATCTTCTCTCTCTAATTCCCTCTCCCACTCCCTCCTCTCTCCTCTCTCTGCTTTCTCCCCCTCTATCTTCTCTCACTCCTCTGTCTCCTTCTCCTCTGTCACCCTCCTCTGTCTCCTTCTCCTCTGTTTCCCATACTCTGTCTCTCTCTCCTCTGTCTCCCTCCCCTCCATCTCCTCCCTCTCCTCTGTCTCCCTCTCCTCTGACTCCCTCCCCTCCATCTTCTCCCTCTCCTCTGTCTCCCCTTCTATATACTCCCTCTCCTCTATCTTCTCCCTCTCCTCTGTCTCTCCTTATATATTCTCCCTCTCCTCTCTATCTTCTGCCCCTCCTCTGTCTCCCCTTCTATCTTCTCCCTCTCCTCTGTCTCCCCTTCTATCTTCTCCCTCTCCTCTGTCTCCCCTTCTATCTTCTCCCTCTCCTCTGCCTCCCCTTCGATCTTCTCCTCTCTCTCCATCTTCTCCCTCTCCTCTGTCTCCCTCTCCTCTGTCTCCCTCTCCTCTGTCTCCCCGTCTATCTTCTCCCCCCCCCCCTTCTCTGCCTCTAAATTCCCTCTTTCTTCTGGTGATGGTTCCAGGGCAGCCAGGGCAGGAGGGGAGGAAGGGTGATGTCTCAGCCCCCCTGGGGTGTCTGATTCTGGGGCAGGCCTCTCTGGTCTCTCCGGGCCAACAATTGACTGTCTGACAGTGTTATGTTAACCCGAGAGGATGGGACTAGGCCTGCTGTGGATGGATACACAGGAGAATTTGTGTGTGTGTTTGTGTGTGCATGTACATCGATTGTGCGTGTGTGTGTGTGTGTGTGTGTGTGTGTGTGTGTGTGTGTGTGTGTGTGTGTGTGTGTGTGTGTGTGTGTGTGTGTGTGTGTGTGTGTGTGTGTGTGGGGACGTGTGTGTGGGGACGTGTGTGTGGGGACGTGTGTGTGGGGACGTGTATGGCCAGCACACATATAGAGCCAATACACAAAACATTCTATACCAGGGCACTATTACAGTTCATAGCTATATAGAAATATACAAGGTCCCATATAGGAAAATAGATCTCAGTCTGAGTTGAAGGTGTTCAGGTGTTCAACTTCCAAAAATGTCAAGAGTTTGACGTCCAAAAATGTATGACTATGACATCAAAGAATGTAAGAGTACGACATCGGCGAATCAGATGTGCATGTGATTCAAAGATGAAGCACTGTGTGTGTGTGTGTATCTCACTCTGCCGCCTACAGGAGCAGACAGAGTTTATTGATAGGTCTCTGTAAGATATTGGTCTTGGTCTTAACCATGACGCTCTGGACAAGACCATTGGCCCCTTGCAAAGCCTCCACCACACGCCCCATTAGCCAAGAGTTCCTTGGCGCGGTGTCGTCGACGATGACAACAAGGTCACCAGGACTGAAGTTTCTCTTAGTTTTGTTTCAGCTTGTTTCACTCCTGCATAAGTGGAAGATACTCCCTGATCCATCTCTTCCAGAAGAGGTCAGTGATATATTGTACTTGCTTCCATCTCCTTCGTGAGTATAGGTCGCTTCTCTGGAATAGTCCTGGTGGCAGGACTGGCTTTGCTTTCAGATGAAGCAGATAGTTTGGAGTCAGGGGTTCGAGATCATTAGGGTCATTTGTTACAGTTGTGATTGGTCTGTCGTTTATAATCACCTCAACCTCACACAAGGCTGTCTGAAAATCCTCGCCATCCAGTACTTGCTCTTTAAGGACTGAATAGAGGATATTTTTCACCAGTCGGATCAACCTCTCCCATATCCCCCCCCCCCCCCCCCCCATGGTGGGCTCCAGTCGGATCAACCTCTCCCATACCCCCCCATGGTGGGCTCCAGAGGGAGGGTTGAATGACCATATCACTCCTTCCTTCAGTAATTTGTTTTGAATCTTCCTGTGATCCAGCTCTTTCAGAGCTTCTCCCAGCTCTCTGTGTGTTCCAACAAAGTTGGTGCCATTGTCTGTTCTGATACTTGTTACTGGGCCCCTTCGACAGATGAACCTGCGCAGGGCATTGATGCAGGAATCAGTATCCAGATAACTAGCAACTTCTAGATGGACAACTCGACTCATAAGGCAAGTAAAGATCACACCATACCGCTTCACATGAACGTGGCCTTTCTTCACCTCTATGGGGCCGAAGTAATTTAAGCCCACATGGGTGAAATGTGGCAAATCAGGTGACACCGGATCTTGTGGAAGGTCGGCCATCTTCTGTTCTCCAGCTCTAGCTTGCATCCGCCTGCAGAAGATCTTCCTTGCTAAGGAGTTGGCACAGGGTATCCAATATCGCTGGCCAAGTCTAGAAAGCATGTGACCTCTCCCAGAGTTGCCAACCTGCTCATGGATGTGGAGTAAGATCAGTCTGGAGATGTAGGAGTCTTTGGGCAGGATCATAGGATTCTTTAGGTCCGTAGGCATAGCAGCTTTGCTTTAACCTTCCTCCCTCTCTCAGAATTCCATTGTCAACGATTGGATCAAGCTTACAGATTGGCACATTGTTTGGCACATTGTTTTCCTTTCACAACTAGTGCATTTTCTTGTTTAAAGTGCTGTCGTTGCTCAAATCGAATGATGACCTTTTCATCTAGGTCATCCACAGACAGACTTTCTTTTCCAAACGTCAGTTTGAACTTGTCAATTTGTTCCTTCAGTGAGTTTGTTAGACTCTGATCTGATCCTTGATCAGTTTTTGTGTGAACTTTCCTTTTCTGGCTTAATTGTAGAAGAAGCCTCTTCAGTTTCAGCTTCCAGGCAACTGATTTCTTCAAGCTGTTCCATGTTGAATAGTACTCAATCATTTTGCTGGTTGGACTCTTTTCTTCCACACTTGTACTGTTTACGATGACGTCTTTTCTCACCTCTCGATCATCCGGAGGGATGGAGCCAAGCTCCCCGGGGACTTTCGGCCATTGCGTTTGTGGTTTCTCCAGGAATTCTGGTCCTTTGAGCCATCTCTTTGAGTTCAGGAAAGTTTCAACATGTAATCCTCTTGAGGCATCATCAGCTGGGTTGTGTTTGGAGTTCAAATACCTCCACTGTTTTGCTTTCGATAGGTCACGGATCATAGCAACCCTATTAGCCACAAAGGTATGGAATCTTTTGGTATCGTTGCGGATGTATTTTAGCACAGACTGGCCGTCTGTCCAGAAAGTTGACTCCTCAAGTTCAATCTGGAGCTCCAACCTTAACATCCTGTCCACTCGCACTGCCAATGTTGCTGCGGCAAGTTCCAATCTGGGGATTGTCATCTGCTTGAGTGGAGTCATCCTTGATTTCCCCAGTTTGAATGCGATGTGGACCTTTTCCATTCCGTTTGTGAACCTAAGGTAGCTTGCCGTGCCATAACCTTGTTCACTTGCGTCACCGAAGTGATGCAGCTGTGCCGTCTTGACTTGACCAAAGTTCTCAGGCATCATACACCTGTCAATCTGGAATCTGGACAGCTGGTCCAGCTCTGAGAGCCATGTCTTCCATGAAATATTGTTCTCCAGGGATGACTTCATCCCAGCCACACTAGCTTGCAGAGCGCTTGGAGAATTTGCTTTGGCTTTTAATATGAATGGGGGGAGGAAACCTAATGGATCATAAATAGAGCTGACAGCTGAGAGAATACCTCTTCTTGTAAGGGGTCTGTTCTTGACAGTGACTCGGAAGGTAAACGCATCACTTTCAATGTTCCATCGGATTCCAAGTGCTCTTTCAACAGGCAGCTTTTCTCTGTCCAGGTCCAGTTATTTTATCTGCTTGGCTTGGTGTTCATCAGGGATAGAAGCCAGCACAGCGTGGCTGTTGCTGACCCACTTGGTCAATTTGAACCCACCCTGAGAGCACAAACCCTTGAGGTTTTTTTGTGAGAGCTATGGCTTGTTCTTCTGTGGCCACTGACTTGAGGCAGTCATCAACATAGAAGTTGGACTTGACTGTTTGAATCACCTCTTCATCGTACCTCTCACAGTTGTCTTCTGCAGTCTTTTGCTGTGCAAAATTTGCACAACTTTGAGAGGATATAGCACCGAAAAGATGTAACTTCATTCTGTACTCCTCCAATCTTTTGTTAGTATCACCGTCCGGCCACCATAGTAATCGCAGGAAGTGTAAGTTATCTTCATGGACACATATTTGATTGAACATTCCTTCAATGTCTGCCATCATGGCAATGTGCTCTTGCTGAAATCTTAGCAGGTCTCCTATAAGCGTGTTTGCCAGGTCAGGGACTTGAAGGAGTTCACTGTTGAGAGATGTGCCTTTATAGGATGATGAACAGTCAAACACTACACGTATTATTCCTTTGCGCTTATGGTGAACGCCATGGTGTGGTATGTACCATACCCCGCCTTTCTCTCTGAGGAGCTGTTCTTGTGGTACCTTCTCGGCGTAACCTTTTCTTATCATCTCTCCCCATGAAACTTTTGTACTCTGCAGCGTAACCTTTGTCCTTCTTGAACTTCCTGATAATATTTAGAGCCCGCTGCTTTTCCATGTCACGATTGTTTGGCAGGACTACATCTTTGTTGCGAAAGGGCAACGGTAAGTAGTAGTGATGGTCTTTGAGGGTTATGGAGCTGGATTCCATCTCCATAAACTTACGATCCTCAGCTGACATCCTACTTATCTCTTCATACTCTCTCTCAGGGAAGTCACGGTTGTACTGATTTACAAGAAGAACCCCCAGGTCGGCCATTGAGATACGATTGGCCATCACCGTAGGACACCCAGATTCTTCTGCCATGGTACAATTGTTAAGAGGACCATTCATTACCCATCCAAAGAGGGTTTTCACTGCATACGTTCCATTGCCTTGGCTATTTATGATTTGCCAGGGTTCCATTGCCTTTGGAGCATTTACGCCAATCAGGAGTTCGACGTCGGCATCAATCTCCTTCAACTGAACCTCTTTCGGGTATGACCACCTTTTGAGATCTTTCTGAGTGGGAATGTTCTCTCTTGTCACTGGGATCTTATTCTGGGTGTAGACTTTTGGTAATGCAAGAAATGTGTCACCTTCCACATTGCCAATCGCTAATCCAGATATCTCGAAGCTCTTGGGTGGACTCCTGCCCCATTGTGCGTAGCTGAATTTCAGTCTCACTAACTTTAGCTTTCAACTGCCTCATGAGTGTCTCCGTACAAAATGTTGCTGAGCCACCAGAATCGAGAAACGCATAGGTTAACACAGACTTGCTTCCATTTGTCATCTTTACTTGAACGGGCACAATTGCAAGTGCACAGTCTGTACCGGCCCCGGTATCTTCACCAGCTTCCAGTTAAACAAGAACACTGCTGACAGTCTCCTCCCGCTTTACTGCTACACCACTCGTATCTGCCTTCAGAGATCTAAATCTCTCTCTTCCTTCAATGTGCAGGATAGTGGGGTGCTTTCTTTGACAGCTCTGACAGGTCATTCTTCTTTTACATTCTTTGCTTAATTTAAGTGTCCTCTCATCAAACAGCCAAAACAAAGACATTTTGATCTTATAAACTCAACCTTGGATTCATATGGCTGTGCCTTCACCTGTTGGCAGTCAACCAATAAATGCTCACCAGCACAAAATACACATGAGATACTGGGAGCATCAGAAGGGTAGGTGCCTGGTCTCTTTACTTTGAATGTTGGTTCTTTTAGAGGTTTTTCAGAGTCGCAATCTGCCACTACAGCTACTGCAGTGGCAAAGCTGCTTCCCGTGCTCTTGGACTTGAACTGCTGTTTAATGTCAGCTGCTTTTTTGGTTTTTAAAAACCTTTAGTTGGACAGGGGATCTTGAATATCTCCATACAACAGATCCTGCAGTATTTCAGACTCTTTTTTTCATGAACGTCACAAGGTCACTGAACTGGGCCCTCAGGTGGCTTCTCTCTAACATATCACATGCTGTTGACCTCCATTTTTCCCTTAGTTTCTGAGCAAGTTTTGACATGATCAACTTAATGTTGGAGGGAATATTAAGCTCGTCCATGTTCTGTAGGTCTTGCATAGCATTACAACAACCTAGATAGCGTGCATAGCGTTACAGCAACCTCTATGATAGAGTGCATAGCATTACAACAACCTCTAAGATAGAGTGCATAGCATTACAACAACCTCTAAGATAGAGTGCATAGCATTACAACAACCTCTAAGATAGAGTGCATAGCCACCCAGTCCCTTTCCATCATCTGGTTTGATGTTTATCCAGTTCCAAGCTTTTTCCATGTAAGCAGTGGTGACTTTTATTTCATTGCCAAAGTGTTCCTTTAACAACCTCTTAGCCTCTGCATAGCCTCTTCTGGCTTCCATATGCAGACAACTACGGACCAGATCCTTGGTCTGACCAGAGGTGTACTGTTCCAGGTAATAGAGCCTATCCTGGTGGCTTATCTTCTATGCCATGCTCAAATGCACGCATGAAAGGCCTAAAGTTTAGAGGAGCACCGTCAAACATAGGTATCTCCCTAACAGGGAGTAGCACAAGGAGGTCAGCAATTTCATTCTACCTTTGCATGACAGTAGAGAGGTTATCATGGCTGATACCCGCAGTGTTGATTCTGTGTTGATTGCTAGACCTTGCTGTTGGCTGCTGAAAGGTGTGGTTTACGACTGTTTTCTGAATAGGTTTTGATGGCTTTGTGGTCGGTTGTTGTTTAAAAGCCCTTTGTAGTGTGGTCTTTGGAACTGAACCTAATGCAGCAAACTCAACAGGTGATGGTTCAGGTTCCACATAGACCTTGGGGTACTGGTTCTCAAAATAAGAGTTAATTCTATCTTCTTGGCTTAGTAAGTGGGCTGCCACAGCATTGGGATTGAGAAGCTGATTCAACACTCTCCAGGACCTTCAGTCTGGCATTATATGCTGCTATGTCCGTTTCCAGTGCCATTTTTTTCCATCCTAACAATCAGTTGAGCTTTCTCCAGTTCCAATGCATGCTTGTCCTGTAATGATGCTTGGCGAGCTAGTAGAGCTGCTCGTTCTGCCTCAGCCTTTAGGCGTGCAGAGGACACTGAGGAAGCAGTCTTAGAATAATTTGTTTTACTTTATATTTTTGAAACGTTGGAGTTGCTGCTCAACTTCAGCCCTTTTCCATATTTCCCTCTCTTTCAGGAAATGTTCATAAGTCCTCATTCTTGGTTGATAATAGTTAATGCTCTCATTTTCCTGTTTCTCTACTGTTCCTGTTTCTCTCTGTCTAGCACAGATTCATGAGCATTCTGAAAGTCATTGAGAACAGCATCAAATGCTTCAAGACTCTCATCCACAGTTTCAACGTTTCCTCCATCAACAAGAAGGGCTTTTATTTCATTCATTTTGCGTGTACACACTCCAAGTGTGCCTCTCCAGGCTGCATAGAGTGAATTTAAATGCTCCTCTGCCCTCTCCAGTTGGGGTCTTATTGGGGATTTCATCCTCCATCATTCACTTGTAGTTCACTCAATTTACAATGATACAGTTGTTGGTTTTTGATTGTTAAACGCAATGTCCCTTTAGACCTCCTTTAATGCTTTAAAACACAGTCGTCCATGTCAACATATTGACCCATTTTGAATTGAACATGTGCAAGTTCAGCATTTTAGACGCGTTTTAAACATTTCATCCCATTGTACGTTTTGTCCCCTTTAAAGAAGTTTAAACACGCAGTATCTTAATAAGATCCTTTAGTTGCATTCCGTTGATGCATTGCATTTCCACGTTAGAGCAAATATTAGACCTATACCTAGGTTAAATTATGCATAGGATCTCAGTGTTTCCCGAACTTAAACTTCTTAATTGTTTTCACAGCGCTGTGTTTTGAATTCCATTCCCAAGTTTATCAAACGTTCCAATTATAAGCACATTTGCACTTTCATAATATGCATGATCAAATGATCGCATTGAACAGGGCAGCTCATTCATTCGCAGTGGTTACTCACAGCTGACGAATTCTGGGAGTTCAAGTCCTTCCAAGCGAGCTGTCCTTATGGTCCGAATGCAATGACAAATAGAACAACATCCAGCATGTGTCCGAACCGGAGATTTCCTTCCGATTGTCACGCCCTGACCTTAGAGAGCCTTTTTATTTCTCTATTTGGTTTGGTCAGGGTGTGATTTGGGGTGGGCATTCTATGTTTTGTTTTTCTATGATTTTGTATTTCTATGTTTTGGCCGAGTATGGTTCTCAATCAGGGACAGCTGTCTATCGTTGTCTCTGATTGGGAACCATACTTAGGTAGCCCTTTCCCTCCTTTCAGTGTGGGAAGTTAACTTTGTTTTTGGCACCATAGCCCTTAAGCTTCACAGTTGTTTTCTATTGTTTATTGTTTTTGTCTGCGTCATTTTCTAATAAAAGGAATATGTACGCTCACCACGCTGTGCTTTGGTCCACTTCTTTCAAACGGCCGTGACACCGATAGTAATCCTTGACTGAGTTTTTTTTACTTAATTGTAGTGGCTTCGTCTTTACAATAGGCACTGCCTTAGCCTGAAGCGGGGTTGTTTCGTACGCATACAGTCCACACTCAAGGTTTCCAAACGGCCAAAACATTCAATGAGATCCACGGATAGGATGCAACAAAAAGTTGTATTCTTCTTATATCTAACAAAATGATTCTCCAATCCACTTAAAGCATAGATTACTTGATATTGAAAATACATAATATGACCTGTCTGTATGGTCAAAAACTATACCGATCCCGCGTCTAGCAAGGACTCCTCCCCCCGAAGGCCCAACTTCCTGCCTTTATCCTAACACACTTACCATGGGAAGGAGGGGGGGCCAAAAACGAAGTTACAATAACAACAAATGAATATATCTCAATCAGGTAAATACATCATAAAGGTACGTACCTAATATTTCATCATGTACATTAATATTTAATATATTTACACAAATGTACATGGAGCTCTGTCTTTTATACAAATATGTCCAAATCGGCTCTAACAGTAGGTATTGCAGGTACTGTAGGTACTGAAGATATTGTAGGTATTTTTGGTACTGTAGATACTGGAAAGGTACTGTAGATACTGGCTAGGTACTGTAGATACTGTAGGTATTATAGGTACTGTATGCACTGTAGATACTGTAGGTACTGTAGATACTGGCTAGGTACTGTAGATATTGTATGTACTGTAGGTACTGTAGATTCTGTAGGTACTGTAGGTATTGTAGGTAATGTAGATACTGTAGGTACTATAGATACTGTAGATACTGTAGGTATTATAGGTACTGTAGATACTGTAGGTACTGCTAGGTACTGTAGATACTGTAGGTACTGGCTAGGTACTGTAGGTACTGGCTAGGTACTGTAGATGCTGTAGGTACTGTAGATACTGTAGGTACTGTAGATACTGTAGGTACTGCAGGTACTGGCTAGGTACTGTAGATGCTGTAGGTACTGGCTAGGTACTGTAGGTACTGTAGGTACTGGCTAGGTACTGTAGATACTGTAGGTACTGGCTAGGTACTGTAGATACTGTAGGTACTGTAGATACTGTAGGTACTGGCTAGGTACTGTAGATACTGTAGGTACTGCTATATACTGTAGGTACTGCTAGGTACTGTAGATACTGTAGGTACTGGCTAGGTACTGTAGATGCTGTAGGTACTGGCTAGGTACTGTAGATGCTGTAGGTACTGGTTAGGTACTGGCTAGGTACTGTAGGTACTGTAGATACTGTAGGTACTGTAGGTACTGGCTAGGTACTGTAGATGCTGTAGGTACTGGCTAGGTACTGTAGGTACTGGCTAGGTACTATAGATGCTGTAGGTACTGGCTAGGTACTGTAGATGCTGTAGGTACTGGCTAGGTACTGTAGATGCTGTAGGTATTGGCTAGGTACTGTAGGTACTGGCTAGGTAGTGGAGATATTGTAGGTACTGGCTAGGTACTGTAGATGCTGTAGGTACTGGCTAGGTACTGTAGGTACTGGCTAGGTACTGTAGATGCTGTAGGTACTGGCTATGTACTGTAGGTACTGGCTAGGTTCTGGCTAGGTACTGTACATACTGTACATACTGTAGATACTGTAGGTACTGGCTAGGTACTGTAGATGCTGTAGGTACTGTAGGTGCTGTAGGTACTGTAGATGCTGTAGGTACTGTAGGTACTGTAGGTACTGGCTAGGTACTGTAGATACTGTAGATGCTGTAGATGCTGTAGGTACTGTAGATACTGGCTAGTCAGAGTGTCAAAGTGCACTGATGCCAAAAAGTTAGCGCAAGCCACAAGAATTTATACACTCCTTCGAGACGGATTTAACCAGCGACCCAAGGATTGCTGCTATCATCACATACAGTCCTCCTCTCTACCAACTGAGCTATCGAAGGTTGACGAGTATAGCCTAAAACCATCACTTAGATGGTCAGAATTTCTGCTGATGCGTATGTTCTCTTGTAAAATGTAATCTGCTTAGTTTGGTGGTTTCATTGAGATTTTTTTAATTCATTTTTTTATTTCAACTTTATTTAACCAGGTAGGCTAGTTGAGAACAAGTTCTCATTTACAACTGCGACCTGGGACAAGAGTAAAGCAAAGCAGTGCGACACAAACAACAACACAGCCACACATGGAATTACCAAGCATGAGGTCAAATAACACAATAGGAAAAAAGAAAGTCTATATACAGTGTGTGCAAATGGCGTGAGGAAGTAAGGCAATAAATAGGCCATACTAGCGAAGTAATTACAGTTTAGCAAATTTAACAGAAGAGATGATGAGATGATGAAGTGCAAGGTTGATCTAGTTCCGGCGCCAACAGAGATGACCGCCTCGCTTCGCCTTCCTAGGAAACTATGCAGTATTTTTTTTATTTTTTTTCATGTGTTACTTCTTACATTGGTACCCCAGGTAATCCTATGTTTCATTACATGCAGTCGGGAGGAACTGCTGAATATAAGAGCAACGTCAACTCACCATCATCACGACCAGGAATACGACTTTCCCGAAGTGGATCCTGCGTTCTGCCTTCCACCCAGGACAACGGATCGGATCCCAGCCGACGACCCCAAAACAACGACGTAGTAAAAGAGGCAAAAGAAGCGGTCTTCTGGTCAGGCTCCGGAGACGGGCACATCACGCACAGATCGGGAGGACCTCAGGAACGTACCTGAGGTCGAATTGTGCTTCTCACCCTAATGGTTCTCCAACTGTCACGCAAAAAGCAAATGAAATGTAGGGCCAGGCTTCATATTGGGCCCAATTTTTCTCATGGTCGCTGCGTCTAGACCGAACGTGCTACGGGTCAAGCGGGGCATCTCGTTGAACTCGGCACGGCCTTGAGATTGTGGTAATGCCATTGCAGGCTCTGAGTGTCTTTAAGCACCGCACTTTGTCACTCCATCCTTGCTGTGTGTGTGTGTGTGTGTACGCTTGAGAGGTTTTTCTTTGACATCTGTTGGGAGAAATGACTGATTTACAGTTCATGAGGGTTACCAAGTCACACATATGAAGTTTTGAAAGTTGTGACTTATTTAACCTTCAAAAACAGACACTCTGACCCCAATTAAATGTACTTCAGCTTGGCACAGCAAGCTAAAAGTAAACACATATCCTCATTTGAGTAGGCTTTTACAGAATCCTGAGTTTTAAGTCTATAAGAACTGACTGATTTACACAGGGTTCGAATGCAATATTTCTCACAAACTGCAGGTTGGGTATGGCAAAACACTTTTAGGGTGATTTGAACCACTTCCGGTTGCTCCAGGAAGCTTAGAATCAACACAGGTAGAACTCATAGTGGCCTGATGGATTGTCATGGAAAACAGGTTCATAAGACATTCATAACCCACATAGGCTTCAGGTTGAATTTAGGGGTGCAGGCAATGTATTCCTATGGGGAGAGAAGTCATTGAAAACTGTTTGATGTAAACACCTTCTTTTACAGTTTTTTTCCGATTGCTAAACGACAGTGGGCACAACTGGAGTCACATGTGCAAAACTCTAACCACAGTCTGCACTACCAACAGTCACCTGAGCTAAACAGTTCACATCACCTGCAAAACTCATTCCAAGCAACACAACTCTTAACACATGGCTCAACACACGCTCAGTGCAGCCAAACACTATGCACAACCCTCACTGAGATAACACACACTGTCACTCAGAACACACTGAGAGTAAAAACACTAGCATCAAACACCAATACAGAAAATACAAACTTTTCATCTTTACAGTTTGAACAATTTCAGTGACTTCATACAAAGTAATATTTTCTTCAAAGAAAAGAGTGATACAATATAATATAATATCTGTGTAAATATTCTATAATTGCAATACAAAATAGATTCCTGTAATGTTTTCATTTACTGTAAGGATGTAACTCTCACCTGTTTGCATGATGGAAAATTTGCATTGCAGATGCCACTGTGGATCTTTGCAGATTGGGTTGAACCCTCAACCCTGCCTCTCTCAATGAGAGACCATGGTTCACGACATGGTCTATAAGTGTAACCCTTATTTCATCTGAAATAACAGCTCTTTGTCTTCTTTGTCTTCCTCCACGCATCCGCCCTCTCCCTGCCACCCTTCTCCCTCCACGAACCCATCTTCCTTGTTCCATTTCCAAAATGAGTCTTTCTGAGCTCTACCTATATATACTGTAATATGTGTGTGTGTTCACTAACAAGTCTAAAACAAGACACCTGCTTAGCCTTTCAGCTGAAATTGCAATCAGCAGTGTTTGAAAGGCACAAGGCTGAAATCTATTCCGTTTTGAATGTGTGGTTCACAGTTTTGACAGCAGTGTGTTAGCATTTGAACAAAGTGCTGTAAATCCACAGTGTTGTGCAGGTTGTGGTTAAAGTCATGGGATAAGTGTGTAGAGTTTTGAAAACTGTGTTCAAGCAATGAAAAACGAACTAGAGTTTGGTCCACATGAACTGCTGCTGTGCAGACTGTAGTTAGAGTTTTGCACATGTGACTCCAGTTGTGTCCACTGTCGTTTAGCAATCGAAAAAAACTGTAACTGTTAAGAGTTAATGCCACATAGTCAAGGTTAGGCTTAAACGGATCGGAAGGACATCAGGAACATTCCTGAGGTCGAAATGTGCTTCTTACCCTAATTGTTCTCCCGCTGTCACCCAAAAGCACCTGCAATTTAGGGCCAGGCTTCATTATGAGGTTCAGACCGAGCAAGCTACGGTCTAGCGGGGCATCTCGTTGAACTCGGCACAGCCTAGAGATTATGGTAATGCCGTTGCAGGCTCTGAGTGTCTTTAAGCACAGCACTTTGTCACTCCATCCTTGCTGTGTGTGTGTGTGTGTGTGTGTGTGTGTGTGTGTGTGTGTGTGTGTGTGTGTGTGTGTGTAAGGGAATACCCCCCTGATTTGGACAAAAACAAATGGCGGTATATTGGCATTGGACAAACCATATACACGATGGTCAATACCACCCAATTTGGCGTTGATTCATGCAAAGTATATTGCAAATGCCATATGGCAATTGCCAATTGTAACACTTCAAAATTCCAATAGGGGGCGTGTGCGTTCCACCGGGGCATTTCATATTGCAAATGGCACCCAAGTCAACATCCAAAAGCCAAATTTTGAAAAATGACATTTTTTAAAAAAAACTTAAAAACCCTTAAAAAAGTGCTTTCTGGACCTTTTTTCGAAATTCTTTCGAGTTTTTTGTCAATTACACATGGGTAAGTACTGTATGAGTATACTTTTGTCATCATATATATATATTTTTTAAGTACATGCGCATAAGGCATATGTTTTGTCCATTTGCAATATGATTTCATAGGAAGTCAAAAGTCAAAAGTCAAAAATGTCAAAATTTGGTAAAAAACTTCACACATCCTTAAAAAAGTGCTTTATGGACCTTTTTTCAAAATTCTTTCGATTTTTGTGTCAATTACACATGTATAAGAACTTTATCAACATACTTTAGTCATACTTTATTATCATATATATATTTTTTTTTTTACTTGTGCATAAGGCATATGTTTTCTCCATTTGGAATATGATTTCATAGGAAGTCAAAAGTCAAAAGTAAAAAATGTCAAAATTTGGTAAAAAACTTCATACATCCTTAAAAAAGTGCTTTCTTGACCTTTTTTCAAAATTCTTTCGATTTTTGTGTCAATAACACATGTATAAGAACTTTATCAACATACTTTAGTCATGCTTTATTATCATATTTTTTTTACTTGTGCATAAGGCATATGTTTTCTCCATTTGCAATATGATGTCATAGGAAGTCAAAAGTCAAAGTCAAAAGTAACGATTTTCCTCCGTGCAACTGATGATCTAAAATGTGCAACGAAATTTTTTTGATTTTTTTTGTTTATGTTTCCTTACTTTTTCAAAGTCACTGTGCATTTGCAATATGTTTTAATGGGCAGATACCATCACGAATTTGTCATGCTCAAAATTCAAACTTTACTTTGCTCAAACTATACCTTGGTCAACTTGTATTACATATTTCTTTTTGTTTTACTTGTGCATAAGGCATATGTTTTCTCCATTTGCAATATGATGTCATAGGAAGTCAAAAGTCAAAGTCAAAAGTAAATATTTTCCTCCGTGCACCTGGTGATCTGAAATGTGCACCTGGTGACCTGAAATGTGCACCTGGTGATCTAAAATATGCAACTGGTAACCCAAAAAAAAAATTTTGGGATGTTTTTTTGTTTATGTTTCCTTACTTTTTCAAAGTCACTGTACATTTGCAATATGTTTTAATGGGCAGGTACCATCACGAATTTGTCATGCTCAAAATTCAAACTTTACTTTGCTCAAACTATACCTTGGTCAACTTGTATTACATATTTCTTTTTGTTTTACTTGTGCATAAGGCATATGTTTTCTCCATTTGCAATATGATGTCATAGGAAGTCAAAAGTCAAAGTCAAAAGTAAATATTTTCCTCCGTGCACCTGGTGATCTGAAATGTGCACCTGGTGACCTGAAATGTGCACCTGGTGATCTAAAATATGCAACTGGTAACCCCAAAAAAAATTTTTGGGATGTTTTTTTGTTTATGTTTCCTTACTTTTTCAAAGTCACTGTGCATTTGCAATATGTTTTAATGGGCAGGTACCATCACGAATTTGTCATGCTCAAAATTCAAGCTTGTGATCTAAAATATGCAGCTGGTTACCCAACATTTTTTGGGATGTTTTTTTGTTTATGTTTCCTTACTTTTTCAAAGTCACTGTGCATTTGCAATATGTTTTAATGGGCAGGTACCATCACGAATTTGTTTATCGAATTTGTTTATGTTTCCTTACTTTTTCAAAGTCACTGTGCATTTGCAATATGTTTCAATGGGCAGGTACCATCACGAATTTGTCATGCTCAAAATTTTTTAGATGTATTTTTTTTTGTTTCCTTACTTTTTCAAAGTCACTGTGCATTTGGAATATGTTTTAATGGGCAGGTACCATCACGAATTTGTTTATCGAATTTGTTTATGTTTCCTTACTTTTTCAAAGTCACTGTGCATTTGCAATATGTTTCAATGGGCAGGTACCATCACGAATTTGTCATGCTCAAAATTTTTTAGATGTATTTTTTTTGTTTCCTTACTTTTTCAAAGTCACTGTGCATTTGGAATATGTTTTAATGGGCAGGTACCATCACGAATTTGTTTATCGAATTTGTTTATGTTTCCTTACTTTTTCAAAGTCACTGTGCATTTGCAATATGTTTCAATGGGCAGGTACCATCACGAATTTGTCATGCTCAAAATTTTTTAGATGTATTTTTTTTTGTTTCTTACTTTTTCAAAGTCACTGTGCATTTGGAATATGTTTTAATGGGCAGGTACCATCACGAATTTGTTTATCGAATTTGTTTATGTTTCCTTACTTTTTCAAAGTCACTGTGCATTTGCAATATGTTTCAATGGGCAGGTACCATCACGAATTTGTCATGCTCAAAATTTTTTAGATGTATTTTTTTTTGTTTCTTACTTTTTCAAAGTCACTGTGCATTTGGAATATGTTTTAATGGGCAGGTACCATCACGAATTTGTTTATCGAATTTGTTTATGTTTCCTTACTTTTTCAAAGTCACTGTGCATTTGCAATATGTTTCAATGGGCAGGTACCATCACGAATTTGTCATGCTCAAAATTTTTTAGATGTATTTTTTTTTGTTTCTTACTTTTTCAAAGTCACTGTGCATTTGGAATATGTTTTAATGGGCAGGTACCATCACGAATTTGTTTATCGAATTTGTTTATGTTTCCTTACTTCTTCAAAGTCACTGTGCATTTGCAATATGTTTCAATGGGCAGGTACCATCACGAATTTGTCATGCTCAAAATTTTTTAGATGTATTTTTTTTTGTTTCTTACTTTTTCAAAGTCACTGTGCATTTGCAATATGTTTCAATGGGCAGGTACCATCACGAATTTGTTTATCGAATTTGTTTATGTTTCCTTACTTTTTCAAAGTCACTGTGCATTTGCAATATGTTTCAATGGGCAGGTACCATCACGAATTTGTCATGCTCAAAATTTTTTAGATGTATTTTTTTTTGTTTCTTACTTTTTCAAAGTCACTGTGCATTTGGAATATGTTTTAATGGGCAGGTACCATCACGAATTTGTTTATCGAATTTGTTTATGTTTCCTTACTTTTTCAAAGTCACTGTGCATTTGCAATATGTTTCAATGGGCAGGTACCATCACGAATTTGTCATGCTCAAAATTTTTTAGATGTATTTTTTTTTTGTTTCTTACTTTTTCAAAGTCACTGTGCATTTGGAATATGTTTTAATGGGCAGGTACCATCACGAATTTGTTTATCGAATTTGTTTATGTTTCCTTACTTTTTCAAAGTCACTGTGCATTTGCAATATGTTTCAATGGGCAGGTACCATCACGAATTTGTTTATCGAATTTGTTTATGTTTCCTTACTTTTTCAAAGTCACTGTGCATTTGCAATATGTTTCAATGGGCAGGTACCATCACGAATTTGTCATGCTCAAAATTTTTTAGATGTATTTTTTTTTGTTTTCTTACTTTTTCAAAGTCACTGTGCATTTGGAATATGTTTTAATGGGCAGGTACCATCACGAATTTGTTTATCGAATTTGTTTATGTTTCCTTACTTTTTCAAAGTCACTGTGCATTTGCAATATGTTTCAATGGGCAGGTACCATCACGAATTTGTTTATCGAATTTGTTTATGTTTCCTTACTTTTTCAAAGTCACTGTGCATTTGCAATATGTTTCAATGGGCAGGTACCATCACGAATTTGTCATGCTCAAAATTTTTTAGATGTATTTTTTTTTGTTTCTTACTTTTTCAAAGTCACTGTGCATTTGGAATATGTTTTAATGGGCAGGTACCATCACGAATTTGTTTATCGAATTTGTTTATGTTTCCTTACTTTTTCAAAGTCACTGTGCATTTGCAATATGTTTCAATGGGCAGGTACCATCACGAATTTGTCATGCTCAAAATTTTTTAGATGTATTTTTTTTTGGTTTCTTACTTTTTCAAAGTCACTGTGCATTTGGAATATGTTTTAATGGGCAGGTACCATCACGAATTTGTTTATCGAATTTGTTTATGTTTCCTTACTTTTTCAAAGTCACTGTGCATTTGCAATATGTTTCAATGGGCAGGTACCATCACGAATTTGTTTATCGAATTTGTTTATGTTTCCTTACTTTTTCAAAGTCACTGTGCATTTGCAATATGTTTCAATGGGCAGGTACCATCACGAATTTGTCATGCTCAAAATTTTTTAGATGTATTTTTTTTTGTTTCTTACTTTTTCAAAGTCACTGTGCATTTGGAATATGTTTTAATGGGCAGGTACCATCACGAATTTGTTTATCGAATTTGTTTATGTTTCCTTACTTTTTCAAAGTCACTGTGCATTTGCAATATGTTTCAATGGGCAGGTACCATCACGAATTTGTCATGCTCAAAATTTTTTAGATGTATTTTTTTTTGTTTTCTTACTTTTTCAAAGTCACTGTGCATTTGGAATATGTTTTAATGGGCAGGTACCATCACGAATTTGTTTATCGAATTTGTTTATGTTTCCTTACTTTTTCAAAGTCACTGTGCATTTGGAATATGTTTTAATGGGCAGGTACCATCACGAATTTGTTTATCGAATTTGTTTATGTTTCCTTACTTTTTCAAAGTCACTGTGCATTTGCAATATGTTTCAATGGGCAGGTACCATCACGAATTTGTCATGCTCAAAATTTTTTAGATGTATTTTTTTTTGTTTCTTACTTTTTCAAAGTCACTGTGCATTTGGAATATGTTTTAATGGGCAGGTACCATCACGAATTTGTTTATCGAATTTGTTTATGTTTCCTTACTTTTTCAAAGTCACTGTGCATTTGCAATATGTTTCAATGGGCAGGTACCATCACGAATTTGTTTATCGAATTTGTTTATGTTTCCTTACTTTTTCAAAGTCACTGTGCATTTGCAATATGTTTCAATGGGCAGGTACCATCACGAATTTGTCATGCTCAAAAATTTTTAGATGTATTTTTTTTTGTTTCTTACTTTTTCAAAGTCACTGTGCATTTGGAATATGTTTTAATGGGCAGGTACCATCACGAATTTGTTTATCGAATTTGTTTATGTTTCCTTACTTTTTCAAAGTCACTGTGCATTTGCAATATGTTTCAATGGGCAGGTACCATCACGAATTTGTTTATCGAATTTGTTTATGTTTCCTTACTTTTTCAAAGTCACTGTGCATTTGCAATATGTTTCAATGGGCAGGTACCATCACGAATTTGTCATGCTCAAAATTTTTTAGATGTATTTTTTTTTGTTTTCTTACTTTTTCAAAGTCACTGTGCATTTGGAATATGTTTTAATGGGCAGGTACCATCACGAATTTGTTTATCGAATTTGTTTATGTTTCCTTACTTTTTCAAAGTCACTGTGCATTTGCAATATGTTTCAATGGACAGGTACCATCACGAATTTGTCATGCTCAAAATTTTTTAGATGTATTTTTTTTTGTTTCTTACTTTTTCAAAGTCACTGTGCATTTGGAATATGTTTTAATGGGCAGGTACCATCACGAATTTGTTTATCGAATTTGTTTATGTTTCCTTACTTTTTCAAAGTCACTGTGCATTTGCAATATGTTTCAATGGGCAGGTACCATCACGAATTTGTCATGCTCAAAATTTTTTAGATGTATTTTTTTTTTGTTTCTTACTTTTTCAAAGTCACTGTGCATTTGGAATATGTTTTAATGGGCAGGTACCATCACGAATTTGTTTATCGAATTTGTTTATGTTTCCTTACTTTTTCAAAGTCACTGTGCATTTGCAATATGTTTCAATGGGCAGGTACCATCACGAATTTGTTTATCGAATTTGTTTATGTTTCCTAACTTTTTCAAAGTCACTGTGCATTTGCAATATGTTTCAATGGGCAGGTACCATCACGAATTTGTCATGCTCAAAATTTTTTAGATGTATTTTTTTTTGTTTCTTACTTTTTCAAAGTCACTGTGCATTTGGAATATGTTTTAATGGGCAGGTACCATCACGAATTTGTTTATCGAATTTGTTTATGTTTCCTTACTTTTTCAAAGTCACTGTGCATTTGCAATATGTTTCAATGGGCAGGTACCATCACGAATTTGTCATGCTCAAAATTTTTTAGATGTATTTTTTTTTGTTTTCTTACTTTTTCAAAGTCACTGTGCATTTGGAATATGTTTTAATGGGCAGGTACCATCACGAATTTGTTTATCGAATTTGTTTATGTTTCCTTACTTTTTCAAAGTCACTGTGCATTTGCAATATGTTTCAATGGGCAGGTACCATCACGAATTTGTTTATCGAATTTGTTTATGTTTCCTTACTTTTTCAAAGTCACTGTGCATTTGCAATATGTTTCAATGGGCAGGTACCATCACGAATTTGTCATGCTCAAAATTTTTTAGATGTATTTTTTTTTGTTTCTTACTTTTTCAAAGTCACTGTGCATTTGGAATATGTTTTAATGGGCAGGTACCATCACGAATTTGTTCATCGAATTTGTTTATGTTTCCTTACTTTTTCAAAGTCACTGTGCATTTGCAATATGTTTCAATGGGCAGGTACCATCACGAATTTGTTTATCGAATTTGTTTATGTTTCCTTACTTTTTCAAAGTCACTGTGCATTTGCAATATGTTTCAATGGGCAGGTACCATCACGAATTTGTTTATCGAATTTGTTTATGTTTCCTTACTTTTTCAAAGTCACTGTGCATTTGCAATATGTTTCAATGGGCAGGTACCATCACGAATTTGTCATGCTCAAAATTTTTTAGATGTATTTTTTTTTGTTTCCTTACTTTTTCAAAGTCACTGTGCATTTGGAATATGTTTCAATGGGCAGGTACCATCACGAATTTGTTTATCGAATTTGTTTATGTTTCCTTACTTTTTCAAAGTCACTGTGCATTTGCAATATGTTTCAATGGGCAGGTACCATCACGAATTTGTTTATCGAATTTGTTTATGTTTCCTTACTTTTTCAAAGTCACTGTGCATTTGCAATATGTTTCAATGGGCAGGTACCATCACGAATTTGTTTATCGAATTTGTTTATGTTTCCTTACTTTTTCAAAGTCACTGTGCATTTGCAATATGTTTCAATGGGCAGGTACCATCACGAATTTGTTTATCGAATTTGTTTATGTTTCCTTACTTTTTCAAAGTCACTGTGCATTTGCAATATGTTTCAATGGGCAGGTACCATCACGAATTTGTCATGCTCAAAATTTTTTAGATGTATTTTTTTTTGTTTCTTACTTTTTCAAAGTCACTGTGCATTTGGAATATGTTTTAATGGGCAGGTACCATCACGAATTTGTTTATCGAATTTGTTTATGTTTCCTTACTTTTTCAAAGTCACTGTGCATTTGCAATATGTTTCAATGGGCAGGTACCATCACGAATTTGTTTATCGAATTTGTTTATGTTTCCTTACTTTTTCAAAGTCACTGTGCATTTGCAATATGTTTCAATGGGCAGGTACCATCACGAATTTGTCATGCTCAAAAATTTTTAGATGTATTTTTTTTTGTTTCTTACTTTTTCAAAGTCACTGTGCATTTGGAATATGTTTTAATGGGCAGGTACCATCACGAATTTGTTTATCGAATTTGTTTATGTTTCCTTACTTTTTCAAAGTCACTGTGCATTTGCAATATGTTTCAATGGGCAGGTACCATCACGAATTTGTTTATCGAATTTGTTTATGTTTCCTTACTTTTTCAAAGTCACTGTGCATTTGCAATATGTTTCAATGGGCAGGTACCATCACGAATTTGTCATGCTCAAAATTTTTTAGATGTATTTTTTTTTGTTTTCTTACTTTTTCAAAGTCACTGTGCATTTGGAATATGTTTTAATGGGCAGGTACCATCACGAATTTGTTTATCGAATTTGTTTATGTTTCCTTACTTTTTCAAAGTCACTGTGCATTTGCAATATGTTTCAATGGACAGGTACCATCACGAATTTGTCATGCTCAAAATTTTTTAGATGTATTTTTTTTTGTTTCTTACTTTTTCAAAGTCACTGTGCATTTGGAATATGTTTTAATGGGCAGGTACCATCACGAATTTGTTTATCGAATTTGTTTATGTTTCCTTACTTTTTCAAAGTCACTGTGCATTTGCAATATGTTTCAATGGGCAGGTACCATCACGAATTTGTCATGCTCAAAATTTTTTAGATGTATTTTTTTTTTGTTTCTTACTTTTTCAAAGTCACTGTGCATTTGGAATATGTTTTAATGGGCAGGTACCATCACGAATTTGTTTATCGAATTTGTTTATGTTTCCTTACTTTTTCAAAGTCACTGTGCATTTGCAATATGTTTCAATGGGCAGGTACCATCACGAATTTGTTTATCGAATTTGTTTATGTTTCCTAACTTTTTCAAAGTCACTGTGCATTTGCAATATGTTTCAATGGGCAGGTACCATCACGAATTTGTCATGCTCAAAATTTTTTAGATGTATTTTTTTTTGTTTCTTACTTTTTCAAAGTCACTGTGCATTTGGAATATGTTTTAATGGGCAGGTACCATCACGAATTTGTTTATCGAATTTGTTTATGTTTCCTTACTTTTTCAAAGTCACTGTGCATTTGCAATATGTTTCAATGGGCAGGTACCATCACGAATTTGTCATGCTCAAAATTTTTTAGATGTATTTTTTTTTGTTTTCTTACTTTTTCAAAGTCACTGTGCATTTGGAATATGTTTTAATGGGCAGGTACCATCACGAATTTGTTTATCGAATTTGTTTATGTTTCCTTACTTTTTCAAAGTCACTGTGCATTTGCAATATGTTTCAATGGGCAGGTACCATCACGAATTTGTTTATCGAATTTGTTTATGTTTCCTTACTTTTTCAAAGTCACTGTGCATTTGCAATATGTTTCAATGGGCAGGTACCATCACGAATTTGTCATGCTCAAAATTTTTTAGATGTATTTTTTTTTGTTTCTTACTTTTTCAAAGTCACTGTGCATTTGGAATATGTTTTAATGGGCAGGTACCATCACGAATTTGTTCATCGAATTTGTTTATGTTTCCTTACTTTTTCAAAGTCACTGTGCATTTGCAATATGTTTCAATGGGCAGGTACCATCACGAATTTGTTTATCGAATTTGTTTATGTTTCCTTACTTTTTCAAAGTCACTGTGCATTTGCAATATGTTTCAATGGGCAGGTACCATCACGAATTTGTTTATCGAATTTGTTTATGTTTCCTTACTTTTTCAAAGTCACTGTGCATTTGCAATATGTTTCAATGGGCAGGTACCATCACGAATTTGTCATGCTCAAAATTTTTTAGATGTATTTTTTTTTGTTTCCTTACTTTTTCAAAGTCACTGTGCATTTGGAATATGTTTCAATGGGCAGGTACCATCACGAATTTGTTTATCGAATTTGTTTATGTTTCCTTACTTTTTCAAAGTCACTGTGCATTTGCAATATGTTTCAATGGGCAGGTACCATCACGAATTTGTTTATCGAATTTGTTTATGTTTCCTTACTTTTTCAAAGTCACTGTGCATTTGCAATATGTTTCAATGGGCAGGTACCATCACGAATTTGTTTATCGAATTTGTTTATGTTTCCTTACTTTTTCAAAGTCACTGTGCATTTGCAATATGTTTCAATGGGCAGGTACCATCACGAATTTGTTTATCGAATTTGTTTATGTTTCCTTACTTTTTCAAAGTCACTGTGCATTTGCAATATGTTTCAATGGGCAGGTACCATCACGAATTTGTCATGCTCAAAATTTTTTAGATGTATTTTTTTTTGTTTCTTACTTTTTCAAAGTCACTGTGCATTTGGAATATGTTTTAATGGGCAGGTACCATCACGAATTTGTTCATCGAATTTGTTTATGTTTCCTTACTTTTTCAAAGTCACTGTGCATTTGCAATATGTTTCAATGGGCAGGTACCATCACGAATTTGTTTATCGAATTTGTTTATGTTTCCTTACTTTTTCAAAGTCACTGTGCATTTGCAATATGTTTCAATGGGCAGGTACCATCACGAATTTGTTTATCGAATTTGTTTATGTTTCCTTACTTTTTCAAAGTCACTGTGCATTTGCAATATGTTTCAATGGGCAGGTACCATCACGAATTTGTCATGCTCAAAATTTTTTAGATGTATTTTTTTTTGTTTCCTTACTTTTTCAAAGTCACTGTGCATTTGGAATATGTTTCAATGGGCAGGTACCATCACGAATTTGTCATGCTCAAAAAATTTTAGATGTATTTTTTTTTGTTTCTTACTTTTTCAAAGTCACTGTGCATTTGCAATATGTTTTAATGGGCAGGTACCATCACGAATTTGTCATGCTATAAAAATCCTGCAGGAATGTGAAATTGACTGGCCCGATGAACTCGGGATGGCTTTGCAGTGATTCTGGGTCATCTCAATCGCTCGTTTGGGTTGATTTCAGAATGTCGCTTTTGGTGATGTTTTTTCACTATAGAATCATATTGCAAATGTACAAGAGTCAAGTGGACAAGAGTCCATCAGTCAATTAGATATCATTCTGACCACCAAACTGATACAAACTGACACCAAACCCACTTTTTCCAACTCGTTTAGTAGCCAACTATTACATACTTCAGAGCTGGCCCAAAATTCACAACGCCTTCGGTACAAACCATAAAAAAACCATAAAACACGTAGTTACGTTCTAGCTGCGGGTCCATTTCTTATGTTATGTGTTGGCCTAGCTGAGGCGACCCCGAATCCCAAGTTTCGGCTCGATAGGTCATTTGGTGTCCGAGAAAAACCCTAATTGGTGCTGAAAATCCACTATTTTCCATGACTTGCTACGGGGTCCTTGAATGAGATATCGGACAGAAACGTTGGGTGTCTGTCTATATGGGCCGAGACGTTCGCAATGCACCTAGTCTTGCGACTCTGGGACATTTCTAAATGTCGTCATTTTCGTGATGCAAAAATGAATTGAAGTTATTTCAAATGTACGAGGCTGTTTCTCGGTCCGAGAACCTTCTAGAGCCACGTAACTCACCACGCACCATCTACGGGAGGTCTAGAACAGGTTTCTAAAGTTTTGGAACTCTAGGTCCGACGGTTCTTTTTTAGCTCCAACAAAGCTAACTATTGGAGCCACTGTCTGTCTCTACGCACCCCAATACGTCCCTCCATCCAAGTTGTGTTTTAGTGCAATTTTTTTTTCCTTTGATTTTTTTTGGGAAAAATGACTGATTTACAGTTCATGGGGGTTGCCTAATCACACATATGAAGTTTTGGAAAGATCAGACTTTTTTAACCCTTCGAAACAGCCCCTGAGACACCAATTATGGCACTTCCGGTTGGCACAGGAAGTTATAAATCAACACATATCCTCATTGGGGTATGCTGTTACAGAATCCTGAGTTTTAAGTCCTTACGTTAAGAATTGACTGATCTACACAGGGTTGAATGCACTATGTCTATCAAACTGCATGCAGTGTATGGGTAAACACTTTTAGGGGCATTTTAACCACTTCCGGTTGGTCCAGGAAGCTTAGAATCAACACAGGTAGACCTCATAGTGGCCTGATGGACTGGTACCGAAGACAGGTTCATACGGCATTCATAACCCACATAGGCCTCAGGTTGAAATTAGGGGTGCAGGCAATGTATTCCTATGGGGAGAGATGACACTGTAATCTGTGAGATCAAAAAACACTGTTTTACTGTGAAGGGTTAATGCCACACGGTCAAGGTTAGGCTTGTTCAGATCGGGAGGACCTTAGGAACATTCATGTGGTGGAATTTTTCTTCTCACTCTAACGGTTCTCTCACTGTCACCCAAAAGCAAATGACATTGTGGTGAAGGCTTCATTTTGGGCCTACTATTGTAATGGTCGCTGCGCCTAGACCGAGCGAGCTACGGTCAAGCGGGATAGCTCGTTGAACTCAGAACAGTCTGGAGACTATGGTGATGCCATTTTTTGTGTTGATTTCAGAATGCCATTTTGGTGATGGTCCCTCTCCGTTTAAACATATTGCAAATGTACAAAAGTCAACTAGCAAGTCAGTGTCCATCAGTCAATTAGATGTCATTATGACACCAAATGGATATCAATTGACACCAAACCCACTTTTTCCTACTCATTTAGTAGCCAACTATCACATATGTCAGAGCAGGCCCATAATTCACAGCGCCTCTAGTTGAAAACATAATAAAAAGGTAAAACACATAGTTACGTTCTAGCTGCGGGTCCAGTTCGGACATTATGTGAAGTCCTATGTGAGGCGACCCCGAATCCCGAGTTTCGGCTCGATAGGTCATTTGGTGTCCGAGAAAAACCCTAATTGGTGCTGAAAATCCACTATTTTCCATGACTTGCTACGGGGTCCTTGAATGAGCTATCGGACAGAAACTTTGGGGTCCGTCTCTATGGGCCGAGCCGGTTTCAACGCACCTAGCCTTGCGTCTCTGAGACTTTTCTAAACGTCGTCATTTTCGTGATGCAAAAATGAATTGAAGTTATTCCAAATGTACGAGGCTGTTTCTCGGTCCGAGAACCGTCTAGAGCCACGTAACTCGCCACGCACCATGGCCCGGAGGTCTAGAACAGGTTTCTAAAGTTTCGGAACTCTAGGTCCGACCGTTCTTTTTTAGCTCCAACAAAGCTAACTATTGCGGCCACTGTCTATCTCTACGCACCCCAATACGTCCCTCCATCCAAGTTGTGTTTTAGTGCAATTTTTTTTTCCTTTGATTTTTTTTGGGAAAAATGACTGATTTACAGTTCATGGGGGTTGCCTAATCACATATATGAAGTTTTGGACAGATCTGACTTTTTTAACCCTTAGAAACAGCCCCTGAGACACCAATTATGGCACTTCCGGTTGGCACAGGAAGCTATAAATCACCACATGTCTTGATTGACATGGCCACTTACAGAATCCCGAGTTTTAAGTCTTTACGTTAAGAATTGACTGATCTACACAGGGTTGAATGCACTATGTCTATCAAACTGCATGCAATGTATGGGTAAACACTTTTAGGGTGATTTGAACCACTTCCGGTTGGTCCAGGAAGCTTAGAATCAACACAGGTAGACCTCATAGTGGCCTGATGGACTGGTACCGAAGACAGGTTCATACGGCATTCATAACCCACATAGGCCTCAGGTTGAAATTAGGGGTGCAGGCAATGTATTCCTATGGGGAGAGATGACACTGTAATCTGTGAGATCAAAAAACACTGTTTTACTGTGAAGGGTTAATGCCACACGGTCAAGGTTAGGCTTGTTCAGATCGGGAGGACCTTAGGAACATTCCTATGGTGGAATTTTTCTTCTCACCCTAACGGTTCTCTCACTGTCACTCAAAAGCAAATGACATTGTGGGGCAGGCTTCATTTTGGGCCTAATATTCTAATGGTTGCTGCGCCTAGACCGAGCGAGCTACGGTCAAGCGGGATAGCTCGTTGAACTCAGCACAGTCTGGAGACTATGGTGATGCCATTTTTTGTGTTGATTTCAGAATGCCATTTTGGTGATGGTCCCTCTCTGTTTAAACATATTGCAAATGTACAAAAGTCAACTAGCAAGTCAGTGTCCATCAGTCAATTAGATGTCATTATGACACCAAACCCACTGTTTCCTACTCATTTAGATGCCAACTATCATATATGTCAGAGCAGTCCCATAATTCACAGCGCCTCTAGTTTAAAACATAATAAAAAGGTAAAACACATAGTTACGTTCTAGCTGCGGGTCCAGTTCGGACATTATGTGAAGTCCTATGTGAGGCGACCCCGAATCCCGAGTTTCGGCTCGATAGGTCATTTGGTGTCCGAGAAAAACCCTAATTGGTGCTGAAAATCCACTTATTTCCATGCCTTGCTACAGGGTCCTTGAACGAGCTATCGGACAGAAACTTTGGGGTCCGTCTCTATGGGCCGAGCCGGTTTCAACGCACCTAGCCTTGCGTCTCTGAGACTTTTCTAAACGTCGTCATTTTCGTGATGCAAAAATGAATTGAAGTTATTGCGAATGTACGAGGCTGTTTCTCGGTCCGAGAACCATCTAGAGCCACGTAACTCGCCACGCACCATGGCCCGGAGGTCTAGAACAGGTTTCTAAAGTTTCGGAACTCTAGGTCCGACCGTTCTTTTTTAGCTCCAACAAAGCTAACTATTGCGGCCACTGTCTGTCTCTACGCACCCCAATACGTCCCTCCATCCAAGTTGTGTTTTAGTGCAATTTTTTTTTCCTTTGATTTTTTTTGGGAAAAATGACTGATTTACAGTTCATGGGGGTTGCCTAATCACATATATGAAGTTTTGGACAGATCTGAATTTTTTAACCCTTCGAAACAGCCCCTGAGACACCAATTATGGCACTTCCGGTTGGCACAGGAAGCTATAAGTCACCACATATCCTCATATGGGTATGCTGTTACAGAATCCTGAGTTTTAAGTCCTTACGTTAAGAATTGACTGATCTACACAGGGTTGAATGCACTATGTCTATCAAACTGCATGCAGTGTATGGGTAAACACTTTTAGGGGCATTTTAACCACTTCCGGTTGGTCCAGGAAGCTTAGAATCGACACAGGTAGACCTCATAGTGGCCCGATGGACTGGTACCGAAGACAGGTTCATACGGCATTCATAACCCACATAGGCCTCAGGTTGAAATTAGGGGTGCAGGCAATGTATTCCTATGGGGAGAGATGACACTGTAATCTGTGAGATCAAAAAACCCTGTTTTACTGTGAAGGGTTAATGCCACACGGTCAAGGTTAGGCTTGTTGAGATCGGGAGGACCTTAGGAACATTCATGTGGTGGAATTTTTCTTCTCACCCTAACGGTTCTCTCACTGTCACTCAAAAGCAAATGACATTGTGGGGCAGGCTTCATTTTGGGCCTACTATTCTAATGGTCGGTTATTGTGTTATTTCAGAAAATCATAGAAAATCACAGAAATGTCGCAGAGCTCCGCAGCACACTTTAAAAAGATTCGTATGAACACCCTGCAACTGGATCTGTAACCGTTGAAAAAAAAAAACGCCTATTTGTGACCATCACCAATTTGTCATTGTTCCGTTTCTCTTAAATGACGATAGATAAATGGCTGGTTCTTTTTTTATTGACACCGGAGGCTCCTTGGCTTTGACCTGAAGTGGAAAAATAATTTCTCTACTTCCATTTTAAGCCTTTAATCCCAGAAAAATGGCCGTAGCTCAAAAACCGTCCAGGCCTAGACGCCATCCCGTTCGGGGCCAACTGCCCCTTGAGCCAAACCTACGCTCGCCAAGTTTCGGCTTCGAAATATTTTCAGTTTTTGAGATAAGGCCCCGTCGCGATTCGTGATGTTTTGCCAAATTGCCATATGATTCCGTATGCCATCTGGTAGGAGTGTCCGGGACGGCGGAAAAACGGTCCGAAACTTGTTTTTTTTTTTAAACGGGAACCGAAAGTCCGACAAAGTTCATTCGACGACTTCCCGGTAGGTCCGGCCCTACCGCACGTCCCGACGCCGACCGCGAATTTTACAAACGATTTCGGACGTCGGGTAAGGGACCGTACATTTGCAATATGGACTTTCTCACTGATCATACACGAAATGCCGAAATGTTCCCTTAAGGTATGTAAGAGAGCTTTTCTTTGACATCTGTTGGGAGAAATGACTGACTTACAGTTCATGGGGGTTGACTAATCACACATATGAAGTTTTGAAAAGACTTTCAACAGGAAGTTGAAAGTGAGCACATATCCTCCTTGGGGTAGGCACTTACAGAATATTGAGGTTTAAGTCTTTATGTTAAGAACAGACGTATTTACAGAGGGTTGAATGAGTGTGTGTTATTTCAGAAAATCACGGAAAATCACAGAAATCTCGCAGAGCTCCGAAACACACTCTGTCTGAACTGCAACTGGATCTGTAACTTAAAAAAAAAAACGCCTTTCTTTTAACATGGGGCGGCAATGTAGCCAAGTGGTTAGAGCGTTGGACTAGTAACCGGAAGTTCTGCCACTGAACAGGCAGTTAACCCACTGTTCCTAAGCTGTCATTGAAAATAAGAATTTGTTCTTTAACTGACTTGCCTAGTTAAATAAAGGTGAAATAAAAAAATAAAAAACATACATTGTATCTATATTATGATAGATAAATCGCTGGTTCTTTTTTTCCTGACACAGTAGGTTCATTTACTTTGACGTGAAGCGATAAAATTAGCGCTCTATTTTCATTTTTGACCTTTAATCCCAGAAAAATGGCCATAACTCAAAAACCCTTGAGGCCTCGACGCCATCTTGTTCGGGGCCAACTGCCCATTATGCCAAACCTATGCTCACCAAGTTTCGTCTTCGAAGTCTTTTCCGTTTAGGAGAAAAGGCCATGTCGTAAGTGGTGATGTTTTGTACATCTGCAATATGATTCCATTCGCCCTCTTCTGGGATTTACCGGGATAGCGGAAAAATGACCAATATTTGAACATTTTAGAAAACGGAAACCAAATGTCCGAGAGACTTCGTTTGATGACTTCCCGGAAGATCCGGCCCCTGTGCACGGCCCGCCGCCGAGCGCGAATTTTAGAAACGGCAAGGGACCGTATGATAATGTGGACTTTCTCACTAACCATATGGCGAATGTTCAAAATGTTCCCTTAAGGTATGGAAGGTCAACAAGTTATGAATTCAGAGCTCTCAGGGAAAGATAATATGTTAGTCAAACACAATTCAAGCCTGACCGGTTCACCGGACGTGCGACCTGTCCCAGACCTGTTGTTTTAAACTCTCTAGAGACAGCAGGTGTGGTAGAGATACTCTGAATAATCAGCTATGAAAAGCCAACTGACATTTACTTCTGATGTGCTGACCTGTTGCACCCTCAACAACCACTGTGATTATTATTTTTTGACCCTGCTGGTCATCTATGAACATTTGAACATCTTGGCCATGTTTTGTTATAATCGATACCCGGAACAGCCAGACGATGACTGGCCACCCCTCACAGCCTGGTTCCTCTCTAGGTTTTTTCCTAGGTTTTGGCCTTTCTAGGGAGTTTTTCCTAGCCACCGTGCTTCTACACCTGCATTGCTTGCTGTTTGGCATTGTAGGCTGTGTTTCTGTACAGCACTTTGTGACATCAGCTGATGAAAGAAGGACTTTATAAAAATATTTGATTGATTTGATTGTTAAGTTAAAGTGCACTGCTGTCAAAAACCGCTGAAAAAGTTATCCTCCTTTGAGCCAGTGTGAGCCAGTGACATAAGGATTGTTGCAATTTCAAATACACTCCGCGACTTTACCAACTGTCCTATGGAAGGTCAACAAGTTATGAATTCGGCGATCTCAGGGAAAGATATTATGTTTGTCAAACACAAGTCAAAGTGCACTGCTGTCAAAAGTTGGAGCAAGCCACAAGAAAAAACACATTCCTTCGAGACGGATTTGAACCAGCGACCTAAGGATTGCTACAATTATCACCTACAGCCCTCCGCTCTACCAACTGAGCTATCAAAGGCAGACAAGTAACTCCAAAATCCATGACCTAGATGGTAAGAAGTTCAGCTGATCACATGTTCCTTCTTAAAATATGATCTATAATCTGCTTAGTGTGGTGGTTTCATGGAGATGCAGGGGATTGATCCGATGTCCTCATACATGCAAAGTATTCGCTCTTGCGCTGAGCTACATCCCCTTAGAATGCCAGTAGTTGCATTTGGGGATAGTGAAAAAGTGAGCCGAGGGTAATGAATGCTTTTTTTGCCCTTGTCTCAGGATGGTAAGTCGGTGGTTGAAGATATCGCTCTAGTGGCGTGGGGGCTGTGCTTTGGCAAAGTGTGTGGGGTTATAACCTGCCTGTTAGGCCCTGACCGGGGGTATCGTCGGACGGGGCCACAGTTTCTCCCGACCCCTCCTGTCTCAGCCTCCAGTATTTATGCTGCAGTAGTTTGTGTGACGGGGGGCTGGGGTCAGTCTGTTATTGCTAGAGTATTTCTCCTGTCTTATCCGGTGTCCTGTGTCTATTTATGCATGCTCTCTCTAATTCTCTCTCTCTTTCTCTCTTCTTTGCTCTTTCTTTCTATTGGAGAAGGACTTGAGGCCTAAGACCATGCTTCAGGTCTTCCCGGCCTGATGACTCCTTGCTGTCCCCAGTCCACCTGGTTGTGCTGCTGCTCCAGTTTCAAGTGTTCTGCCTGCTGCTATGGAACCCTGACCGGTTCACCGGACGTGCGACCTGTCCCAGACCTGTTGTTTTAAACTCTCTAGAGACAGCAGGTGTGGTAGAGATACTCTGAATAATCAGCTATGAAAAGCCAACTGACCTTTTACTTCTGATGTGCTGACCTGTTGCACCCTCAACAATAACTGTGATAATTTTTTTTGACCCTGCTGGTCATCTATGAACATTTGAACATCTTGGCCATGCTTTGTTATAATCGATACCCGGAACAGCCAGACGATGACTGGCCACCCCTCACAGCCTGGTTCCTCTCTAGGTTTTTTCCTAGGTTTTGGCCTTTCTAGGGAGTTTTTCCTAGCCACCGTGCTTCTACACCTGCATTGCTTGCTGTTTGGGGTTGTAGGCTGGGTTTCTGTACAGCACTTTGTGACATCAGCTGATGAAAGAAGGACTTTATAAAAATATTTGATTGATTTGATTTTCAAGTTAAAGTGCACTGCTGTCAAAAACCGCTGAAAAAGTTATCCTCCTTTGAGCCAGTGTGAGCCAGTGACATAAGGATTGTTGCAATTTCAAATACACTCCGCGACTTTACCAACTGTCCTATGGAAGGTCAGCAAGTTATGAATTTGGCGATCTCAGGGAAAGATAATATGTTTGTCAAACACAAGTCAAAGTGCACTGCTGTCAAAAGTTGGAGCAAGCCACAAGAAAAAATACATTCCTTCGAGCCGGATTTGAACCAGCGACCTAAGGATTGCTACAATTATCACCTACAGTCCTCCGCTCTACCAACTGAGCTATCGAAGGTGGACAAGTAACTCCAAAAGCCACGACCTAGATGGTAAGAAGTTCAGCTGATCATATGTTCCTTCTTAAACTATGATCTATAATCTGCTTAGTGTGGTGGTTTCATGGAGATGCAGGGGATTGATCCGATGTCCTCATACATGCAAAGTATTCGCTCTTGCGCTGAGCTACATCCCCTTAGAATGCCAGTAGTTGCATTTGGGGATAGTGAAAAAGTGAGCCGAGGGTAATGAATGCTTTTTTTGCCCTTGTCTCAGGATGGTAAGTCGGTGGTTGAAGATATCGCTCTAGTGGTGTGGGGGCTGTGCTTTGGCAAAGTGTGTGGGCTTATATCCTGCCTGTTAGGCCCTGACCGGGGGTATCGTCGGACGGGGCCACAGTTTCTCCCGACCCCTCCTGTCTCAGCCTCCAATATTTATGCTGCAGTAGTTTGTGTGTCGGGGGGCTGGGGTCAGTCTGTTATAGCTAGAGTATTTCTCCTGTCTTATCCGGTGTCCTGTGTCTATTAATGCATGCTCTCTCTAATTCTCTCTTTCTTTCTCTCTTCTTTGCTCTTTCTTTCTCTTGGAGAAGGACCTGAGCCCTAAGACCATGCTTCAGGTCTTCCCGGCCTGATGACTCCTTGCTGTCCCCAGTCCACCTGGTTGTGCTGCTGCTCCAGTTTCAAGTGTTCTGCCTGCGGCTATGGAACTCTGACCGGTTCACCGGACGTGCCACCTGTCCCAGACCTGTTGTTTTAAACTCTCTAGAGACAGCAGGTTTGGTAGAGATACTCTGAATAATCAGCTATGAAAAGCCAACTGACATTTACTTCTGATGTGCTGACCTGTTGCACCCTCAACAACCACTGTGATTATTATTTTTTGACCCTGCTGGTCATCTATGAACATTTGAACATCTTGGCCATGTTTTGTTATAATCGATACCCGGAACAGCCAGACGATGACTGGCCACCCCTCACAGCCTGATTCCTCTCTAGGTTTTATCCTAGGTTTTGGCCTTTCTAGGGAGTTTTTCCTAGCCACCGTGCTTCTACACCTGCATTGCTTGCTGTTTGGGGTTTTAGGCTGGGTTTCTGTACAGCACTTTGTGACATCAGCTGATGAAAGAAGGACTTTATAAAAATATTTGATTGATTTGATTGTCAAGTTAAAGTGCACTGCAGTCAAAAACCGCTGAAAAAGTTATCCTCCTTTGAGCCAGTGTGAGCCAGTGACATAAGGATTGTTGCAATTTCAAATACACTCCGCGACTTTACCAACTGTCCTATGGAAGGTCAACAATTTATGAATTTGGCGATCTCAGGGAAAGATAATATGTTTGTCAAACACAAGTCAAAGTGCACTGCTGTCAAAAGTTGGAGCAAGCCACAAGAAAAAATACATTCCTTTGAGCAGGATTTGAACCAGCGACCTAAGGATTGCTACAATTATCACCTACAGTCCTCCACTCTACCAACTGAGCTATCGAAGGTGGATAAGTAAGTCCAAAAGCCATGACCTAGATGGTAAGAAGTTCAGCTGATCATATGTTCCTTCTTAAACTATGATCTATAATCTGCTTAGTGTGGTGGTTTCATGGAGATGCAGGGGATTGATCCGATGTCCTCATACATGCAAAGTATTCGCTCTTGCGCTGAGCTACATCCCCTTAGAATGCCAGTAGTTGCATTTGGGGATAGTGAAAAAGTGAGCCGAGGGTAATGAATGCTTTTTTTGCCCTTGTCTCAGGATGGTAAGTCGGTGGTTGAAGATATCGCTCTAGTGGTGTGGGGGCTGTGCTTTGGCAAAGTGTGTGGGGTTATATCCTGCCTGTTAGGCCCTGACCGGGGGTATCGTCGGACAGGGCCACAGTTTCTCCTGACCCCTCCTGTCTCAGCCTCAAGTATTTATGCTGCAGTAGTTTGTGTGTCGGGGGGCTGGGGTCAGTCTGTTATAGCTAGAGTATTTCTCCTGTCTTATCCGGTGTCCTGTGTCTATTTATGCATGCTCTCTCTAATTATCTCTCTCTTTCTCTCTTCTTTGCTCTTTCTTTCTCTTGGAGAAGGACCTGAGCCCTAAGACCATGCTTCAGGTCTTCCCGGCCTGATGACTCCTTGCTGTCCCCAGTCCACCTGGTTGTGCTGCTGCTCCAGTTTCAAGTGTTCTGCCTGCGGCTATGGAACTCTGACCGGTTCACCGGACGTGCCACCTGTCCCAGACCTGTTGTTTTAAACTCTCTAGAGACAGCAGGTGTGGTAGAGATACTCTGAATAATCAGCTATGAAAAGCCAACTGACATTTACTTCTGATGTGCTGACCTGTTGCACCCTCAACAACCACTGTGATTATTATTTTTTGACCCTGCTGGTCATCTATGAACATTTGAACATCTTGGCCATGTTTTGTTATAATCGATACCCGGAACAGCCAGACGATGACTGGCCACCCCTCACAGCCTGGTTCCTCTCTAGGTTTTTTCCTAGGTTTTGGCCTTTCTAGGGAGTTTTTCCTAGCCACCGTGCTTCTACACCTGCATTGCTTGCTGTTTGGGGTTTTAGGCTGGGTTTCTGTACAGCACTTTGTGACATCAGCTGATGAAAGAAGGACTTTATAAAAATATTTGATTGATTTGATTGTCAAGTTAAAGTGCACTGCAGTCAAAAACCGCTGAAAAAGTTATCCTCCTTTGAGCCAGTGTGAGCCAGTGACATAAGGATTGTTGCAATTTCAAATACACTCCGCGACTTTACCAACTGTCCTATGGAAGGTCAACAATTTATGAATTTGGCGATCTCAGGGAAAGATAATATGTTTGTCAAACACAAGTCAAAGTGCACTGCTGTCAAAAGTTGGAGCAAGCCACAAGAAAAAATACATTCCTTTGAGCCGGATTTGAACCAGCGACCTAAGGATTGCTACAATTATCACCTACAGTCCTCCGCTCTACCAACTGAGCTATCGAAGGTGGACAAGTAAGTCCAAAAGCCATGACCTAGATGGTAAGAAGTTCAGCTGATCATATGTTCCTTCTTAAACTATGATCTATAATCTGCTTAGTGTGGTGGTTTCATGGAGATGCAGGGGATTGATCCGATGTCCTCATACATGCAAAGTATTCGCTCTTGCGCTGAGCTACATCCCCTTAGAATGCCAGTAGTTGCATTTGGGGATAGTGAAAAAGTGAGCCGAGGGTAATGAATGCTTTTTTTGCCCTTGTCTCAGGATGGTAAGTCGGTGGTTGAAGATATCGCTCTAGTGGTGTGGGGGCTGTGCTTTGGCAAAGTGTGTGGGGTTATATCCTGCCTGTTAGGCCCTGACCGGGGGTATCGTCGGACAGGGCCACAGTTTCTCCCGACCCCTCCTGTCTCAGCCTCAAGTATTTATGCTGCAGTAGTTTGTGTGTCGGGGGGCTGGGGTCAGTCTGTTATAGCTAGAGTATTTCTCCTGTCTTATCCGGTGTCCTGTGTCTATTTATGCATGCTCTCTCTAATTCTCTCTCTCTTTCTCTCTTCTTTGCTCTTTCTTTCTCTTGGAGAAGGACCTGAGTCCTAAGACCATGCTTCAGGTCTTCCCGGCCTGATGACTCCTTGCTGTCCCTAGTCCACCTGGTTGTGCTGCTGCTCCAGTTTCAAGTGTTCTGCCTGCGGCTATGGAACCCTGACCGGTTCACCGGACGTGCCACCTGTCCCAGACCTGTTGTTTTAAACTCTCTAGAGACAGCAGGTGTGGTAGAGATACTCTGAATAATCAGCTATGAAAAGCCAACTGACATTTACTTCTGATGTGCTGACCTGTTGCACCCTCAACAACCACTGTGATTATTATTTTTTGACCCTGCTGGTCATCTATGAACATTTGAACATCTTGGCCATGTTTTGTTATAATCGATACCCGGAACAGCCAGACGATGACTGGCCACCCCTCACAGCCTGGTTCCTCTCTAGGTTTTTTCCTAGGTTTTGGCCTTTCTAGGGAGTTTTTCCTAGCCACCGTGCTTCTACAACTGCATTGCTTGCTGTTTGGGGTACTGGGCTGTGTTTCTGTACAGCACTTTGTGACATCAGCTGATGAAAGAAGGACTTTATAAAAATATTTGATTGATTTGATTGTCAAGTTAAAGTGCACTGCAGTCAAAAACCGCTGAAAAAGTTATCCTCCTTTGAGCCAGTGTGAGCCAGTGACATAAGGATTGTTGCAATTTCAAATACACTCCGCGACTTTACCAACTGTCCTATGGAAGGTCAACAATTTATGAATTTGGCGATCTCAGGGAAAGATAATATGTTTGTCAAACACAAGTCAAAGTGCACTGCTGTCAAAAGTTGGAGCAAGCCACAAGAAAAAATACATTTCTTTGAGCCGGATTTGAACCAGCGACCTAAGGATTGCTACAATTATCACCTACAGTCCTCCGCTCTACCAACTGAGCTATCGAAGGTGGACAAGTAAGTCCAAAAGCCATGACCTAGATGGTAAGAAGTTCAGCTGATCATATGTTCCTTCTTAAACTATGATCTATAATCTGCTTAGTGTGGTGGTTTCATGGAGATGCAGGGGATTGATCCGATGTCCTCATACATGCAAAGTATTCGCTCTTGCGCTGAGCTACATCCCCTTAGAATGCCAGTAGTTGCATTTGGGGATAGTGAAAAAGTGAGCCGAGGGTAATGAATGCTTTTTTTGCCCTTGTCTCAGGATGGTAAGTCGGTGGTTGAAGATATCGCTCTAGTGGTGTGGGGGCTGTGCTTTGGCAAAGTGTGTGGGGTTATATCCTGCCTGTTAGGCCCTGACCGGGGGTATCGTCGGACAGGGCCACAGTTTCTCCCGACCCCTCCTGTCTCAGCCTCAAGTATTTATGCTGCAGTAGTTTGTGTGTCGGGGGGCTGGGGTCAGTCTGTTATAGCTAGAGTATTTCTCCTGTCTTATCCGGTGTCCTGTGTCTATTTATGCATGCTCTCTCTAATTCTCTCTCTCTTTCTCTCTTCTTTGCTCTTTCTTTCTCTTGGAGAAGGACCTGATCCCTAAGACCATGCTTCAGGTCTTCCCGGCCTGATGACTCCTTGCTGTCCCCAGTCCACCTGGTTGTGCTGCTGCTCCAGTTTCAAGTGTTCTGCCTGCTGCTATGGAACCCTGACCGGTTCACCGGACATGCCACCTGTCCCAGACCTGTTGTTTTAAACTCTCTAGAGACAGCAGGTGTGGTAGAGATACTCTGAATAATCAGCTATGAAAAGCCAACTGACATTTACTTCTGATGTGCTGACCTGTTGCACCCTCAACAACCACTGTGATTATTATTTTTTGACCCTGCTGGTCATCTATGAACATTTGAACATCTTGGCCATGTTTTGTTATAATCGATACCCGGAACAGCCAGACGATGACTGGCCACCCCTCACAGCCTGGTTCCTCTCTAGGTTTTTTCCTAGGTTTTGGCCTTTCTAGGGAGTTTTTCCTAGCCACCGTGCTTCTACACCTGCATTGCTTGCTGTTTGGGGTTTTAGGCTGGGTTTCTGTACAGCACTTTGTGACATCAGCTGATGAAAGAAGGACTTTATAAAAATATTTGATTGATTTGATTGGCAAGTTAAAGTGCACTGCTGTCAAAAACCGCTGAAAAAGTTATCCTCCTTTGAGCCAGTGTGAGCCAGTGACATAAGGATTGTTGCAATTTCAAATACACTCCGCGACTTTACCAACTGTCCTATGGAAGGTCAACAAGTTATGAATTTGGCGATCTCAGGGAAAGATAATATGTTTGTCAAACACAAGTCAAAGTGCACTGCTGTCAAAAGTTGGAGCAAGCCAAAAGAAAAAATACATTCCTTCGAGCCGGATTTGAACCAGCGACCTAAGGATTGCTACAATTATCACCTACAGGTGGACAAGTAACTCCAAAAGCCATGACCTAGATGGTAAGAAGTTCAGCTGATCATATGTTCCTTCTTAAACTATGATCTATAATCTGTGGTGGTTTCATGGAGATGCAGGGGATTGATCAGATGTCCTCATACATGCAAAGTATTCGCTCTTGCGCTGAGCTACATCCCCTTAGAATGCAGGGGATTGATCCGATGTCCTCATACATGCAAAGTATTCGCTCTTGCGCTGAGCTACATCCCCTTAGAATGCCAGTAGTTGCATTTGGGGATAGTGAAAAAGTGAGCCGATGGTAATGAATGCTTTTTTTGCCCTTGTCTCAGGATGGTAAGTCGGTGGTTGAAGATATCGCTCTAGTGGCGTGGGGGCTGTGCTTTGGCAAAGTGTGTGGGGTTATATCCTGCCTGTTAGGCCCTGACCGGGGGTATTGTCGGACGGGGCCACAGTTTCTCCCGACCCCTCCTGTCTCAGCCTCCAGTATTTATGCTGCAGTAGTTTGTGTGTCGGGGGGCTGGGGTCAGTCTGTTATAGCTAGAGTATTTCTCCTGTCTTATCCGGTGTCCTGTGTCTATTTATGCATGCTCTCTCTAATTCTCTCTCTCTTTCCCTCTTCTTTGCTCTTTCTTTCTCTTGGAGAAGGACCTGATCCCTAAGACCATGCTTCAGGTCTTCCCGGCCTGATGACTCCTTGCTGTCCCCAGTCCACCTGGTTGTGCTGCTGCTCCAGTTTCAAGTGTTCTGCCTGCTGCTATGGAACCCTGACCGGTTCACCGGACATGCCACCTGTCCCAGACCTGTTGTTTTAAACTCTCTAGAGACAGCAGGTGTGGTAGAGATACTCTGAATAATCAGCTATGAAAAGCCAACTGACATTTACTTCTGATGTGCTGACCTGTTGCACCCTCAACAACCACTGTGATTATTATTTTTTGACCCTGCTGGTCATCTATGAACATTTGAACATCTTGGCCATGTTTTGTTATAATCGATACCCGGAACAGCCAGACGATGACTGGCCACCCCTCACAGCCTGGTTCCTCTCTAGGTTTTTTCCTAGGTTTTGGCCTTTCTAGGGAGTTTTTCCTAGCCACCGTGCTTCTACAACTGCATTGCTTGCTGTTTGGGGTATTGGGCTGTGTTTCTGTACAGCACTTTGTGACATCAGCTGATGAAAGAAGGACTTTATAAAAATATTTGATTGATTTGATTGGCAAGTTAAAGTGCACTGCTGTCAAAAACCGCTGAAAACCGCTGAAAAAGTTATCCTCCTTTGAGCCAGTGTGAGCCAGTGACATAAGGATTGTTGCAATTTCAAATACACTCCGCGACTTTACCAACTGTCCTATGGAAGGTCAACAAGTTATGAATTCGGCGATCTCAGGGAAAGATAATATGTTTGTCAAACACAAGTCAAATTGCACTGCTGTCAAGTTAAAGTGCACTGCTGTCAAAAACCGCTGAAAAAGTTATCCTCCTTTGAGCCAGTGTGAGCCAGTGACATAAGCATTGTTGCAATTTCAAATACACTCCGCGACTTTACCAACTGTCCTATGGAAGGTCAACAAGTTATGAATTCGGCGATCTCAGGGAAAGATAATATGTTTGTCAAACACAAGTCAAAGTGCACTGCTGTCAAAAGTTGGAGCAAGCCACAAGAAAAAACACATTCCTTCGAGCCGGATTTGAACCAGCGACCTAAGGATTGCTACAATTATCACCTACAGTCCTCCGCTCTACCAACTGAGCTATCGAAGGTGGACAAGTAACTCCAAAAGCCATGACCTAGATGGTAAGAAGTTCAGCTGATCATATGTTCCTTCTTAAACTATGATCTATAATCTGCTTAGTGTGGTGGTTTCATGGAGATGCAGGGGATTGATCCGATGTCCTCATTTATGCATGCTCTCTCTAATTCTCTCTCTCTTTCTCTCTTCTTTGCTCTTTCTTTCTCTTGGAGAAGGATCTGATCCCTAAGACCATGCTTCAGGTCTTCCCGGCCTGATGACTCCTTGTTGTCCCCAGTCCACCTGGTTGTGCTGCTGCTCCAGTTTCAAGTGTTCTGCCTGCTGCTATGGAACCCTGACCGGTTCACCGGACATGCCACCTGTCCCAGACCTGTTGTTTTAAACTCTCTAGAGACAGCAGGTGTGGTAGAGATACTCTGAATAATCAGCTATGAAAAGCCAACTGACATTTACTTCTGATGTGCTGACCTGTTGCACCCTCAACAACCACTGTGATTATTATTTTTTGACCCTGCTGGTCATCTATGAACATTTGAACATCTTGGCCATGTTTTGTTATAATCGATACCCGGAACAGCCAGACGATGACTGGCCACCCCTCACAGCCTGGTTCCTCTCTAGGTTTTTTCCTAGGTTTTGGCCTTTCTAGGGAGTTTTTCCTAGCCACCGTGCTTCTACACCTGCATTGCTTGCTGTTTGGGGTTTTAGGCTGGGTTTCTGTACAGCACTTTGTGACATCAGCTGATGAAAGAAGGACTTTATAAAAATATTTGATTGATTTGATTGGCAAGTTAAAGTGCACTGCTGTCAAAAACCGCTGAAAAAGTTATCCTCCTTTGAGCCAGTGTGAGCCAGTGACATAAGGATTGTTGCAATTTCAAATACACTCCGCGACTTTACCAACTGTCCTATGGAAGGTCAACAAGTTATGAATTTGGCGATCTCAGGGAAAGATAATATGTTTGTCAAACACAAGTCAAAGTGCACTGCTGTCAAAAGTTGGAGCAAGCCACAAGAAAAAATACATTCCTTCGAGCCGGATTTGAACCAGCGACCTAAGGATTGCTACAATTATCACCTACAGGTGGACAAGTAACTCCAAAAGCCATGACCTAGATGGTAAGAAGTTCAGCTGATCATATGTTCCTTCTTAAACTATGATCTATAATCTGTGGTGGTTTCATGGAGATGCAGGGGATTGATCAGATGTCCTCATACATGCAAAGTATTCGCTCTTGCGCTGAGCTACATCCCCTTAGAATGCAGGGGATTGATCCGATGTCCTCATACATGCAAAGTATTCGCTCTTGCGCTGAGCTACATCCCCTTAGAATGCCAGTAGTTGCATTTGGGGATAGTGAAAAAGTGAGCCGATGGTAATGAATGCTTTTTTTGCCCTTGTCTCAGGATGGTAAGTCGGTGGTTGAAGATATCGCTCTAGTGGCGTGGGGGCTGTGCTTTGGCAAAGTGTGTGGGGTTATATCCTGCCTGTTAGGCCCTGACCGGGGGTATCGTCGGACGGGGCCACAGTTTCTCCCGACCCCTCCTGTCTCAGCCTCCAGTATTTATGCTGCAGTAGTTTGTGTGTCGGGGGGCTGGGGTCAGTCTGTTATAGCTAGAGTATTTCTCCTGTCTTATCCGGTGTCCTGTGTCTATTTATGCATGCTCTCTCTAATTCTCTCTCTCTTTCCCTCTTCTTTGCTCTTTCTTTCTCTTGGAGAAGGACCTGATCCCTAAGACCATGCTTCAGGTCTTCCCGGCCTGATGACTCCTTGCTGTCCCCAGTCCACCTGGTTGTGCTGCTGCTCCAGTTTCAGGTGTTCTGCCTGCTGCTATGGAACCCTGACCGGTTCACCGGACATGCCACCTGTCCCAGACCTGTTGTTTTAAACTCTCTAGAGACAGCAGGTGTGGTAGAGATACTCTGAATAATCAGCTATGAAAAGCCAACTGACATTTACTTCTGATGTGCTGACCTGTTGCACCCTCAACAACCACTGTGATTATTATTTTTTGACCCTGCTGGTCATCTATGAACATTTGAACATCTTGGCCATGTTTTGTTATAATCGATACCCGGAACAGCCAGACGATGACTGGCCACCCCTCACAGCCTGGTTCCTCTCTAGTTTTTTTCCTAGGTTTTGGCCTTTCTAGGGAGTTTTTCCTAGCCACCGTGCTTCTACAACTGCATTGCTTGCTGTTTGGGGTATTGGGCTGTGTTTCTGTACAGCACTTTGTGACATCAGCTGATGAAAGAAGGACTTTATAAAAATATTTGATTGATTTGATTGGCAAGTTAAAGTGCACAACTGTCAAAAACCGCTGAAAAAGTTATCCTCCTTTGAGCCAGTGTGAGCCAGTGACATAAGGATTGTTGCAATTTCAAATACACTCCGCGACTTTACCAACTGTCCTATGGAAGGTCAACAAGTTATGAATTTGGCGATCTCAGGGAAAGATAATATGTTTGTCAAACACAAGTCAAAGTGCACTGCTGTCAAAAGTTGGAGCAAGCCACAAGAAAAAAAACATTCCATCGAGCTGGATTTGAACCAGCGACCTAAGGATTGCTACAATTATCACATACGGTCCTCCGCTCTACCAACTGGGCTATCGAAGGTGGACATGTAACTCCAAAAACCATGACCTAGATGGTAAGAAGTTCAGCTGATCATATGTTCCTTCTTAAAATATGATCTATAATCTGCTTAGTGTGGTGGTTTCATGGAGATGCAGGGGATTGATCTGATGTCCTCATACATGCAAAGTATTCGCTCTTGCGCTGAGCTACATCCCCTTAGAATGCCAGTAGTTGCATTTGGGGATAGTGAAAAAGTGAGCCGATGGTAATGAATGCTTTTTTTGCCCTTGTCTCAGGATGGTAAGTCGGTGGTTGAAGATATCGCTCTAGTGGCGTGGGGGCTGTGCTTTGGCAAAGTGAGTGGGGTTATATCCCGCCTGTTAGGCCCTGACCGGGGGTATCGTCGGACGGGGCCACAGTTTCTCCTGACCCCTCCTGTCTCAGCCTCCAGGATTTATGCTGCAGTAGTTTGTGTGTCGGGGGGCTGGGGTCAGTCTGTTATAGCTAGAGTATTTCTCCTGTCTTATCCGGTGTCCTGTGTCTATTTATGCATGCTCTCTCTAATTCTCTCTCTCTTTCTCTCTTCTTTGCTCTTTCTTTCTCTTGGAGAAGGACCTGAGCTCTAAGACCATGCTTCAGGTCTTCCCGGCCTGATGACTCCTTGCTGTCCCTAGTCCACCTGGTTGTGCTGCTGCTGCAGTTTCAAGTGTTCTGCCTGCGGCTATGGAACCCTGACCGGTTCACCGGACGTGCCACCTGTCCCAGACCTGTTTTTTTAAACTCTCTAGAGACAGCAGGTGTGGTAGAGATACTCTGAATAATCAGCTATGAAAAGCCAACTGACATTTACTTCTGATGTGCTGACCTGTTGCACCCTCAACAACCACTGTGATTATTATTTTTTGACCCTGCTGGTCATCTATGAACATTTGAACATCTTGGCCATGTTTTGTTATAATCGATACCCGGAACAGCCAGACGATGACTGGCCACCCCTCACAGCCTGGTTCCTCTCTAGGTTTTTTCCTAGGTTTTGGCCTTTCTAGGGAGTTTTTCCTAGCCACCGTGCTTCTACAACTGCATTGCTTGCTGTTTGGGGTATTGGGCTGTGTTTCTGTACAGCACTTTGTGACATCAGCTGATGAAAGAAGGACTTTATATAAAAATATTTGATTGATTTGATTGGCAAGTTAAAGTGCACTGCTGTCAAAAACCGCTGAAAAAGTTATCCTCCTTTGAGCCAGTGTGAGCCAGTGACATAAGGATTGCTGCAATTTCAAATACACTCCGCGACTTTACCAACTGTCCTATGGAAGGTCAACAAGTTATGAATTTGGCGATCTCAGGGAAAGATAATATGTTTGTCAAACACAAGTCAAAGTGCACTGCTGTCAAAAGTTGGAGCAAGCCACAAGAAAAAAAACATTCCTTCGAGCCAGATTTGAACCAGCGACCTAAGGATTGCTACAATTATCACCTACAGTCCTCCGCTCTACCAACTGAGCTATCGAAGGTGGACATGTAACTCCAAAAACCATGACCTAGATGGTAAGAAGTTCAGCTGATCATATGTTCCTTCTTAAAATATGATCTATAATCTGCTTAGTGTGGTGGTTTCATGGAGATGCAGGGGATTGATCCGATGTCCTCATACATGCAAAGTATTCGCTCTTGCGCTGAGCTACATCCCCTTAGAATGCCAGTAGTTGCATTTGGGGATAGTGAAAAAGTGAGCCGATGGTAATGAATGCTTTTTTTGCCCTTGTCTCAGGATGGTAAGTCGGTGGTTGAAGATATTGCTCTAGTGGCGTGGGGGCTGTGCTTTGGCAAAGTGAGTGGAGTTATATCCTGCCTGTTAGGCCCTGACCGGGGGTATCGTCGGACGGGGCCACAGTTTCTCCCGACCCCTCCTGTCTCAGCCTCCAGGATTTATGCTGCAGTAGTTTGTGTGTCGGGGGGCTGGGGTCAGTCTGTTATAGCTAGAGTATTTCTCCTGTCTTATCCGGTGTCCTGTGTCTATTTATGCATGCTCTCTCTAATTCTCTCTCTCTTTCTCTCTTCTTTGCTCTTTCTTTCTCTTGGAGAAGGACCTGAGCCCTAAGACCATGCTTCAGGTCTTCCCGGCCTGATGACTCCTTGCTGTCCCCAGTCCACCTGGTTGTGCTGCTGCTCCAGTTTCAGGTGTTCTGCCTGCGGCTATGGAACCCTGACCGGTTCACCGGACGTGCCACCTGTCCCAGACCTGTTGTTTTAAACTCTCTAGAGACAGCAGGTGTGGTAGAGATACTCTGAATAATCAGCTATGAAAAGCCAACTGACATTTACTTCTGATGTGCTGACCTGTTGCACCCTCAACAACCACTGTGATTATTATTTTTTGACCCTGCTGGTCATCTATGAACATTTGAACATCTTGGCCATGTTTTGTTATAATCGATACCCGGAACAGCCAGACGATGACTGGCCACCCCTCACAGCCTGGTTCCTCTCTAGGTTTTTTCCTAGGATTTGGCCTTTCTAGGGAGTTTTTCCTAGCCACCGTGCTTCTACAACTGCATTGCTTGCTGTTTGGGGTATTGGGCTGTGTTTCTGTACAGCACTTTGTGACATCAGCTGATGAAAGAAGGACTTTATAAAAATATTTGATTGATTTGATTGGCAAGTTAAAGTGCACTGCTGTCAAAAACCGCTGAAAAAGTTATCCTCCTTTGAGCCAGTGTGAGCCAGTGACATAAGGATTGTTGCAATTTCAAATACACTCCGCGACTTTACCAACTGTCCTATGGAAGGTCAACAAGTTATGAATTTGGCAATCTCAGGGAAAGATAATATGTTTGTCAAACACAAGTCAAAGTGCACTGCTGTCAAAAGTTGGAGCAAGCCACAAGAAAAAAAACATTCCTTCGAGCCGGATTTGAACCAGCGACCTAAGGATTGCTACAATTATTACCTACAGTCTTCCACTCTACCAACTGAGCTATCGAAGGTGGACAAGTAATTCCTAAAGCCATGACCTAGATGATAAGAAGTTCAGCTGATCATATGTTCCTTCTTAAAATATGATCTATAATCTGCTTAGTGTGGTGGTTTCATGTAGATGCAGGGGATTGATCTGATGTCCTCATACATGCAAAGCATTCGCTCTTGCGCTGAGCTACATCCCCTTAGAATGCCAGTAGTTGCATTTGGGGATAGTGAAAAAGTGAGCCGAGGGTAATGAATGCTTTTTTTGCCCTTGTCTCAGGATGGTAAGTCGGTGGTTGAAGATATCGCTCTAGTGGCGTGGGGGCTGTGCTTTGGCAAAGTGTGTGGGGTTATATCCTGCCTGTTAGGCCCTGACCGGGGGTATCGTCGGACGGGGCCACAGTTTCTCCCGACCCCTCCTGTCTCAGCCTCCAGTATTTATGTTGCAGTAGTTTGTGTGTCGGGGGGCTGGGGTCAGTCTGTTATAGCTAGAGTATTTCTCCTGTCTTATCCGGTGTCCTGTGTCTATTTATGCATGCTCTCTCTAATTCTCTCTCTTTCTCTCTTCTTTGCTCTTTCTTTCTCTTGGAGAAGGACCTGAGCCCTAATACCATGCTTCAGGTCTTCCCGGCCTGATGACTCCTTGCTGTCCCCAGTCCACCTGGTTGTGCTGCTGCTCCAGTTTCAAGTGTTCTGCCTGCGGCTATGGAACCCTGACCGGTTCACCGGACGTGCGACCTGTCCCAGACCTGTTGTTTTAAACTCTCTAGAGACAGCAGGTGTGGTAGAGATACTCTGAATAATCAGCTATGAAAAGCCAACTGACATTTACTTCAGATGTGCTGACCTGTTGCACCCTCAACAACCACTGTGATTATTATTTTTTCAAACTGCTGGTCGTCTATGAACATTTGAACATCTTGGCCATGTTTTGTTATAATCGATACCCGGAACAGCCAGACGATGACTGGCCACCCCTCACAGCCAGGTTCCTCTCTAGGTTTTTTCCTAGGTTTTTGGCCTTTCTAGGGAGTTTTTTCTAGCCACCGTGCTTCTACACCTGCATTGCTTGCTGTTTGGGGTTGTAGGCTGGGTTTCTGTACAGCACTTTGTGACATCAGCTGATGAAAGAAGGACTTTATAAAAATATTTGATTGATTTGATTGTCAAGTTAAAGTGCACTGCTGTCAAAAACCGCTGAAAAAGTTATCCTCCTTTGAGCCAGTGTGAGCCAGTGACATAAGGATTGTTGCAATTTCAAATACACTCCGCGACTTTGCCAACTGTCCTATGGAAGGTCAACAAGTTATGAATTCAGCGATCTCAGGGAAAGATAATATGTTTGTCAAACACAAGTCAAAGTGCACTGCTGTCAAAAGTTGGAGCAAGCCACAAGAAAAAATGATTTCCTTCGAGCCGGAATTGAACCAGCGACCTAAGGATTGCTACAATTATTACCTACAGTCCTCCACTCTACCAACTGAGCTATCGAAGGTGGACAAGTAATTCCTAAAGCCATGACCTAGATGATAAGAAGTTCAGCTGATCATATGTTCCTTCTTAAAATATGATCTATAATCTGCTTAGTGTGGTGGTTTCATGTAGATGCAGGGGATTGATCTGATGTCCTCATACATGCAAAGCATTCGCTCTTGCGCTGAGCTACATCCCCTTAGAATGCCAGTAGTTGCATTTGGGGATAGTGAAAAAGTGAGCCGAGGGTAATGAATGCTTTTTTTGCCCTTGTCTCAGGATGGTAAGTCGGTGGTTGAAGATATCGCTCTAGTGGCGTGGGGGCTGTGCTTTGGCAAAGTGTGTGGGGTTATATCCTGCCTGTTAGGCCCTGACCGGGGGTATCGTCGGACGGGGCCACAGTTTCTCCCGACCCCTCCTGTCTCAGCCTCCAGTATTTATGTTGCAGTAGTTTGTGTGTCGGGGGGCTGGGGTCAGTCTGTTATAGCTAGAGTATTTCTCCTGTCTTATCCGGTGTCCTGTGTCTATTTATGCATGCTCTCTCTAATTCTCTCTCTTTCTCTCTTCTTTGCTCTTTCTTTCTCTTGGAGAAGGACCTGAGCCCTAAGACCATGCTTCAGGTCTTCCCGGCCTGATGACTCCTTGCTGTCCCCAGTCCACCTGGTTGTGCTGCTGCTCCAGTTTCAAGTGTTCTGCCTGCGGCTATGGAACCCTGACCGGTTCACCGGACGTGCGACCTGTCCCAGACCTGTTGTTTTAAACTCTCTAGAGACAGCAGGTGTGGTAGAGATACTCTGAATAATCAGCTATGAAAAGCCAACTGACATTTACTTCTGATGTGCTGACCTGTTGCACCCTCAACAACCACTGTGATTATTTTTTTTTCAAACTGCTGGTCGTCTATGAACATTTGAACATCTTGGCCATGTTTTGTTATAATCGATACCCGGAACAGCCAGACGATGACTGGCCACCCCTCACAGCCTGGTTCCTCTCTAGGTTTTTTCCTAGGTTTTTGGCCTTTCTAGGGAGTTTTTTCTAGCCACCGTGCTTCTACACCTGCATTGCTTGCTGTTTGGGGTTGTAGGCTGGGTTTCTGTACAGCACTTTGTGACATCAGCTGATGAAAGAAGGACTTTATAAAAATATTTGATTGATTTGATTGTCAAGTTAAAGTGCACTGCTGTCAAAAACCGCTGAAAAAGTTATCCTCCTTTGAGCCAGTGTGAGCCAGTGACATAAGGATTGTTGCAATTTCAAATACACTCCGCGACTTTACCAACTGTCCTATGGAAGGTCAACAAGTTATGAATTTGGCGATCTCAGGGAAAGATAATATGTTTGTCAAACACAAGTCAAAGTGCACTGCTGTCAAAAGTTGGAGCAAGCCAAAAGAAAAAATACATTCCTTTGAGCTGGATTTGAACCAGCGACCTAAGGATTGCTACAATTATAACCTACAGTCCTCCGCTCTACCAACTGAGCTATCGAAGGTGGACAAGTAATTCCCAAAGCCATAACCTAGATGGTAAGAAGTTCAGCTGATCATATGTTCCTTCTTAAAATATGATCTATAATCTGCTTAGTGTGGTGGTTTCATGTAGATGCAGGGGATTGATCTGATGTCCTCATACATGCAAAGCATTCGCTCTTGCGCTGAGCTACATCCCCTTAGAATGCCAGTAGTTGCATTTGGGGATAGTGAAAAAGTGAGCCGAGGGTAATGAATGCTTTTTTTGCCCTTGTCTCAGGATGGTAAGTCGGTGGTTGAAGATATCGCTCTAGTGGCGTGGGGGCTGTGCTTTGGCAAAGTGTGTGGGGTTATATCCTGCCTGTTAGGCCCTGACCGGGGGTATCGTCGGACGGGGCCACAGTTTCTCCCGACCCCTCCTGTCTCAGCCTCCAGTATTTATGTTGCAGTAGTTTGTGTGTCGGGGGGCTGGGGTCAGTCTGTTATAGCTAGAGTATTTCTCCTGTCTTATCCGGTGTCCTGTGTCTATTTATGCATGCTGTCTCTAATTCTCTCTTTCTTTCTCTCTTCTTTGCTCTTTCTTTCTCTTGGAGAAGGACCTGAGCCCTAAGACCATGCTTCAGGTCTTCCCGGCCTGATGACTCCTTGCTGTCCCCAGTCCACCTGGTTGTGCTGCTGCTCCAGTTTCAAGTGTTCTGCCTGCTGCTATGGAACCCTGACCGGTTCACCGGACGTGCGACCTGTCCCAGACCTGTTGTTTTAAACTCTCTAGAGACAGCAGGTGTGGTAGAGATACTCTGAATAATCAGCTATGAAAAGCCAACTGACATTTACTTCTGATGTGCTGACCTGTTGCACCCTCAACAACCACTGTGATTATTTTTTTTTCAAACTGCTGGTCGTCTATGAACATTTGAACATCTTGGCCATGTTTTGTTATAATCGATACCCGGAACAGCCAGACGATGACTGGCCACCCCTCACAGCCTGGTTCCTCTCTAGGTTTTTTACTAGGTTTTTGGCCTTTCTAGGGAGTTTTTTCTAGCCACCGTGCTTCTACACCTGCATTGCTTGCTGTTTGGGGTTGTAGGCTGGGTTTCTGTACAGCACTTTGTGACATCAGCTGATGAAAGAAGGACTTTATAAAAATATTTGATTGATTTGATTGTCAAGTTAAAGTGCACTGCTGTCAAAAACCGCTGAAAAAGTTATCCTCCTTTGAGCCAGTGTGAGCCAGTGACATAAGGATTGTTGCAATTTCAAATACACTCCGCGACTTTACCAACTGTCCTATGGAAGGTCAACAAGTTATGAATTTGGCGATCTCAGGGAAAGATAATATGTTTGTCAAACACAAGTCAAAGTGCACTGCTGTCAAAAGTTGGAGCAAGCCAAAAGAAAAAATACATTCCTTCGAGCTGGATTTGAACCAGCGACCTAAGGATTGCTACAATTATAACCTACAGTCCTCCGCTCTACCAACTGAGCTATCGAAGGTGGACAAGTAATTCCCAAAGCCATGACCTAGATGGTAAGAAGTTCAGCTGATCATATGTTCCTTCTTAAAATATGATCTATAATCTGCTTAGTGTGGTGGTTTCATGTAGATGCAGGGGATTGATCTGATGTCCTCATACATGCAAAGCATTCGCTCTTGCGCTGAGCTACATCCCCTTAGAATGCCAGTAGTTGCATTTGGGGATAGTGAAAAAGTGAGCCGAGGGTAATGAATGCTTTTTTTGCCCTTGTCTCAGGATGGTAAGTCGGTGGTTGAAGATATCGCTCTAGTGGTGTGGGGGCTGTGCTTTGGCAAAGTGTGTGGGGTTATATCCTGCCTGTTAGGCCCTGACCGGGGGTATCGTCGGACGGGGCCACAGTTTCTGAGCCCTAAGACCATGCTTCAGGTCTTCCCGGCCTGATGACTCCTTGCTGTCCCCAGTCCACCTGGTTGTGCTGCTGCTCCAGTTTCAAGTGTTCTGCCTGCTGCTATGGAACCCTGACCGGTTCACCGGACGTGCGACCTGTCCCAGACCTGTTGTTTTAAACTCTCTAGAGACAGCAGGTGTGGTAGAGATACTCTGAATAATCAGCTATGAAAAGCCAACTGACATTTACTTCTGATGTGCTGACCTGTTGCACCCTCAACAACCACTGTGATTATTATTTTTTGACCGTGCTGGTCATCTATGAACATTTGAACATCTTGGCCATGTTTTGTTATAATCGATAATATGTTTGTCAAACACAAGTCAAAGTGCACTGCTGTCAAAAGTTGGAGCAAGCCACAAGAAAAAATGATTTCCTTCGAGCTGGAATTGAACCAGCGACCTAAGGATTGCTACAATTATTACCTACAGTCCTCCGCTCTACCAACTGAGCTATCGAAAGTGGAAAAGTAATTCCTAAAGCCATGACCTAGATGATAAGAAGTTCAGCTGATCATATGTTCCTTCTTAAAATATGATCTATAATCTGCTTAGTGTGGTGGTTTCATGTAGATGCAGGGGATTGATCTGATGTCCTCATACATGCAAAGCATTCGCTCTTGCGCTGAGCTACATCCCCTTAGAATGCCAGTAGTTGCATTTGGGGATAGTGAAAAAGTGAGCCGAGGGTAATGAATGCTTTTTTTGCCCTTGTCTCAGGATGGTAAGTCGGTGGTTGAAGATATCGCTCTAGTGGCGTGGGGGCTGTGCTTTGGCAAAGTGTGTGGGGTTATATCCTGCCTGTTAGGCCCTGACCGGGGGTATCGTCGGACGGGGCCACAGTTTCTCCCGACCCCTCCTGTCTCAGCCTCCAGTATTTATGTTGCAGTAGTTTGTGTGTCGGGGGGCTGGGGTCAGTCTGTTATAGCTAGAGTATTTCTCCTGTCTTATCCGGTGTCCTGTGTCTATTTATGCATGCTCTCTCTAATTCTCTCTCTTTCTCTCTTCTTTGCTCTTTCTTTCTCTTGGAGAAGGACCTGAGCCCTAAGACCATGCTTCAGGTCTTCCCGGCCTGATGACTCCTTGCTGTCCCCAGTCCACCTGGTTGTGCTGCTGCTCCAGTTTCAAGTGTTCTGCCTGCGGCTATGGAACCCTGACCGGTTCACCGGACGTGCGACCTGTCCCAGACCTGTTGTTTTAAACTCTCTAGAGACAGCAGGTGTGGTAGAGATACTCTGAATAATCAGCTATGAAAAGCCAACTGACATTTACTTCTGATGTGCTGACCTGTTGCACCCTCAACAACCACTGTGATTATTTTTTTTTCAAACTGCTGGTCGTCTATGAACATTTGAACATCTTGGCCATGTTTTGTTATAATCGATACCCGGAACAGCCAGACGATGACTGGCCACCCCTCACAGCCTGGTTCCTCTCTAGGTTTTTTCCTAGGTTTTTGGCCTTTCTAGGGAGTTTTTTCTAGCCACCGTGCTTCTACACCTGCATTGCTTGCTGTTTGGGGTTGTAGGCTGGGTTTCTGTACAGCACTTTGTGACATCAGCTGATGAAAGAAGGACTTTATAAAAATATTTGATTGATTTGATTGTCAAGTTAAAGTGCACTGCTGTCAAAAACCGCTGAAAAAGTTATCCTCCTTTGAGCCAGTGTGAGCCAGTGACATAAGGATTGTTGCAATTTCAAATACACTCCGCGACTTTACCAACTGTCCTATGGAAGGTCAACAAGTTATGAATTTGGCGATCTCAGGGAAAGATAATATGTTTGTCAAACACAAGTCAAAGTGCACTGCTGTCAAAAGTTGGAGCAAGCCAAAAGAAAAAATACATTCCTTTGAGCTGGATTTGAACCAGCGACCTAAGGATTGCTACAATTATAACCTACAGTCCTCCGCTCTACCAACTGAGCTATCGAAGGTGGACAAGTAATTCCCAAAGCCATAACCTAGATGGTAAGAAGTTCAGCTGATCATATGTTCCTTCTTAAAATATGATCTATAATCTGCTTAGTGTGGTGGTTTCATGTAGATGCAGGGGATTGATCTGATGTCCTCATACATGCAAAGCATTCGCTCTTGCGCTGAGCTACATCCCCTTAGAATGCCAGTAGTTGCATTTGGGGATAGTGAAAAAGTGAGCCGAGGGTAATGAATGCTTTTTTTGCCCTTGTCTCAGGATGGTAAGTCGGTGGTTGAAGATATCGCTCTAGTGGCGTGGGGGCTGTGCTTTGGCAAAGTGTGTGGGGTTATATCCTGCCTGTTAGGCCCTGACCGGGGGTATCGTCGGACGGGGCCACAGTTTCTCCCGACCCCTCCTGTCTCAGCCTCCAGTATTTATGTTGCAGTAGTTTGTGTGTCGGGGGGCTGGGGTCAGTCTGTTATAGCTAGAGTATTTCTCCTGTCTTATCCGGTGTCCTGTGTCTATTTATGCATGCTGTCTCTAATTCTCTCTTTCTTTCTCTCTTCTTTGCTCTTTCTTTCTCTTGGAGAAGGACCTGAGCCCTAAGACCATGCTTCAGGTCTTCCCGGCCTGATGACTCCTTGCTGTCCCCAGTCCACCTGGTTGTGCTGCTGCTCCAGTTTCAAGTGTTCTGCCTGCTGCTATGGAACCCTGACCGGTTCACCGGACGTGCGACCTGTCCCAGACCTGTTGTTTTAAACTCTCTAGAGACAGCAGGTGTGGTAGAGATACTCTGAATAATCAGCTATGAAAAGCCAACTGACATTTACTTCTGATGTGCTGACCTGTTGCACCCTCAACAACCACTGTGATTATTTTTTTTTCAAACTGCTGGTCGTCTATGAACATTTGAACATCTTGGCCATGTTTTGTTATAATCGATACCCGGAACAGCCAGACGATGACTGGCCACCCCTCACAGCCTGGTTCCTCTCTAGGTTTTTTACTAGGTTTTTGGCCTTTCTAGGGAGTTTTTTCTAGCCACCGTGCTTCTACACCTGCATTGCTTGCTGTTTGGGGTTGTAGGCTGGGTTTCTGTACAGCACTTTGTGACATCAGCTGATGAAAGAAGGACTTTATAAAAATATTTGATTGATTTGATTGTCAAGTTAAAGTGCACTGCTGTCAAAAACCGCTGAAAAAGTTATCCTCCTTTGAGCCAGTGTGAGCCAGTGACATAAGGATTGTTGCAATTTCAAATACACTCCGCGACTTTACCAACTGTCCTATGGAAGGTCAACAAGTTATGAATTTGGCGATCTCAGGGAAAGATAATATGTTTGTCAAACACAAGTCAAAGTGCACTGCTGTCAAAAGTTGGAGCAAGCCAAAAGAAAAAATACATTCCTTCGAGCTGGATTTGAACCAGCGACCTAAGGATTGCTACAATTATAACCTACAGTCCTCCGCTCTACCAACTGAGCTATCGAAGGTGGACAAGTAATTCCCAAAGCCATGACCTAGATGGTAAGAAGTTCAGCTGATCATATGTTCCTTCTTAAAATATGATCTATAATCTGCTTAGTGTGGTGGTTTCATGTAGATGCAGGGGATTGATCTGATGTCCTCATACATGCAAAGCATTCGCTCTTGCGCTGAGCTACATCCCCTTAGAATGCCAGTAGTTGCATTTGGGGATAGTGAAAAAGTGAGCCGAGGGTAATGAATGCTTTTTTTGCCCTTGTCTCAGGATGGTAAGTCGGTGGTTGAAGATATCGCTCTAGTGGTGTGGGGGCTGTGCTTTGGCAAAGTGTGTGGGGTTATATCCTGCCTGTTAGGCCCTGACCGGGGGTATCGTCGGACGGGGCCACAGTTTCTGAGCCCTAAGACCATGCTTCAGGTCTTCCCGGCCTGATGACTCCTTGCTGTCCCCAGTCCACCTGGTTGTGCTGCTGCTCCAGTTTCAAGTGTTCTGCCTGCTGCTATGGAACCCTGACCGGTTCACCGGACGTGCGACCTGTCCCAGACCTGTTGTTTTAAACTCTCTAGAGACAGCAGGTGTGGTAGAGATACTCTGAATAATCAGCTATGAAAAGCCAACTGACATTTACTTCTGATGTGCTGACCTGTTGCACCCTCAACAACCACTGTGATTATTATTTTTTGACCGTGCTGGTCATCTATGAACATTTGAACATCTTGGCCATGTTTTGTTATAATCGATAATATGTTTGTCAAACACAAGTCAAAGTGCACTGCTGTCAAAAGTTGGAGCAAGCCACAAGAAAAAATGATTTCCTTCGAGCTGGAATTGAACCAGCGACCTAAGGATTGCTACAATTATTACCTACAGTCCTCCGCTCTACCAACTGAGCTATCGAAAGTGGAAAAGTAATTCCTAAAGCCATGACCTAGATGATAAGAAGTTCAGCTGATCATATGTTCCTTCTTAAAATATGATCTATAATCTGCTTAGTGTGGTGGTTTCATGTAGATGCAGGGGATTGATCTGATGTCCTCATACATGCAAAGCATTCGCTCTTGCGCTGAGCTACATCCCCTTAGAATGCCAGTAGTTGCATTTGGGGATAGTGAAAAAGTGAGCCGAGGGTAATGAATGCTTTTTTTGCCCTTGTCTCAGGATGGTAAGTCGGTGGTTGAAGATATCGCTCTAGTGGCGTGGGGGCTGTGCTTTGGCAAAGTGTGTGGGGTTATATCCTGCCTGTTAGGCCCTGACCGGGGGTATCGTCGGACGGGGCCACAGTTTCTCCCGACCCCTCCTGTCTCAGCCTCCAGTATTTATGTTGCAGTAGTTTGTGTGTCGGGGGGCTGGGGTCAGTCTGTTATAGCTAGAGTATTTCTCCTGTCTTATCCGGTGTCCTGTGTCTATTTATGCATGCTCTCTCTAATTCTCTCTCTTTCTCTCTTCTTTGCTCTTTCTTTCTCTTGGAGAAGGACCTGAGCCCTAAGACCATGCTTCAGGTCTTCCCGGCCTGATGACTCCTTGCTGTCCCCAGTCCACCTGGTTGTGCTGCTGCTCCAGTTTCAAGTGTTCTGCCTGCGGCTATGGAACCCTGACCGGTTCACCGGACGTGCGACCTGTCCCAGACCTGTTGTTTTAAACTCTCTAGAGACAGCAGGTGTGGTAGAGATACTCTGAATAATCAGCTATGAAAAGCCAACTGACATTTACTTCTGATGTGCTGACCTGTTGCACCCTCAACAACCACTGTGATTATTTTTTTTTCAAACTGCTGGTCGTCTATGAACATTTGAACATCTTGGCCATGTTTTGTTATAATCGATACCCGGAACAGCCAGACGATGACTGGCCACCCCTCACAGCCTGGTTCCTCTCTAGGTTTTTTCCTAGGTTTTTGGCCTTTCTAGGGAGTTTTTTCTAGCCACCGTGCTTCTACACCTGCATTGCTTGCTGTTTGGGGTTGTAGGCTGGGTTTCTGTACAGCACTTTGTGACATCAGCTGATGAAAGAAGGACTTTATAAAAATATTTGATTGATTTGATTGTCAAGTTAAAGTGCACTGCTGTCAAAAACCGCTGAAAAAGTTATCCTCCTTTGAGCCAGTGTGAGCCAGTGACATAAGGATTGTTGCAATTTCAAATACACTCCGCGACTTTACCAACTGTCCTATGGAAGGTCAACAAGTTATGAATTTGGCGATCTCAGGGAAAGATAATATGTTTGTCAAACACAAGTCAAAGTGCACTGCTGTCAAAAGTTGGAGCAAGCCAAAAGAAAAAATACATTCCTTTGAGCTGGATTTGAACCAGCGACCTAAGGATTGCTACAATTATAACCTACAGTCCTCCGCTCTACCAACTGAGCTATCGAAGGTGGACAAGTAATTCCCAAAGCCATAACCTAGATGGTAAGAAGTTCAGCTGATCATATGTTCCTTCTTAAAATATGATCTATAATCTGCTTAGTGTGGTGGTTTCATGTAGATGCAGGGGATTGATCTGATGTCCTCATACATGCAAAGCATTCGCTCTTGCGCTGAGCTACATCCCCTTAGAATGCCAGTAGTTGCATTTGGGGATAGTGAAAAAGTGAGCCGAGGGTAATGAATGCTTTTTTTGCCCTTGTCTCAGGATGGTAAGTCGGTGGTTGAAGATATCGCTCTAGTGGCGTGGGGGCTGTGCTTTGGCAAAGTGTGTGGGGTTATATCCTGCCTGTTAGGCCCTGACCGGGGGTATCGTCGGACGGGGCCACAGTTTCTCCCGACCCCTCCTGTCTCAGCCTCCAGTATTTATGTTGCAGTAGTTTGTGTGTCGGGGGGCTGGGGTCAGTCTGTTATAGCTAGAGTATTTCTCCTGTCTTATCCGGTGTCCTGTGTCTATTTATGCATGCTGTCTCTAATTCTCTCTTTCTTTCTCTCTTCTTTGCTCTTTCTATCTCTTGGAGAAGGACCTGAGCCCTAAGACCATGCTTCAGGTCTTCCCGGCCTGATGACTCCTTGCTGTCCCCAGTCCACCTGGTTGTGCTGCTGCTCCAGTTTCAAGTGTTCTGCCTGCTGCTATGGAACCCTGACCGGTTCACCGGACGTGCGACCTGTCCCAGACCTGTTGTTTTAAACTCTCTAGAGACAGCAGGTGTGGTAGAGATACTCTGAATAATCAGCTATGAAAAGCCAACTGACATTTACTTCTGATGTGCTGACCTGTTGCACCCTCAACAACCACTGTGATTATTTTTTTTTCAAACTGCTGGTCGTCTATGAACATTTGAACATCTTGGCCATGTTTTGTTATAATCGATACCCGGAACAGCCAGACGATGACTGGCCACCCCTCACAGCCTGGTTCCTCTCTAGGTTTTTTACTAGGTTTTTGGCCTTTCTAGGGAGTTTTTTCTAGCCACCGTGCTTCTACACCTGCATTGCTTGCTGTTTGGGGTTGTAGGCTGGGTTTCTGTACAGCACTTTGTGACATCAGCTGATGAAAGAAGGACTTTATAAAAATATTTGATTGATTTGATTGTCAAGTTAAAGTGCACTGCTGTCAAAAACCGCTGAAAAAGTTATCCTCCTTTGAGCCAGTGTGAGCCAGTGACATAAGGATTGTTGCAATTTCAAATACACTCCGCGACTTTACCAACTGTCCTATGGAAGGTCAACAAGTTATGAATTTGGCGATCTCAGGGAAAGATAATATGTTTGTCAAACACAAGTCAAAGTGCACTGCTGTCAAAAGTTGGAGCAAGCCAAAAGAAAAAATACATTCCTTCGAGCTGGATTTGAACCAGCGACCTAAGGATTGCTACAATTATAACCTACAGTCCTCCGCTCTACCAACTGAGCTATCGAAGGTGGACAAGTAATTCCCAAAGCCATGACCTAGATGGTAAGAAGTTCAGCTGATCATATGTTCCTTCTTAAAATATGATCTATAATCTGCTTAGTGTGGTGGTTTCATGTAGATGCAGGGGATTGATCTGATGTCCTCATACATGCAAAGCATTCGCTCTTGCGCTGAGCTACATCCCCTTAGAATGCCAGTAGTTGCATTTGGGGATAGTGAAAAAGTGAGCCGAGGGTAATGAATGCTTTTTTTGCCCTTGTCTCAGGATGGTAAGTCGGTGGTTGAAGATATCGCTCTAGTGGTGTGGGGGCTGTGCTTTGGCAAAGTGTGTGGGGTTATATCCTGCCTGTTAGGCCCTGACCGGGGGTATCGTCGGACGGGGCCACAGTTTCTGAGCCCTAAGACCATGCTTCAGGTCTTCCCGGCCTGATGACTCCTTGCTGTCCCCAGTCCACCTGGTTGTGCTGCTGCTCCAGTTTCAAGTGTTCTGCCTGCTGCTATGGAACCCTGACCGGTTCACCGGACGTGCGACCTGTCCCAGACCTGTTGTTTTAAACTCTCTAGAGACAGCAGGTGTGGTAGAGATACTCTGAATAATCAGCTATGAAAAGCCAACTGACATTTACTTCTGATGTGCTGACCTGTTGCACCCTCAACAACCACTGTGATTATTATTTTTTGACCGTGCTGGTCATCTATGAACATTTGAACATCTTGGCCATGTTTTGTTATAATCGATAATATGTTTGTCAAACACAAGTCAAAGTGCACTGCTGTCAAAAGTTGGAGCAAGCCACAAGAAAAAATGATTTCCTTCGAGCTGGAATTGAACCAGCGACCTAAGGATTGCTACAATTATTACCTACAGTCCTCCGCTCTACCAACTGAGCTATCGAAAGTGGAAAAGTAATTCCTAAAGCCATGACCTAGATGATAAGAAGTTCAGCTGATCATATGTTCCTTCTTAAAATATGATCTATAATCTGCTTAGTGTGGTGGTTTCATGTAGATGCAGGGGATTGATCTGATGTCCTCATACATGCAAAGCATTCGCTCTTGCGCTGAGCTACATCCCCTTAGAATGCCAGTAGTTGCATTTGGGGATAGTGAAAAAGTGAGCCGAGGGTAATGAATGCTTTTTTTGCCCTTGTCTCAGGATGGTAAGTCGGTGGTTGAAGATATCGCTCTAGTGGCGTGGGGGCTGTGCTTTGGCAAAGTGTGTGGGGTTATATCCTGCCTGTTAGGCCCTGACCGGGGGTATCGTCGGACGGGGCCACAGTTTCTCCCGACCCCTCCTGTCTCAGCCTCCAGTATTTATTATGTTGCAGTAGTTTGTGTGTCGGGGGGCTGGGGTCAGTCTGTTATAGCTAGAGTATTTCTCCTGTCTTATCCGGTGTCCTGTGTCTATTTATGCATGCTCTCTCTAATTCTCTCTCTTTCTCTCTTCTTTGCTCTTTCTTTCTCTTGGAGAAGGACCTGAGCCCTAAGACCATGCTTCAGGTCTTCCCAGCCTGATGACTCCTTGCTGTCCCCAGTCCACCTGGTTGTGCTGCTGCTCCAGTTTCAAGTGTTCTGCCTGCGGCTATGGAACCCTGACCGGTTCACCGGACGTGCGACCTGTCCCAGACCTGTTGTTTTAAACTCTCTAGAGACAGCAGGTGTGGTAGAGATACTCTGAATAATCAGCTATGAAAAGCCAACTGACATTTACTTCTGATGTGCTGACCTGTTGCACCCTCAACAACCACTGTGATTATTATTTTTTCAAACTGCTGGTCGTCTATGAACATTTGAACATCTTGGCCATGTTTTGTTATAATCGATACCCGGAACCGCCAGACGATGACTGGCCACCCCTCACAGCCTGGTTCCTCTCTAGGTTTTTTCCTAGGTTTTGGCCTTTCTAGGGAGTTTTTTCTAGCCACCGTGCTTCTACACCTGCATTGCTTGCTGTTTGGGGTTTTAGGCTGTGTTTCTGTACAGCACTTTGTGACATCAGCTGATGAAAGAAAGACTTTATGAAAATATTTGATTGATTTGATTGTCAAGTTAAAGTGCACTGCTGTCAAAAACCGCTGAAAAAGTTATCCTCCTTTGAGCCAGTGTGAGCCAGTGACATAAGGATTGTTGCAATTTCAAATACACTCCGCGACTTTACCAACTGTCCTATGGAAGGTCAACAAGTTATGAATTCGGCGATCTCAGGGAAAGATAATATGTTTGTCAAACACAAGTCAAAGTGCACTGCTGTCAGAAGTTGGAGCAAGCCAAAATAAAAAATACATTCCTTCGAGCCGGATTTGAACCAGCGACCTAAGGATTGCTACAATTATCACCTACAGTCCTCCGCTCTACCAACTGAGCTATCGAAGGTGGACAAGTAATTCCCAAAGCCATGACCTAGATGGTAAGAAGTTCAGCTGATCATATGTTCCTTCTTAAAATATGATCTATAATCTGCTTAGTGTGGTGGTTTCATGGAGATGCAGGGGATTGATCCGATGTCCTCATACATGCAAAGTATTCGCTCTTGCGCTGAGCTACATCCCCTTAGAATGCCAGTAGTTGCATTTGGGGATAGTGAAAAAGTGAGCCGATGGTAATGAATGCTTTTTTTGCCCTTGTCTCAGGATGGTAAGTCGGTGGTTGAAGATATCGCTCTAGTGGCGTGGGGGCTGTGCTTTGGCAAAGTGAGTGGGGTTATATCCTGCCTGTTAGGCCCTGACCGGGGCCTATATGACCGGGTCCTAAAATATGATCTATAATCTGCTTAGTGTGGTGGTTTCATGTAGATGCAGGGGATTGATCTGATGTCCTCATACATGCAAAGCATTCGCTCTTGCGCTGAGCTACATCCCCTTAGAATGCCAGTAGTTGCATTTGGGGATAGTGAAAAAGTGAGCCGAGGGTAATGAATGCTTTTTTTGCCCTTGTCTCAGGATGGTAAGTCGGTGGTTGAAGATATCGCTCTAGTGGCGTGGGGGCTGTGCTTTGGCAAAGTGTGTGGGGTTATATCCTGCCTGTTAGGCCCTGACCGGGGGTATCGTCGGACGGGGCCACAGTTTCTCCCGACCCCTCCTGTCTCAGCCTCCAGGATTTATGCTGCAGTAGTTTGTGTGTCGGGGGGCTGGGGTCAGTCTGTTATAGCTAGAGTATTTATCCTGTCTTATCCGGTGTCCTGTGTCTATTTATGCATGCTCTCTCTAATTCTCTCTCTCTTTCTCTCTTCTTTGCTCTTTCTTTCTCTTGGAGAAGGACCTGAGCCCTAAGACCATGCTTCAGGTCTTCCCGGCCTGATGACTCCTTGCTGTCCCTAGTCCACTTGGTTGTGCTGCTGCTCCAGTTTCAAGTGTTCTGCCTGCGGCTATGGAACCCTGACCGGTTCACCGGATGTGCCACCTGTCCCAGACCTGTTGTTTTAAACTCTCTAGAGACAGCAGATGTGGTAGAGATACTCTGAATAATCAGCTATGAAAAGCCAACTGACATTTACTTCTGATGTGCTGACCTGTTGCACCCTCAACAACCACTGTGATTATTATTTTTTGACCCTGCTGGTCATCTATGAACATTTGAACATCTTGGCCATGTTTTGTTATAATCTTTTTTGAGCCAGTGTGAGCCAGTGACATAAGGATTGTTGCAATTTAAAATACACTCCGCGACTTTACCAACTGTCCTATGGAAGGTCAACAAGTTATGAATTCGGCGATCTCAGGGAAAAATAATATGTTTGTCAAACACAAGTCAAAGTGCACTGTTGTCAAAAGTTGGAGCAAGCCACAAGAAAAAATACATTCCTTCGAGCGGGATTTGAACCAGCGACCTAAGGATTGCTACAATTATAACCTACAGTCCTCCGCTCTACCAACTGAGCTATCGAAGGTGGACAAGTAATTCCCAAAGCCATGACCTAGATGGTAAGAAGTTCAGCTGATCATATGTTCCTTCTTAAAATATGATCTATAATCTGCTTAGTGTGGTGGTTTCATGTAGATGCAGGGGATTGATCTGATGTCCTCATACATGCAAAGCATTCGCTCTTGCGCTGAGCTACATCCCCTTAGAATGCCAGTAGTTGCATTTGGGGATAGTGAAAAAGTGAGCCGAGGGTAATGAATGCTTTTTTTGCCCTTGTCTCAGGATGGTAAGTCGGTGGTTGAAGATATCGCTCTAGTGGCGTGGGGGCTGTGCTTTGGCAAAGTGTGTGGGGTTATATCCTGCCTGTTAGGCCCTGACCAGGGGTATCGTCGGACGGGGCCACAGTTTCTCCCGACCCCTCCTGTCTCAGCCTCCAGTATTTATGCTGCAGTAGTTTGTGTGTCGGGGGGCTGGGGTCAGTCTGTTATAGCTAGAGTATTTTTCCTGTCTTTTCCGGTGTCCTGTGTCTATTTATGCATGCTCTCTCTAATTCTCTCTCTCTTTCTCTCTTCTTTGCTCTTTCTTTCTCTTGGAGAAGGACCTGAGCCCCAAGACCATGCTTCAGGTCTTCCCGGCCTGATGACTCCTTGCTGTCCCCAGTCCACCTGGTTGTGCTGCTGCTCCAGTTTCAAGTGTTCTGCTTGCGGCTATGGAACCCTGACCGGTTCACCGGACGTGCGACCTGTCCCAGACCTGTTGTTTTAAACTCTCTAGAGACAGCAGGTGTGGTAGAGATACTCTGAATAATCAGCTATGAAAAGCCAACTGACATTTACTTCTGATGTGCTGACCTGTTGCACCCTCAACAACCACTGTGATTATTATTTTTTGACCCTGCTGGTCATCTATGAACATTTGAACATCTTGGCCATGTTTTGTTATAATCGATACCCGGAACAGCCAGACGATGACTGGCCACCCCTCACAGCCTGGTTCCTCTCTAGGTTTTTTCCTAGGTTTTTGGCCTTTCTAGGGAGTTTTTTCTAGCCACCGTGCTTCTACACCTGCATTGCTTGCTGTTTGGGGTTGTAGGCTGGGTTTCTGTACAGCACTTTGTGACATCAGCTGATGAAAGAAGGACTTTATAAAAATATTTGATTGATTTGATTGTCAAGTTAAAGTGCACTGCTGTCAAAAACCGCTGAAAAAGTTATCCTCCTTTGAGCCAGTGTGAGCCAGTGACATAAGGATTGTTGCAATTTCAAATACACTCCGCGACTTTACCAACTGTCCTATGGAAGGTCAACAAGTTACGAATTTGGCGATCTCAGGGAAAGATAATATGTTTGTCAAACACAAGTCAAAGTGCACTGCTGTCAAAAGTTGGAGCAAGCCAAAAGAAAAAATACATTCCTTCGAGCCGGATTTGAACCAGCGACCTAAGGATTGCTACAATTATAACCTACAGTCCTCCGCTCTACCAACTGAGCTATCGAAGGTGGACAAGTAATTCCCAAAGCCATGACCTAGATGGTAAGAAGTTCAGCTGATCATATGTTCCTTCTTAAAATATGATCTATAATCTGCTTAGTGTGGTGGTTTCATGTAGATGCAGGGGATTGATCTGATGTCCTCATACATGCAAAGCATTCGCTCTTGCGCTGAGCTACATCCCCTTAGAATGCCAGTAGTTGCATTTGGGGATAGTGAAAAAGTGAGCCGAGGGTAATGAATGCTTTTTTTGCCCTTGTCTCAGGATGGTAAGTCGGTGGTTGAAGATATCGCTCTAGTGGCGTGGGGGCTGTGCTTTGGCAAAGTGTGTGGGGTTATATCCTGCCTGTTAGGCCCTGACCAGGGGTATCGTCGGACGGGGCCACAGTTTCTCCCGACCCCTCCTGTCTCAGCCTCCAGTATTTATGCTGCAGTAGTTTGTGTGTCGGGGGGCTGGGGTCAGTCTGTTATAGCTAGAGTATTTCTCCTGTCTTATCCGGTGTCCTGTGTCTATTTATGCATGCTCTCTCTAATTCTCTCTCTCTTTCTCTCTTATTTGCTCTTTCTTTCTCTTGGAGAAGGACCTGAGCCCTAAGACCATGCTTCAGGTCTTCCCGGCCTGATGACTCCTTGCTGTCCCCAGTCCACCTGGTTGTGCTGCTGCTCCAGTTTCAAGTGTTCTGCTTGCGGCTATGGAACCCTGACCGGTTCACCGGACGTGCGACCTGTCCCAGACCTGTTGTTTTAAACTCTCTAGAGACAGCAGGTGTGGTAGAGATACTCTGAATAATCAGCTGTGAAAAGCCAACTGACATTTACTTCTGATGTGCTGACCTGTTGCACCCTCAACAACCACTGTGATTATTATTTTTTCAAACTGCTGGTCGTCTATGAACATTTGAACATCTTGGCCATGTTTTGTTATAATCGATACCCGAAACAGCCAGACGATGACTGGCCACCCCTCACAGCTTGGTTCCTCTCTAGGTTTTTTCCTAGGTTTTTGGCCTTTCTAGGGAGTTTTTTCTAGCCACCGTGCTTCTACACCTGCATTGCTTGCTGTTTGGGGTTGTAGGCTGGGTTTCTGTACAGCACTTTGTGACATCAGCTGATGAAAGAAGGACTTTATAAAAATATTTGATTGATTTGATTGTCAAGTTAAAGTGCACTGCTGTCAAAAACCGCTGAAAAAGTTATCCTCCTTTGAGCCAGTGTGAGCCAGTGACATAAGGATTGTTGCAATTTCAAATACACTCCGCGACTTTACCAACTGTCCTATGGAAGGTCAACAAGTTATGAATTTGGCGATCTCAGGGAAAGATAATATGTTTGTCAAACACAAGTCAAAGTGCACTGCTGTCAAAAGTTGGAGCAAGCCAAAAGAAAAAATACATTCCTTCGAGCCGGATTTGAACCAGCGACCTAAGGATTGCTACAATTATCACCTACAGTCCTCCGCTCTACCAACTGAGCTATCGAAGGTGGACATGTAAATCCAAAAACCATGACCTAGATGGTAAGAAGTTCAGCTGATCATATGTTCCTTCTTAAAATATGATCTATAATCTGCTTAGTGTGGTGGTTTCATGGAGATGCAGGGGATTGATCCGATGTCCTCATACATGCAAAGTATTCGCTCTTGCGCTGAGCTACATCCCCTTAGAATGCCAGTAGTTGCATTTGGGGATAGTGAAAAAGTGAGCCGAGGGTAATGAATGCTTTTTTTGCCCTTGTCTCAGGATGGTAAGTCGGTGGTTGAAGATATCACTCTAGTTGTGTGGGGGCTGTGCTTTGGCAAAGTGTGTGGGGTTATATCCTGCCTGTTAGGCCCTGACCAGGGGTATCGTCGGACGGGGCCACAGTTTCTTCCGACCCCTCCTGTCTCAGCCTCAAGTATTTATGCTGCTCTCGATTGTGCATCTGTAGAAGTTTGTGAGCCGGATTTGAACCAGCGACCTAAGGATTGCTACAATTATCACCTACAGTCCTCCACTCTACCAACTGAGCTATCGAAGGTGGACAAGTAACTCCGAAAGCCATGACCTAGATGGTAATAAGTTCAGCTGATCATATGTTCCTTCTTAAACTATGATCTATAATCTGCTTAGTGTGGTGGTTTCATGGAGATGCAGGGGATTGATCCGATGTCCTCATACATGCAAAGTATTCGCTCTTGCGCTGAGCTACATCCCCTTAGAATGCCAGTAGTTGCATTTGGGGATAGTGAAAAAGTGAGCCGATGGTAATGAATGCTTTTTTTGCCCTTGTCTCAGGATGGTAAGTCGGTGGTTGAATCAAATCAAATCAAATCAAATTTTATTTGTCACATACACATGGTTAGCAGATGTTAATGCGAGTGTAGCGAAATGCTTGTGCTTCTAGTTCCGACAATGCAGTAATAACAAGTAATCTAACTAACAATTCCAAAACTACTGTCTTGTACACAGTGTAAGGGGATAAAGAATATGTACATAAGGATATATGAATGAGTGATGGTACAGAGCAGCATAGGCAAGATACAGTAGATGGTATCGAGTACAGTATGTACAAATGAGATGAGTATGTAAACAAAGTGGCATAGTTTAAAGTGGCTAGTGATACATGTATTACATAAGGATACAGTCGATGATATAGAGTACAGTATATACGTATGCATATGAGATGAATAATGTAGGGTAAGTAACATTATATAAGGTAGCATTGTTTAAAGTGGCTAGTGATATATTTACATCATTTCCCATCAATTCCCATTATTAAAGTGGCTGGAGTTGAGTCAGTGTCAGTGTGTTGGCAGCAGCCACTCAGTGTTAGTGGTGGCTGTTTAACAGTCTGATGGCCTTGAGATAGAAGCTGTTTTACAGTCTCTCGGTCCCAGCTTTGATGCACCTGTACTGACCTCGCCTTCTGGATGATAGCGGGGTGAACAGGCAGTGGCTCGGGTGGTTGATGTCCTTGATGATCTTTATGGCCTTCCTGTGACATCGGGTGGTGTAGGTGTCCTGGAGGGCAGGTAGTTTGCCCCCGGTGATGCGTTGTGCAGACCTCACTTCCCTCTGGAGAGCCTTACGGTTGAGGGCGGTGCAGTTGCCATACCAGGCGGTGATACAGCCCGCCAGGATGCTCTCGATTGTGCATCTGTAGAAGTTTGTGAGTGCTTTTGGTGACAAGCCGAATTTCTTCAGCCTCCTGAGGTTGAAGAGGCGCTGCTGCGCCTTCTTCACGATGCTGTCTGTGTGAGTGGACCAATTCAGTTTGTCTGTGATGTGTATGCCGAGGAACTTAAAACTGAAGATATCGCTCTAGTGGCGTGGGGGCTGTGCTTTGGCAAAGTGTGTGGGGTTATATCCTGCCTGTTAGGCCCTGACCGGGGGTATCGTCGGACGGGGCCACAGTTTCTCCCGACCCCTCCTGTCTCAGCCTCAAGTATTTATGCTGCAGTAGTTGTGTGTCGGGGGGCTGGGGTCAGTCTGTTATAGCTAGAGTATTTCTCCTGTCTTATCCGGTGTCTTGTGTCTATTTATGCATGCTCTCTCTAATTCTCTCTTTCTTTCTCTCTTCTTTGCTCTTTCTTTCTCTTGGAGAAGGACCTGAGCCCTAAGACCATGCTTCAGGTCTTCCCGGCCTGATGACTCCTTGCTGTCCCCAGTCCACCTGGTTGTGCTGCTGCTCCAGTTTCAAGTGTTCTGCCTGCTGCTATGGAACCCTGACCGGTTCACCGGACGTGCGACCTGTCCCGGACCTGTTGTTTTAACCTCTCTAGAGACAGCAGGTGTGGTAGAGATGCTCTGAATAATCAGCTGTGAAAAGCCAACTGACATTTACTTCTGATGTGCTGACCTGTTGCACCCTCAACAACCACTGTGATTATTATTTTTTGACCCTGCTGGTCATCTATGAACATTTGAACATCTTGGCCATGTTTTGTTATAATCGATACCCGGCACAGCCAGACGATGACTGGCCACCCCTCACAGCCTGATTCCTCTCTAGGTTTTTTCCTAGGTTTTGGCCTTTCTAGGGAGTTTTTCCTAGCCACCGTGCTTCTACACCTGCATTGCTTGCTGTTTGGGGTTGTAGGCTGGGTTTCTGTACAGCACTTTGTGACATCAGCTGATGAAAGAAGGACTTTATAAAAATATTTGATTGATTTGATTGTTAAGTTAAAGTGCACTGCTGTCAAAAACCGCTGAAAAAGTTATTCTCCTTTGAGCCAGTGTGAGCCAGTGACATAAGGATTGTTGCAATTTCAAATACACTCCGCGACTTTACCAACTGTCCTATGGAAGGTCAACAAGTTATGAATTTGGCGATCTCAGGGAAAGATAATATGTTTGTCAAACACAAGTCAAAGTGCACTGCTGTCAAAAGTTGGAGCAAGCCACAAAAAAAAATACATTCCTTCGAGCCGGATTTGAATCAGCGACCTAAGGATTGCTACAATTATCACCTACAGTCCTCCGTTGTTGAAGATATCGCTCTAGTGGTGTGGGGGCTGTGCTTTGGCAAAGTGTGTGGGGTTATATCCTGCCTGTTAGGCCCTGACCGGGGGTATCGTCGGACGGGGCCACAGTGTCTCCCGACCCCTCCTGTCTCAGCCTCAAGTATTTATGCTGCAGTAGTTTGTGTGTCGGGGGGTTGGGGTCAGTCTGTTATAGCTAGAGTATTTCTCCTGTCTTATCCGGTGTCCTGTGTCTATTTATGCATGCTCTCTCTAATTCTCTCTCTCTTTCTCTCTTCTTTGCTCTTTCTTTCTCTTGGAGAAGGACCTGAGCCCTAAGACCATGCTTCAGGTCTTCCCGGCCTGATGACTCCTTGCTGTCCCCAGTCCACCTGGTTGTGCTGCTGCTCCAGTTTCAAGTGTTCTGCTTGCGGCTATGGAACCCTGACCGGTTCACCGGACGTGCGACCTGTCCCAGACCTGTTGTTTTAAACTCTCTAGAGACAGCAGGTAGAGCAGAGTAGAGATACTCTGAATAATCAGCTATGAAAAGCCAACTGACATTTACTTCTGATGTGCTGACCTGTTGCACCCTCAACAACCACTGTGATTATTATTTTTTCAAACTGCTGGTCGTCTATGAACATTTGAACATCTTGGCCATGTTTTGTTATAATCGATACCCGGAACAGCCAGACGATGACTGACAGCCTGGTTCCTCTCTAGGTTTTTTCCTAGGTTTTTGGCCTTTCTAGGGAGTTTTTTCTAGCCACCGTGCTTCTACACCTGCATTGCTTGCTGTTTGGGGTTGTAGGCTGGGTTTCTGTACAGCACTTTGTGACATCAGCTGATGAAAGAAGGACTTTATAAAAATATTTGATTGATTTGATTGTCAAGTTAAAGTGCACTGCTGTCAAAAACCGCTGAAAAAGTTATCCTCCTTTGAGCCAGTGTGAGCCAGTGACATAAGGATTGTTGCAATTTCAAATACTCTCCGCGACTTTACCAACTGTCCTATGGAAGGTCAACAAGTTATGAATTTGGCGATCTCAGGGAAAGATAATATGTTTGTCAAACACAAGTCAAAGTGCACTGCTGTCAAAAGTTGGAGCAAGCCAAAAGAAAAAATACATTCCTTCGAGCCGGATTTGAACCAGCGACCTAAGGATTGCTACAATTATAACCTACAGTCCTCCGCTCTACCAACTGAGCTATCGAAGGTGGACAAGTAATTCCCAAAGCCATGACCTAGATGGTAAGAAGTTCAGCTGATCATATGTTCCTTCTTAAAATATGATCTATAATCTGCTTAGTGTGGTGGTTTCATGTAGATGCAGGGGATTGATCTGATGTCCTCATACATGCAAAGCATTCGCTCTTGCGCTGAGCTACATCCCCTTAGAATGCCAGTAGTTGCATTTTGGGATAGTGAAAAAGTGAGCCGAGGGTAATGAATGCTTTTTTTGCCCTTGTCTCAGGATGGTAAGTCGGTGGTTGAAGATATCGCTCTAGTGGCGTGGGGGCTGTGCTTTGGCAAAGTGTGTGGGGTTATATCCTGCCTGTTAGGCCCTGACCGGGGGTATCGTCGGACGGGGCCACAGTTTCTCCCGACCCCTCCTGTCTCAGCCTCAAGTATTTATGCTGCAGTAGTTGTGTGTCGGGGGGCTGGGGTCAGTCTGTTATAGCTAGAGTATTTCTCCTGTCTTATCCGGTGTCTTGTGTCTATTTATGCATGCTCTCTCTAATTCTCTCTTTCTTTCTCTCTTCTTTGCTCTTTCTTTCTCTTGGAGAAGGACCTGAGCCCTAAGACCATGCTTCAGGTCTTCCCGGCCTGATGACTCCTTGCTGTCCCCAGTCCACCTGGTTGTGCTGCTGCTCCAGTTTCAAGTGTTCTGCCTGCTGCTATGGAACCCTGACCGGTTCACCGGACGTGCGACCTGTCCCGGACCTGTTGTTTTAACCTCTCTAGAGACAGCAGGTGTGGTAGAGATGCTCTGAATAATCAGCTGTCAAAAGCCAACTGACATTTACTTCTGATGTGCTGACCTGTTGCACCCTCAACAACCACTGTGATTATTATTTTTTGACCCTGCTGGTCATCTTTGAACATTTGAACATCTTGGCCATGTTTTGTTATAATCGATACCCGGCACAGCCAGACGATGACTGGCCACCCCTCACAGCCTGATTCCTCTCTAGGTTTTTTCCTAGGTTTTGGCCTTTCTAGGGAGTTTTTCCTAGCCACCGTGCTTCTACACCTGCATTGCTTGCTGTTTGGGGTTGTAGGCTGGGTTTCTGTACAGCACTTTGTGACATCAGCTGATGAAAGAAGGACTTTATAAAAATATTTGATTGATTTGATTGTTAAGTTAAAGTGCACTGCTGTCAAAAACCACTGAAAAAGTTATCCTCCTTTGAGCCAGTGTGAGACAGTGACATAAGGATTGTTGCAATTTCAAATACACTCCAAATATATACGCGACTTTACCAACTGTCCTATGGAAGGTCAACAAGTTATGAATTCGGCGATCTCAGGGAAAGATAATATGTTTGTCAAACACAAGTCAAAGTGCACTGCTGTCAAAAGTTGGAGCAAGCCACAAGAAAAAAGACATTCCTTTGAGCCGGATTTGAACCAGCGACCTAAGGATTGCTACAATTATCACCTACAGTCCTCCGTGGTTGAAGATATCGCTCTAGTGGTGTGGGGGCTGTGCTTTGGCAAAGTGTGTGGGGTTATATCCTGCCTGTTAGGCCCTGACCGGGGGTATCGTCGGACGGGGCCACAGTGTCTCCCGACCCCTCCTGTCTCAGCCTCAAGTATTTATGCTGCAGTAGTTTGTGTGTCGGGGGGTTGGGGTCAGTCTGTTATAGCTAGAGTATTTCTCCTGTCTTATCCGGTGTCCTGTGTCTATTTATGCATGCTCTCTCTAATTCTCTCTTTCTTTCTCTCTTCTTTGCTCTTTCTTTCTCTTGGAGAAGGACCTGAGCCCTAAGACCATGCTTCAGGTCTTCCCGGCCTGATGACTCCTTGCTGTCCCCAGTCCACCTGGTTGTGCTGCTGCTCCAGTTTCAAGTGTTCTGCCTGCTGCTATGGAACCCTGACCGGTTCACCGGACGTGCGACCTGTCCCAGACCTGTTGTTTTAAACTCTCTAGAGACAGCAGGTGTGGTAGAGATACTCTGAATAATCAGCTATGAAAAGCCAACTGACATTTACTTCTGATGTGCTGACCTGTTGCACCCTCAACAACCACTGTGATTATTATTTTTTGACCCTGCTGGTCATCTATGAACATTTGAACATCTTGGCCATGTTTTGTTATAATCGATACCCGGAACAGCCAGACGATGACTGGCCACCCCTCACAGCCTGGTTCCTCTCTAGGTTTTTTCCTAGGTTTTGGCCTTTCTAGGGAGTTTTTCCTAGCCACCGTGCTTCTACACCTGCATTGCTTGCTGTTTGTGGTTGTAGGCTGGGTTTCTGTACAGCACTTTGTGACATCAGCTGATGAAAGAAGGACTTTATAAAAATATTTGATTGATTTGATTGTCAAGTTAAAGTGCACTGCTGTCAAAAACCGCTGAAAAAGTTATCCTCCTTTGAGCCAGTGTGAGCCAGTGACATAAGGATTGTTGCAATTTCAAATTCACTCCGGGACTTTACCAACTGTCCTATGGAAGGTCAACAAGTTATGAATTCGGCGATCTCAGGGAAAGATAATATGTTTGTCAAACACAACTCAAAGTGCACTGCTGTCAAAAGTTGGAGCAAGCCACAAGAAAAAATTGTTTCCTTCGAGCCGGATTTGAACCAGCGACCTAAGGATTGCTACAATTATCACCTACAGTCCTCCGCTCTACCAACTGAGCTATCGAAGGTGGACAAGTAACACCGAAAGCCATGACCTAGATGGTAATAAGTTCAGCTGATCATATGTTCCTTCTTAAACTATGATCTATAATCTGCTTAGTGTGGTGGTTTCATGGAGATGCAGGGGATTGATCCAATGTCCTCATACATGCAAAGTATTCGCTCTTGCGCTGAGCTACATCCCCTTAGAATGCCAGTAGTTGCATTTGGGGATAGTGAAAAAGTGAGCCGATGGTAATGAATGCTTTTTTTGCCCTTGTCTCAGGATGGTAAGTCGGTGGTTGAATCAAATCAAATCAAATCAAATTTTATTTGTCACATACACATGGTTAGCAGATGTTAATGCGAGTGTAGCGAAATGCTTGTGCTTCTAGTTCCGACAATGCAGTAATAACAAGTAATCTAACTAACAATTCCAAAACTACTGTCTTGTACACAGTGTAAGGGGATAAAGAATATGTACATAAGGATATATGAATGAGTGATGGTACAGAGCAGCATAGGCAAGATACAGTAGATGGTATCGAGTACAGTATGTACAAATGAGATGAGTATGTAAACAAAGTGGCATAGTTTAAAGTGGCTAGTGATACATGTATTACATAAGGATACAGTCGATGATATAGAGTACAGTATATACGTATGCATATGAGATGAATAATGTAGGGTAAGTAACATTATATAAGGTAGCATTGTTTAAAGTGGCTAGTGATATATTTACATCATTTCCCATCAATTCCCATTATTAAAGTGGCTGGAGTTGAGTCAGTGTCAGTGTGTTGGCAGCAGCCACTCAGTGTTAGTGGTGGCTGTTTAACAGTCTGATGGCCTTGAGATAGAAGCTGTTTTACAGTCTCTCGGTCCCAGCTTTGATGCACCTGTACTGACCTCGCCTTCTGGATGATAGCGGGGTGAACAGGCAGTGGCTCGGGTGGTTGATGTCCTTGATGATCTTTATGGCCTTCCTGTGACATCGGGTGGTGTAGGTGTCCTGGAGGGCAGGTAGTTTGCCCCCGGTGATGCGTTGTGCAGACCTCACTTCCCTCTGGAGAGCCTTACGGTTGAGGGCGGTGCAGTTGCCATACCAGGCGGTGATACAGCCCGCCAGGATGCTCTCGATTGTGCATCTGTAGAAGTTTGTGAGTGCTTTTGGTGACAAGCCGAATTTCTTCAGCCTCCTGAGGTTGAAGAGGCGCTGCTGCGCCTTCTTCACGATGCTGTCTGTGTGAGTGGACCAATTCAGTTTGTCTGTGATGTGTATGCCGAGGAACTTAAAACTGAAGATATCGCTCTAGTGGCGTGGGGGCTGTGCTTTGGCAAAGTGTGTGGGGTTATATCCTGCCTGTTAGGCCCTGACCGGGGGTATCGTCGGACGGGGCCACAGTTTCTCCCGACCCCTCCTGTCTCAGCCTCAAGTATTTATGCTGCAGTAGTTGTGTGTCGGGGGGCTGGGGTCAGTCTGTTATAGCTAGAGTATTTCTCCTGTCTTATCCGGTGTCTTGTGTCTATTTATGCATGCTCTCTCTAATTCTCTCTTTCTTTCTCTCTTCTTTGCTCTTTCTTTCTCTTGGAGAAGGACCTGAGCCCTAAGACCATGCTTCAGGTCTTCCCGGCCTGATGACTCCTTGCTGTCCCCAGTCCACCTGGTTGTGCTGCTGCTCCAGTTTCAAGTGTTCTGCCTGCTGCTATGGAACCCTGACCGGTTCACCGGACGTGCGACCTGTCCCGGACCTGTTGTTTTAACCTCTCTAGAGACAGCAGGTGTGGTAGAGATGCTCTGAATAATCAGCTGTGAAAAGCCAACTGACATTTACTTCTGATGTGCTGACCTGTTGCACCCTCAACAACCACTGTGATTATTATTTTTTGACCCTGCTGGTCATCTATGAACATTTGAACATCTTGGCCATGTTTTGTTATAATCGATACCCGGCACAGCCAGACGATGACTGGCCACCCCTCACAGCCTGATTCCTCTCTAGGTTTTTTCCTAGGTTTTGGCCTTTCTAGGGAGTTTTTCCTAGCCACCGTGCTTCTACACCTGCATTGCTTGCTGTTTGGGGTTGTAGGCTGGGTTTCTGTACAGCACTTTGTGACATCAGCTGATGAAAGAAGGACTTTATAAAAATATTTGATTGATTTGATTGTTAAGTTAAAGTGCACTGCTGTCAAAAACCGCTGAAAAAGTTATTCTCCTTTGAGCCAGTGTGAGCCAGTGACATAAGGATTGTTGCAATTTCAAATACACTCCGCGACTTTACCAACTGTCCTATGGAAGGTCAACAAGTTATGAATTTGGCGATCTCAGGGAAAGATAATATGTTTGTCAAACACAAGTCAAAGTGCACTGCTGTCAAAAGTTGGAGCAAGCCACAAAAAAAAATACATTCCTTCGAGCCGGATTTGAATCAGCGACCTAAGGATTGCTACAATTATCACCTACAGTCCTCCGTGGTTGAAGATATCGCTCTAGTGGTGTGGGGGCTGTGCTTTGGCAAAGTGTGTGGGGTTATATCCTGCCTGTTAGGCCCTGACCGGGGGTATCGTCGGACGGGGCCACAGTGTCTCCCGACCCCTCCTGTCTCAGCCTCAAGTATTTATGCTGCAGTAGTTTGTGTGTCGGGGGGTTGGGGTCAGTCTGTTATAGCTAGAGTATTTCTCCTGTCTTATCCGGTGTCCTGTGTCTATTTATGCATGCTCTCTCTAATTCTCTCTCTCTTTCTCTCTTCTTTGCTCTTTCTTTCTCTTGGAGAAGGACCTGAGCCCTAAGACCATGCTTCAGGTCTTCCCGGCCTGATGACTCCTTGCTGTCCCCAGTCCACCTGGTTGTGCTGCTGCTCCAGTTTCAAGTGTTCTGCTTGCGGCTATGGAACCCTGACCGGTTCACCGGACGTGCGACCTGTCCCAGACCTGTTGTTTTAAACTCTCTAGAGACAGCAGGTAGAGCAGAGTAGAGATACTCTGAATAATCAGCTATGAAAAGCCAACTGACATTTACTTCTGATGTGCTGACCTGTTGCACCCTCAACAACCACTGTGATTATTATTTTTTCAAACTGCTGGTCGTCTATGAACATTTGAACATCTTGGCCATGTTTTGTTATAATCGATACCCGGAACAGCCAGACGATGACTGACAGCCTGGTTCCTCTCTAGGTTTTTTCCTAGGTTTTTGGCCTTTCTAGGGAGTTTTTTCTAGCCACCGTGCTTCTACACCTGCATTGCTTGCTGTTTGGGGTTGTAGGCTGGGTTTCTGTACAGCACTTTGTGACATCAGCTGATGAAAGAAGGACTTTATAAAAATATTTGATTGATTTGATTGTCAAGTTAAAGTGCACTGCTGTCAAAAACCGCTGAAAAAGTTATCCTCCTTTGAGCCAGTGTGAGCCAGTGACATAAGGATTGTTGCAATTTCAAATACTCTCCGCGACTTTACCAACTGTCCTATGGAAGGTCAACAAGTTATGAATTTGGCGATCTCAGGGAAAGATAATATGTTTGTCAAACACAAGTCAAAGTGCACTGCTGTCAAAAGTTGGAGCAAGCCAAAAGAAAAAATACATTCCTTCGAGCCGGATTTGAACCAGCGACCTAAGGATTGCTACAATTATAACCTACAGTCCTCCGCTCTACCAACTGAGCTATCGAAGGTGGACAAGTAATTCCCAAAGCCATGACCTAGATGGTAAGAAGTTCAGCTGATCATATGTTCCTTCTTAAAATATGATCTATAATCTGCTTAGTGTGGTGGTTTCATGTAGATGCAGGGGATTGATCTGATGTCCTCATACATGCAAAGCATTCGCTCTTGCGCTGAGCTACATCCCCTTAGAATGCCAGTAGTTGCATTTTGGGATAGTGAAAAAGTGAGCCGAGGGTAATGAATGCTTTTTTTGCCCTTGTCTCAGGATGGTAAGTCGGTGGTTGAAGATATCGCTCTAGTGGCGTGGGGGCTGTGCTTTGGCAAAGTGTGTGGGGTTATATCCTGCCTGTTAGGCCCTGACCAGGGGTATCGTCGGACGGGGCCACAGTTTCTCCCGACCCCTCCTGTCTCAGCCTCCAGTATTTATGCTGCAGTAGTTTGTGTGTCGGGGGGCTGGGGTCAGTCTGTTATAGCTAGAGTATTTCTCCTGTCTTATCCGGTGTCCTGTGTCTATTTATGCATGCTCTCTCTAATTCTCTCTCTCTTTCTCTCTTATTTGCTCTTTCTTTCTCTTGGAGAAGGACCTGAGCCCTAAGACCATGCTTCAGGTCTTCCCGGCCTGATGACTCCTTGCTGTCCCCAGTCCACCTGGTTGTGCTGCTGCTCCAGTTTCAAGTGTTCTGCTTGCGGCTATGGAACCCTGACCGGTTCACCGGACGTGCGACCTGTCCCAGACCTGTTGTTTTAAACTCTCTAGAGACAGCAGGTGTGGTAGAGATACTCTGAATAATCAGCTATGAAAAGCCAACTGACATTTACTTCTGATGTGCTGACCTGTTGCACCCTCAACAACCACTGTGATTATTATTTTTTGACCCTGCTGGTCATCTATGAACATTTGAACATGTTGGCCATGTTTTGTTATAATCGATACCCGGAACAGCCAGACGATGACTGGTCACCCCTCACAGCCTGGTTCCTCTCTAGCTTTTTTCCTAGGTTTTGGCCTTTCTAGGGTGTTTTTCCTAGCCACCGTGCTTCTACACCTGCATTGCTTGCGGTTTGGGGTTTTAGGCTGGGTTTCTGTACAGCACTTTGTGACATCAGCTGATGAAAGAAAGACTTTATACAAATATTTGATTGATTTGATTGTCAAGTTAAAGTGCACTGCTGTCAAAAACCGCTGAAAAAGTTATCCTCCTTTGAGCCAGTGTGAGCCAGTGACATAAGGATTGTTGCAATTTCAAATACACTCCGCGACTTTGCCAACTGTCCTATGGAAGGTCAACAAGTTATGAATTCAGTGATCTCAGGGAAAGATAATATGTTTGTCAAACACAAGTCAAAGTGCACTGCTGTCAAAAGTTGGAGCAAGCCACAAGAAAAAATGATTTCATTCGAGCCGGAATTGAACCAGCGACCTAAGGATTGCTACAATTATTACCTACAGTCCTCCGCTCTACCAACTGAGCTATCGAAGGTGGACAAGTAATTCCTAAAGCCATGACCTAGATGATAAGAAGTTCAGCTGATCATATGTTCCTTCTTAAAATATGATCTATAATCTGCTTAGTGTGGTGGTTTCATGTAGATGCAGGGGATTGATCTGATGTCCTCATACATGCAAAGCATTCGCTCTTGCGCTGAGCTACATCCCCTTAGAATGCCAGTAGTTGCATTTGGGGATAGTGAAAAAGTGAGCCGAGGGTAATGAATGCTTTTTTTGCCCTTGTCTCAGGATGGTAAGTCGGTGGTTGAAGATATCGCTCTAGTGGCGTGGGGGCTGTGCTTTGGCAAAGTGTGTGGGGTTATATCCTGCCTGTTAGGCCCTGACCGGGGGTATCGTCGGACGGGGCCACAGTTTCTCCCGACCCCTCCTGTCTCAGCCTCCAGTATTTATGTTGCAGTAGTTTGTGTGGCGGGGGGCTGGGGTCAGTCTGTTATAGCTAGAGTATTTCTCCTGTCTTATCCGGTGTCCTGTGTCTATTTATGCATGCTCTCTCTAATTCTCTCTCTTTCTCTCTTCTTTGCTCTTTCTTTCTCTTGGAGAAGGACCTGAGCCCTAAGACCATGCTTCAGGTCTTCCCGGCCTGATGACTCCTTGCTGTCCCCAGTCCACCTGGTTGTGCTGCTGCTCCAGTTTCAAGTGTTCTGCCTGCGGCTATGGAACCCTGACCGGTTAACCGGACGTGCGACCTGTCCCAGACCTGTTGTTTTAAACTCTATTGAGACAGCAGGTGTGGTAGAGATACTCTGAATAATCAGCTATGAAAAGCCAACTGACATTTACTTCTGATGTGCTGACCTGTTGCACCCTCAACAACCACTGTGATTATTTTTTTTTCAAACTGCTGGTCGTCTATGAACATTTGAACATCTTGGCCATGTTTTGTTATAATCGATACCCGGAACAGCCAGACGATGACTGGCCACCCCTCACAGCCTGGTTCCTCTCTAGGTTTTTTCCTAGGTTTTTGGCCTTTCTAGGGAGTTTTTTCTAGCCACCGTGCTTCTACACCTGCATTGCTTGCTGTTTGGGGTTGTAGGCTGGGTTTCTGTACAGCACTTTGTGACATCAGCTGATGAAAGAAGGACTTTATAAAAATATTTGATTGATTTGATTGTCAAGTTAAAGTGCACTGCTGTCAAAAACCGCTGAAAAAGTTATCCTCCTTTGAGCCAGTGTGAGCCAGTGACATAAGGATTGTTGCAACTTCAAATACTCTCCGCGACTTTACCAACTGTCCTATGGAAGGTCAACAAGTTATGAATTTGGCGATCTCAGGGAAAGATAATATGTTTGTCAAACACAAGTCAAAGTGCACTGCTGTCAAAAGTTGGAGCAAGCCACAAGAAAAAATACATTCCTTCGAGACGGATTTGAACCAGCGACCTAAGGATTGCTACAATTATAACCTACAGTCCTCCGCTCTACCAACTGAGCTATCGAAGGTGGACAAGTAATTCCCAAAGCCATGACCTAGATGGTAAGAAGTTCAGCTGATCATATGTTCCTTCTTAAAATATGATCTATAATCTGCTTAGTGTGGTGGTTTCATGTAGATGCAGGGGATTGATCTGATGTCCTCATACATGCAAAGCATTCGCTCTTGCGCTGAGCTACATCCCCTTAGAATGCCAGTAGTTGCATTTGGGGATAGTGAAAAAGTGAGCCGAGGGTAATGAATGCTTTTTTTGCCCTTGTCTCAGGATGGTAAGTCGGTGGTTGAAGATATCGCTCTAGTGGCGTGGGGGCTGTGCTTTGGCAAAGTGTGTGGGGTTATATCCTGCCTGTTAGGCCCTGACCAGGGGTATCGTCGGACGGGGCCACAGTTTCTCCCGACCCCTCCTGTCTCAGCCTCCAGTATTTATGCTGCAGTAGTTTGTGTGTCGGGGGGCTGGGGTCAGTCTGTTATAGCTAGAGTATTTCTCCTGTCTTTTCCGGTGTCCTGTGTCTATTTATGCATGCTCTCTCTAATTCTCTCTCTCTTTCTCTCTTCTTTGCTCTTTCTTTCTCTTGGAGAAGGACCTGAGCCCTAAGACCATGCTTCAGGTCTTCCCGGCCTGATGACTCCTTGCTGTCCCCAGTCCACCTGGTTGTGCTGCTGCTCCAGTTTCAAGTGTTCTGCTTGCGGCTATGGAACCCTGACCGGTTCACCGGACGTGCGACCTGTCCCAGACCTGTTGTTTTAAACTCTCTAGAGACAGCAGGTAGAGCAGAGTAGAGATACTCTGAATAATCAGCTATGAAAAGCCAACTGACATTTACTTCTGATGTGCTGACCTGTTGCACCCTCAACAACCACTGTGATTATTATTTTTTCAAACTGCTGGTCGTCTATGAACATTTGAACATCTTGGCCATGTTTTGTTATAATCGATACCCGGAACAGCCAGACGATGACTGACAGCCTGGTTCCTCTCTAGGTTTTTTCCTAGGTTTTTGGCCTTTCTAGGGAGTTTTTTCTAGCCACCGTGCTTCTACACCTGCATTGCTTGCTGTTTGGGGTTGTAGGCTGGGTTTCTGTACAGCACTTTGTGACATCAGCTGATGAAAGAAGGACTTTATAAAAATATTTGATTGATTTGATTGTCAAGTTAAAGTGCACTGCTGTCAAAAACCGCTGAAAAAGTTATCCTCCTTTGAGCCAGTGTGAGCCAGTGACATAAGGATTGTTGCAATTTCAAATACTCTCCGCGACTTTACCAACTGTCCTATGGAAGGTCAACAAGTTATGAATTTGGCGATCTCAGGGAAAGATAATATGTTTGTCAAACACAAGTCAAAGTGCACTGCTGTCAAAAGTTGGAGCAAGCCAAAAGAAAAAATACATTCCTTCGAGCCGGATTTGAACCAGCGACCTAAGGATTGCTACAATTATAACCTACAGTCCTCCGCTCTACCAACTGAGCTATCGAAGGTGGACAAGTAATTCCCAAAGCCATGACCTAGATGGTAAGAAGTTCAGCTGATCATATGTTCCTTCTTAAAATATGATCTATAATCTGCTTAGTGTGGTGGTTTCATGTAGATGCAGGGGATTGATCTGATGTCCTCATACATGCAAAGCATTCGCTCTTGCGCTGAGCTACATCCCCTTAGAATGCCAGTAGTTGCATTTGGGGATAGTGAAAAAGTGAGCCGAGGGTAATGAATGCTTTTTTTGCCCTTGTCTCAGGATGGTAAGTCGGTGGTTGAAGATATCGCTCTAGTGGCGTGGGGGCTGTGCTTTGGCAAAGTGTGTGGGGTTATATCCTGCCTGTTAGGCCCTGACCAGGGGTATCGTCGGACGGGGCCACAGTTTCTCCCGACCCCTCCTGTCTCAGCCTCCAGTATTTATGCTGCAGTAGTTTGTGTGTCGGGGGGCTGGGGTCAGTCTGTTATAGCTAGAGTATTTCTCCTGTCTTATCCGGTGTCCTGTGTCTATTTATGCATGCTCTCTCTAATTCTCTCTCTCTTTCTCTCTTATTTGCTCTTTCTTTCTCTTGGAGAAGGGCCTGAGTCCTAAGACCATGCTTCAGGTCTTCCCGGCCTGATGACTCCTTGCTGTCCCCAGTCCACCTGGTTGTGCTGCTGGTCCAGTTTCAAGTGTTCTGCTTGCGGCTATGGAACCCTGACCGGTTCACCGGACGTGCGACCTGTCCCAGACCTGTTGTTTTAAACTCTCTAGAGACAGCAGGTGTGGTAGAGATACTCTGAATAATCAGCTATGAAAAGCCAACTGACATTTACTTCTGATGTGCTGACCTGTTGCACCCTCAACAACCACTGTGATTATTATTTTTTGACCCTGCTGGTCATCTATGAACATTTGAACATCTTGGCCATGTTTTGTTATAATCGATACCCGGAACAGCCAGACGATGACTGGTCACCCCTCACAGCCTGGTTCCTCTCTAGCTTTTTTCCTAGGTTTTGGCCTTTCTAGGGTGTTTTTCCTAGCCACCGTGCTTCTACACCTGCATTGCTTGCGGTTTGGGGTTTTAGGCTGGGTTTCTGTACAGCACTTTGTGACATCAGCTGATGAAAGAAAGACTTTCTAAAAATATTTGATTGATTTGATTGTCAAGTTAAAGTGCACTGCTGTCAAAAACCGCTGAAAAAGTTATCCTCCTTTGAGCCAGTGTGAGCCAGTGACATAAGGATTGTTGCAATTTCAAATACACTCCGCGACTTTGCCAACTGTCCTATGGAAGGTCAACAAGTTATGAATTCAGTGATCTCAGGGAAAGATAATATGTTTGTCAAACACAAGTCAAAGTGCACTGCTGTCAAAAGTTGGAGCAAGCCACAAGAAAAAATGATTTACTTCGAGCCGGAATTGAACCAGCGACCTAAGGATTGCTACAATTATTACCTACAGTCCTCCGCTCTACCAACTGAGCTATCGAAGGTGGACAAGTAATTCCTAAAGCCATGATCTAGATGATAAGAAGTTCAGCTGATCATATGTTCCTTCTTAAAATATGATCTATAATCTGCTTAGTGTGGTGGTTTCATGTAGATGCAGGGGATTGATCTGATGGCCTCATACATGCAAAGCATTCGCTCTTGCGCTGAGCTACATCCCCTTAGAATGCCAGTAGTTGCATTTGGGGATAGTGAAAAAGTGAGCCGAGGGTAATGAATGCTTTTTTTGCCCTTGTCTCAGGATGGTAAGTCGGTGGTTGAAGATATCGCTCTAGTGGCGTGGGGGCTGTGCTTTGGCAAAGTGTGTGGGGTTATATCCTGCCTGTTAGGCCCTGACCGGGGGTATCGTCGGACGGGGCCACAGTTTCTCCCGACCCCTCCTGTCTCAGCCTCCAGTATTTATGTTGCAGTAGTTTGTGTGGCGGGGGGCTGGGGTCAGTCTGTTATAGCTAGAGTATTTCTCCTGTCTTATCCGGTGTCCTGTGTCTATTTATGCATGCTCTCTCTAATTCTCTCTCTTTCTCTCTTCTTTGCTCTTTCTTTCTCTTGGAGAAGGACCTGAGCCCTAAGACCATGCTTCAGGTCTTCCCGGCCTGATGACTCCTTGCTGTCCCCAGTCCACCTGGTTGTGCTGCTGCTCCAGTTTCAAGTGTTCTGCCTGCGGCTATGGAACCCTGACCGGTTAACCGGACGTGCGACCTGTCCCAGACCTGTTGTTTTAAACTCTCTAGAGACAGCAGGTGTGGTAGAGATACTCTGAATAATCAGCTATGAAAAGCCAACTGACATTTACTTCTGATGTGCTGACCTGTTGCACCCTCAACAACCACTGTGATTATTATTTTTTCAAACTGCTGGTCGTCTATGAACATTTGAACATCTTGGCCATGTTTTGTTATAATCGATACCCGGAACAGCCAGACGATGACTGGTCACCCCTCACAGCCTGGTTCCTCTCTAGCTTTTTTCCTAGGTTTTGGCCTTTCTAGGGTGTTTTTCCTAGCCACCGTGCTTCTACACCTGCATTGCTTGCGGTTTGGGGTTTTAGGCTGGGTTTCTGTACAGCACTTTGTGACATCAGCTGATGAAAGAAAGACTTTATAAAAATATTTGATTGATTTGATTGTCAAGTTAAAGTGCACTGCTGTCAAAAACCGCTGAAAAAGTTATCCTCCTTTGAGCCAGTGTGAGCCAGTGACATAAGGATTGTTGCATTTTCAAATACACTCCGCGACTTTGCCAACTGTCCTATGGAAGGTCAACAAGTTATGAATTCAGCGATCTCAGGGAAAGATAATATGTTTGTCAAACACAAGTCAAAGTGCACTGCTGTCAAAAGTTGGAGCAAGCCACAAGAAAAAATGATTTCCTTCGAGCCGGAATTGAACCAGCGACCTAAGGATTGCTACAATTATTACCTACAGTCCTCCGCTCTACCAACTGAGCTATCGAAGGTGGACAAGTAATTCCTAAAGCCATGACCTAGATGGTAAGAAGTTCAGCTGATCATATGTTCCTTCTTAAAATATGATCTATAATCTGCTTAGTGTGGTGGTTTCATGTAGATGCAGGGGATTGATCTGATGTCCTCATACATGCAAAGCATTCGCTCTTGCGCTGAGCTACATCCCCTTAGAATGCCAGTAGTTGCATTTGGGGATAGTGAAAAAGTGAGCCGAGGGTAATGAATGCTTTTTTTGCCCTTGTCTCAGGATGGTAAGTCGGTGGTTGAAGATATCGCTCTAGTGGCGTGGGGGCTGTGCTTTGGCAAAGTGTGTGGGGTTATATCCTGCCTGTTAGGCCCTGACCGGGGGTATCGTCGGACGGGGCCACAGTTTCTCCTGACCCCTCCTGTCTCAGCCTCCAGGATTTATGCTGCAGTAGTTTGTGTGTCGGGGGGCTGGGGTGTTATAGCTAGAGTATTTCTCCTGTCTTATCCGGTGTCCTGTGTCTATTTATGCATGCTCTCTCTAATTCTCTCTCTCTTTCTCTCTTCTTTGCTCTTTCTTTCTCTTGGAGAAGGACCTGAGCCCTAAGACCATGCTTCAGGTCTTCCCGGCCTGATGACTCCTTGCTGTCCCCAGTCCACCTGGTTGTGCTGCTGCTCCAGTTTCAAGTGTTCTGCCTGCGGCTATGGAACCCTGACCGGTTCACCGGACGTGCCACCTGTCCCAGACCTGTTGTTTTAAACTCTCTAGAGACAGCAGGTGTGGTAGAGATACTCTGAATAATCAGCTATGAAAAGCCAACTGACATTTACTTCTGATGTGCTGACCTGTTGCACCCTCAACAACCACTGTGATTATTATTTTTTGACCCTGCTGGTCATCTATGAACATTTGAACATCTTGGCCATGTTTTGTTATAATCGATACCCGGAACAGCCTGGTTCCTCTCTAGGTTTTTTCCTAGGTTTTGGCCTTTCTAGGGAGTTTTTCCTAGCCACCGTGCTTCTACACCTGCATTGCTTGCTGTTTGTGGTTGTAGGCTGGGTTTCTGTACAGCACTTTGTGACATCAGCTGATGAAAGAAGGACTTTATAAAAATATTTGATTGATTTGATTGTCAAGTTAAAGTGCACTGCTGTCAAAAACCGCTGAAAAAGTTATCCTCCTTTGAGCCAGTGTGAGCCAGTGACATAAGGATTGTTGCAATTTCAAATACACTCCGCGACTTTACCAACTGTCCTATGGAAGGTCAACAAGTTATGAAATCGGCGATCTCAGGGAAAGAGAATATGTTTGTCAAACACAAGTCAAAGTGGACTGCTGTCAAAAGTTGGAGCAAGCCACAAGAAAAAATTATTTCCTTCGAGCCGGATTTGAACCAGCGACCTAAGGATTGCTGCAATTATCACCTACAGTCCTCCGCTCTACCAACTGAGCTATCGAAGGTGGACAAGTAACTCGAAAAGCCATGACCTAGATGGTAAGAAGTTCAGCTGATCATATGTTCCTTCTTAAAATATGATCTATAATCTGCTTAGTGTGGTGGTTTCATGGAGATGCAGGGGATTGATCTGATGTCCTCATACATGCAAAGTATTCGCTCTTGCGCTGAGCTACATCCCCTTAGAATGCCAGTAGTTGCATTTGGGGATAGTGAAAAAGTGAGCCGATGGTAATGAATGCTTTTTTTGCCCTTGTCTCAGGATGGTAAGTCGGTGGGTGAATCAAATCAAATCAAATCAAATTTTATTTGTCACATACACATGGTTAGCAGATGTTAATGCGAGTGTAGCGAAATGCTTGTGCTTCTAGTTCCGACAATGCAGTAATAACAAGTAATCTAACTAACAATTCCAAAACTACTGTCTTGTACACAGTGTAAGGGGATAAAGAATATGTACATAAGGATATATGAATGAGTGATGGTACAGAGCAGCATAGGCAAGATACAGTAGATGGTATCGAGTACAGTATGTACAAATGAGATGAGTATGTAAACAAAGTGGCATAGTTTAAAGTGGCTAGTGATACATGTATTACATAAGGATACAGTCGATGATATAGAGTACAGTATATACGTATGCATATGAGATGAATAATGTAGGGTAAGTAACATTATATAAGGTAGCATTGTTTAAAGTGGCTAGTGATATATTTACATCATTTCCCATCAATTCCCATTATTAAAGTGGCTGGAGTTGAGTCAGTGTCAGTGTGTTGGCAGCAGCCACTCAGTGTTAGTGGTGGCTGTTTAACAGTCTGATGGCCTTGAGATAGAAGCTGTTTTTCAGTCTCTCGGTCCCAGCTTTGATGCACCTGTACTGACCTCGCCTTCTGGATGATAGCGGGGTGAACAGGCAGTGGCTCGGGTGGTTGATGTCCTTGATGATCTTTATGGCCTTCCTGTGACATCGGGTGGTGTAGGTGTCCTAGAGGGCAGGTAGTTTGCCCCCGGTGATGCGTTGTGCAGACCTCACTTCCCTCTGGAGAGCCTTACGGTTGAGGGCGGTGCAGTTGCCGTACCAGGCGGTGATAGAGCCCGCCAGGATGCTCTCGATTGTGCATCTGTAGAAGTTTGTGAGTGCTTTTGGTGACAAGCCGAATTTCTTCAGCCTCCTGAGGTTGAAGAGGCGCTGCTGCGCCTTCTTCACGATGCTGTCTGTGTGAGTGGACCAATTCAGTTTGTCTGTGATGTGTATGCCGAGGAACTTAAAACTGAAGATATCGCTCTAGTGGCGTGGGGGCTGTGCTTTGGCAAAGTGTGTGGGGTTATATCCTGCCTGTTAGGCCCTGACCGGGGGTATCGTCGGACGGGGCCACAGTTTCTCCCGACCCCTCCTGTCTCAGCCTCAAGTATTTATGCTGCAGTAGTTTGTGTGTCGGGGGGCTGGGGTCAGTCTGTTATAGCTAGAGTATTTCTCCCGTCTTATCAGGTGTCTTGTGTCTATTTATGCATGCTCTCTCTAATTCTCTCTTTCTTTCTCTCTTCTTTGCTCTTTCTTTCTCTTGGAGAAGGACCTGAGCCCTAAGACCATGCTTCAGGTCTTCCCGGCCTGATGACTCCTTGCTGTCCCCAGTCCACCTGGTCGTGCTGCTGCTCCAGTTTCCAGTGTTCTGCCTGCAGCTATGGAACCCTGACCGGTTCACCGGACGTGCGACCTGTCCCAGACCTGTTGTTTTAAACTCTCTAGAGACAGCAGGTGTGGTAGAGATACTCTGAATAATCAGCTGTGAAAAGCCAACTGACATTTACTTCTGATGTGCTGACCTGTTGCACCCTCAACAACCACTGTGATTATTATTTTTTGACCCTGCTGGTCATCTATGAACATTTGAACATCTTGGCCATGTTTTGTTATAATCGATACCCGGAACAGCCAGACGATGACTGGCCACCCCTCACAGCCTGGTTCCTCTCTAGGTTTTTTCCTAGGTTTTGGCCTTTCTAGGGAGTTTTTCCTAGCCACCGTGCTTCTACACCTGCATTGCTTGCTGTTTGGGGTTGTAGGCTGGGTTTCTGTACAGCACTTTGTGACATCAGCTGATGAAAGAAGGACTTTATAAAAATATTTGATTGATTTGATTGTCAAGTTAAAGTGCACTGCTGTCAAAAACCGCTGAAAAAGTTATCCTCCTTTGAGCCAGTGTGAGCCAGTGACATAAGGATTGTTGCAATTTCAAATACACTCCGCGACTTTACCAACTGTCCTATGGAAGGTCAACAAGTTATGAATTTGGCGATCTCAGGGAAAGATAATATGTTTGTCAAACACAAGTCAAAGTGCACTGCTGTCAAAAGTTGGAGCAAGCCACAAGAAAAAATACATTCCTTCGAGCCGGATTTGAACCAGTGACCTAAGGATTGCTACAATTATCACCTACAGTCCTCCGCTCTACCAACTGAGCTATCGAAGGTGGACAAGTAATTCCCAAAGCCATGACCTAGATGGTAAGAAGTTCAGCTGATCATATGTTCCTTCTTAAAATATGATCTATAATCTGCTTAGTGTGGTGGTTTCATGTAGATGCAGGGGATTGATCTGATGTCCTCATACATGCAAAGCATTCGCTCTTGCGCTGAGCTACATCCCCTTAGAATGCCAGTAGTTGCATTTGGGGATAGTGAAAAAGTGAGCCGAGGGTAATGAATGCTTTTTTTGCCCTTGTCTCAGGATGGTAAGTCGGTGGTTGAAGATATCGCTCTAGTGGCGTGGGGGCTGTGCTTTGGCAAAGTGTGTGGGGTTATATCCTGCCTGTTAGGCCCTGACCGGGGGTATCGTCGGACGGGGCCACAGTTTCTCCCGACCCCTCCTGTCTCAGCCTCAAGTATTTATGCTGCAGTTGTTTGTGTGTCGGGGGGCTGGGGTCAGTCTGTTATAGCTAGAGTATTTCTCCCGTCTTATCAGGTGTCTTGTGTCTATTTATGCATGCTCTCTCTAATTCTCTCTTTCTTTCTCTCTTCTTTGCTCTTTCTTTCTCTTGGAGAAGGACCTGAGCCCTAAGACCATGCTTCAGGTCTTCCCGGCCTGATGACTCCTTGCTGTCCCCAGTCCACCTGGTCGTGCTGCTGCTCCAGTTTCCAGTGTTCTGCCTGCAGCTATGGAACCCTGACCGGTTCACCGGACGTGCGACCTGTCCCAGACCTGTTGTTTTAAACTCTCTAGAGACAGCAGGTGTGGTAGAGATACTCTGAATAATCAGCTGTGAAAAGCCAACTGACATTTACTTCTGATGTGCTGACCTGTTGCACCCTCAACAACCACTGTGATTATTATTTTTTGACCCTGCTGGTCATCTATGAACATTTGAACATCTTGGCCATGTTTTGTTATAATCGATACCCGGAACAGCCAGACGATGACTGGCCACCCCTCACAGCCTGGTTCCTCTCTAGGTTTTTTCCTAGGTTTTGGCCTTTCTAGGGAGTTTTTCCTAGCCACCGTGCTTCTACACCTGCATTGCTTGCTGTTTGGGGTTGTAGGCTGGGTTTCTGTACAGCACTTTGTGACATCAGCTGATGAAAGAAGGACTTTATAAAAATATTTGATTGATTTGATTGTCAAGTTAAAGTGCACTGCTGTCAAAAACCGCTGAAAAAGTTATCCTCCTTTGAGCCAGTGTGAGCCAGTGACATAAGGATTGTTGCAATTTCAAATACACTCCGCGACTTTACCAACTGTCCTATGGAAGGTCAACAAGTTATGAATTTGGCGATCTCAGGGAAAGATAATATGTTTGTCAAACACAAGTCAAAGTGCACTGCTGTCAAAAGTTGGAGCAAGCCACAAGAAAAAATACATTCCTTCGAGCCGGATTTGAACCAGTGACCTAAGGATTGCTACAATTATCACCTACAGTCCTCCGCTCTACCAACTGAGCTATCGAAGGTGGACAAGTAATTCCCAAAGCCATGACCTAGATGGTAAGAAGTTCAGCTGATCATATGTTCCTTCTTAAAATATGATCTATAATCTGCTTAGTGTGGTGGTTTCATGTAGATGCAGGGGATTGATCTGATGTCCTCATACATGCAAAGCATTCGCTCTTGCGCTGAGCTACATCCCCTTAGAATGCCAGTAGTTGCATTTGGGGATAGTGAAAAAGTGAGCCGAGGGTAATGAATGCTTTTTTTGCCCTTGTCTCAGGATGGTAAGTCGGTGGTTGAAGATATCGCTCTAGTGGTGTGGGGGCTGTGCTTTGGCAAAGTGTGTGGGGTTATATCCTGCCTGTTAGGCCCTGACCGGGGGTATCGTCGGACGGGGCCACAGTTTCTCCCGACCCCTCCTGTCTCAGCCTCAAGTATTTATGCTGCAGTAGTTTGTGTGTCGGGGGGCTGGGGTCAGTCTGTTATAGCTAGAGTATTTCTCCTGTCTTATCCGGTGTCCTGTGTCTATTTATGCATGCTCTCTCTAATTCTCTCTTTCTTTCTCTCTTCTTTGCTCTTTCTTTCTCTTGGAGAAGGACCTGAGCCCTAAGACCATGCTTCAGGTCTTCCCGGCCTGATGACTCCTTGCTGTCCCCAGTCCACCTGGTTGTGCTGCTGCTCCAGTTTCAAGTGTTCTGCCTGCTGCTATGGAACCCTGACCGGTTCACCGGACGTGCGACCTGTCCCAGACCTGTTGTTTTAAACTCTCTAGAGACAGCAGGTGTGGTAGAGATACTCTGAATAATCAGCTATGAAAAGCCAACTGACATTTACTTCTGATGTGCTGACCTGTTGCACCCTCAACAACCACTGTGATTATTATTTTTTGACCGTGCTGGTCATCTATGAACATTTGAACATCTTGGCCATGTTTTGTTATAATCGATAATATGTTTGTCAAACACAAGTCAAAGTGCACTGCTGTCAAAAGTTGGAGCAAGCCACAAGAAAAAATTATTTCCTTCGAGCCGGATTTGAACCAGCGACCTAAGGATTGCTACAATTATCACCTATAGTCCTCCGCTCTACCAACTGAGCTATCGAAGGTGGACAAGTAACTCGAATAGCCATGACCTAGATGGTAATAAGTTCAGCTGATCATATGTTCCTTCTTAAACTATGATCTATAATCTGCTTAGTGTGGTGGTTTCATGGAGATGCAGGGGATTGATCCGATGTCCTCATACATGCAAAGTATTCGCTCTTGCGCTGAGCTACATCCCCTTAGAATGCCAGTAGTTGCATTTGGGGATAGTGAAAAAGTGAGCCGATGGTAATGAATGCTTTTTTTGCCCTTGTCTCAGGATGGTAAGTCGGTGGTTGAATCAAATCAAATCAAATCTAATTTTATTTGTCACATACACATGGTTAGCAGATGTTAATGCGAGTGTAGCGAAATGCTTGTTCTTCTAGTTCCGACAATGCAGTAATAACAAGTAATCTAACTAACAATTCCAAAACTACTGTCTTGTACACAGTGTAAGGGGATAAAGAATATGTACATAAGGATATATGAATGAGTGATGGTACAGAGCAGCATAGGCAAGATACAGTAGATGGTATCGAGTACAGTATGTACAAATGAGATGAGTATGTAAACAAAGTGGCATAGTTTAAAGTGGCTAGTGATACATGTATTACATAAGGATACAGTCGATGATATAGAGTACAGTATATACGTATGTATATGAGATGAATAATGTAGGGTAAGTAACATTATATAAGGTAGCATTGTTTAAAGTGGCTAGTGATATATTTACATAATTTCCCATCAATTCCCATTATTAAAGTGGCTGGAGTTGAGTCAGTGTCAGTGTGTTGGCAGCAGCCACTCAGTGTTAGTGGTGGCTGTTTAACAGTCTGATGGCCTTGAGATAGAAGCTGTTTTTCAGTCTCTCGGTCCCAGCTTTGATGCACCTGTACTGACCTCGCCTTCTGGATGATAGCGGGGTGAACAGGCAGTGGCTCGGGTGGTTGATGTCCTTGATGATCTTTATGGCCTTCCTGTGACATCGGGTGGTGTAGGTGTCCTAGAGGGCAGGTAGTTTGCCCCCGGTGATGCGTTGTGCAGACCTCACTTCCCTCTGGAGAGCCTTACGGTTGAGGGCGGTGCAGTTGCCGTACCAGGCGGTGATAGAGCCCGCCAGGATGCTCTCGATTGTGCATCTGTAGAAGTTTGTGAGTGCTTTTGGTGACAAGCCGAATTTCTTCAGCCTCCTGAGGTTGAAGAGGCGCTGCTGCGCCTTCTTCACGATGCTGTCTGTGTGAGTGGACCAATTCAGTTTGTCTGTGATGTGTATGCCGAGGAACTTAAAACTGAAGATATCGCTCTAGTGGCGTGGGGGCTGTGCTTTGGCAAAGTGTGTGGGGTTATATCCTGCCTGTTAGGCCCTGACCGGGGGTATCGTCGGACGGGGCCACAGTTTCTCCCGACCCCTCCTGTCTCAGCCTCAAGTATTTATGCTGCAGTAGTTTGTGTGTCGGGGGGCTGGGGTCAGTCTGTTATAGCTAGAGTATTTCTCCCGTCTTATCAGGTGTCTTGTGTCTATTTATGCATGCTCTCTCTAATTCTCTCTTTCTTTCTCTCTTCTTTGCTCTTTCTTTCTCTTGGAGAAGGACCTGAGCCCTAAGACCATGCTTCAGGTCTTCCCGGCCTGATGACTCCTTGCTGTCCCCAGTCCACCTGGTTGTGCTGCTGCTCCAGTTTCCAGTGTTCTGCCTGCAGCTATGGAACCCTGACCGGTTCACCGGACGTGCGACCTGTCCCAGACCTGTTGTTTTAAACTCTCTAGAGACAGCAGGTGTGGTAGAGATACTCTGAATAATCAGCTGTGAAAAGCCAACTGACATTTACTTCTGATGTGCTGACCTGTTGCACCCTCAACAACCACTGTGATTATTATTTTTTGACCCTGCTGGTCATCTATGAACATTTGAACATCTTGGCCATGTTTTGTTATAATCGATACCCGGAACAGCCAGACGATGACTGGCCACCCCTCACAGCCTGGTTCCTCTCTAGGTTTTTTCCTAGGTTTTGGCCTTTCTAGGGAGTTTTTCCTAGCCACCGTGCTTCTACACCTGCATTGCTTGCTGTTTGGGGTTGTAGGCTGGGTTTCTGTACAGCACTTTGTGACATCAGCTGATGAAAGAAGGACTTTATAAAAATATTTGATTGATTTGATTGTCAAGTTAAAGTGCACTGCTGTCAAAAACCGCTGAAAAAGTTATCCTCCTTTGAGCCAGTGTGAGCCAGTGACATAAGGATTGTTGCAATTTCAAATACACTCCGCGACTTTACCAACTGTCCTATGGAAGGTCAACAAGTTATGAATTTGGCGATCTCAGGGAAAGATAATATGTTTGTCAAACACAAGTCAAAGTGCACTGCTGTCAAAAGTTGGAGCAAGCCACAAGAAAAAATACATTCCTTCGAGCCGGATTTGAACCAGCGACCTAAGGATTGCTACAATTATCACCTACAGTCCTCCGCTCTACCAACTGAGCTATCGAAGGTGGACAAGTAATTCCCAAAGCCATGACCTAGATGGTAAGAAGTTCAGCTGATCATATGTTCCTTCTTAAAATATGATCTATAATCTGCTTAGTGTGGTGGTTTCATGTAGATGCAGGGGATTGATCTGATGTCCTCATACATGCAAAGCATTCGCTCTTGCGCTGAGCTACATCCCCTTAGAATGCCAGTAGTTGCATTTGGGGATAGTGAAAAAGTGAGCCGAGGGTAATGAATGCTTTTTTTGCCCTTGTCTCAGGATGGTAAGTCGGTGGTTGAAGATATCGCTCTAGTGGCGTGGGGGCTGTGCTTTGGCAAAGTGTGTGGGGTTATATCCTGCCTGTTAGGCCCTGACCAGGGGTATCGTCGGACGGGGCCACAGTTTCTCCCGACCCCTCCTGTCTCAGCCTCCAGTATTTATGCTGCAGTAGTTTGTGTGTCGGGGGGCTGGGGTCAGTCTGTTATAGCTAGAGTATTTCTCCTGTCTTATCCGGTGTCCTGTGTCTATTTATGCATGCTCTCTCTAATTCTCTCTCTCTTTCTCTCTTATTTGCTCTTTCTTTCTCTTGGAGAAGGACCTGAGCCCTAAGACCATGCTTCAGGTCTTCCCGGCCTGATGACTCCTTGCTGTCCCCAGTCCACTTGGTTGTGCTGCTGCTCCAGTTTCAAGTGTTCTGCTTGCGGCTATGGAACCCTGACCGGTTCACCGGACGTGCGACCTGTCCCAGACCTGTTGTTTTAAACTCTCTAGAGACAGCAGGTGTGGTAGAGATACTCTGAATAATCAGCTATGAAAAGCCAACTGACATTTACTTCTGATGTGCTGACCTGTTGCACCCTCAACAACCACTGTGATTATTATTTTTTCAAACTGCTGGTCGTCTATGAACATTTGAACATCTTGGCCATGTTTTGTTATAATCGATACCCGGAACAGCCAGACGATGACTGGCCACCCCTCACAGCCTGGTTCCTCTCTAGGTTTTTTCCTAGGTTTTTGGCCTTTCTAGGGAGTTTTTTCTAGCCACCGTGCTTCTACACCTGCATTGCTTGCTGTTTGGGGTTGTAGGCTGGGTTTCTGTACAGCACTTTGTGACATCAGCTGATGAAAGAAGGACTTTATAAAAATATTTGATTGATTTGATTGTCAAGTTAAAGTGCACTGCTGTCAAAAACCGCTGAAAAAGTTATCCTCCTTTGAGCCAGTGTGAGCCAGTGACATAAGGATTGTTGCAATTTCAAATACACTCCGCGACTTTACCAACTGTCTTATGGAAGGTCAACAAGTTATGAATTTGGCGATCTCAGGGAAAGATAATATGTTTGTCAAACACAAGTCAAAGTGCACTGCTGTCAAAAGTTGGAGCAAGCCAAAAGAAAAAATACATTCCTTCGAGCCGGATTTGAACCAGCGACCTAAGGATTGCTACAATTATAACCTACAGTCCTCCGCTCTACCAACTGAGCTATCGAAGGTGGACAAGTAATTCCCAAAGCCATGACCTAGATGGTAAGAAGTTCAGCTGATCATATGTTCCTTCTTAAAATATGATCTATAATCTGCTTAGTGTGGTGGTTTCATGTAGATGCAGGGGATTGATCTGATGTCCTCATACATGCAAAGCATTCGCTCTTGCGCTGAGCTACATCCCCTTAGAATGCCAGTAGTTGCATTTGGGGATAGTGAAAAAGTGAGCCGAGGGTAATGAATGCTTTTTTTGCCCTTGTCTCAGGATGGTAAGTCGGTGGTTGAAGATATCGCTCTAGTGGCGTGGGGGCTGTGCTTTGGCAAAGTGTGTGGGGTTATATCCTGCCTGTTAGGCCCTGACCGGGGGTATCGTCGGACGGGGCCACAGTTTCTCCCGACCCCTCCTGTCTCAGCCTCCAGTATTTATGTTGCAGTAGTTTGTGTGTCGGGGGGCTGGGGTTAGTCTGTTATAGCTAGAGTATTTCTCCTGTCTTATCCGGTGTCCTGTGTCTATTTATGCATGCTCTCTCTAATTCTCTCTCTCTTTCTCTCTTATTTGCTCTTTCTTTCTCTTGGAGAAGGACCTGAGCCCTAAGACCATGCTTCAGGTCTTCCCGGCCTGATGACTCCTTGCTGTCCCCAGTCCACTTGGTTGTGCTGCTGCTCCAGTTTCAAGTGTTCTGCTTGCGGCTATGGAACCCTGACCGGTTCACCGGACGTGCGACCTGTCCCAGACTTGTTGTTTTAAATTCTCTAGAGACAGCAGGTGTGGTAGAGATACTCTGAATAATCAGCTATGAAAAGCCAACTGACATTTACTTCTGATGTGCTGACCTGTTGCACCCTCAACAACCACTGTGATTATTATTTTTTGACCCTGCTGGTCATCTATGAACATTTGAACATCTTGGCCATGTTTTGTTATAATCGATACCCGGAACAGCCAGACGATGACTGGCCACCCCTCACAGCCTGGTTCCTCTCTAGCTTTTTTCCTAGGTTTTGGCCTTTCTAGGGAGTTTTTCCTAGCCACCGTGCTTCTACACCTGCATTGCTTGCTGTTTGGGGTTTTAGGCTGGGTTTCTGTACAGCACTTTGTGACATCAGCTGATGAAAGAAGGACTTTATAAAAATATTTGATTGATTTGATTGTCAAGTTAAAGTGCACTGCTGTCAAAAACCGCTGAAAAAGTTATCCTCCTTTGAGCCAGTGTGAGCCAGTGACATAAGGATTGTTGCAATTTCAAATACACTCCGCGACTTTGCCAACTGTCCTATGGAAGGTCAACAAGTTATGAATTCAGCGATCTCAGGGAAAGATAATATGTTTGTCAAACACAAGTCAAAGTGCACTGCTGTCAAAAGTTGGAGCAAGCCACAAGAAAAAATGATTTCCTTCGAGCCGGATTTGAACCAGCGACCTAAGGATTGCTACAATTATTACCTACAGTCCTCCGCTCTACCAACTGAGCTATCGAAGGTGGACAAGTAATATAATCTGCTTAGTGTGGTGGTTTCATGTAGATGCAGGGGATTGATCTGATGTCCTCATACATGCAAAGCATTCGCTCTTGCGCTGAGCTACATCCCCTTAGAATGCCAGTAGTTGCATTTGGGGATAGTGAAAAAGTGAGCCGAGGGTAATGAATGCTTTTTTTGCCCTTGTCTCAGGATGGTAAGTCGGTGGTTGAAGATATCGCTCTAGTGGCGTGGGGGCTGTGCTTTGGCAAAGTGTGTGGGGTTATATCCTGCCTGTTAGGCCCTGACCAGGGGTATCGTCGGACGGGGCCACAGTTTCTCCCGACCCCTCCTGTCTCAGCCTCCAGTATTTATGCTGCAGTAGTTTGTGTGTCGGGGGGCTGGGGTCAGTCTGTTATAGCTAGAGTATTTCTCCTGTCTTATCCGGTGTCCTGTGTCTATTTATGCATGCTCTCTCTAATTCTCTCTCTCTTTCTCTCTTATTTGCTCTTTCTTTCTCTTGGAGAAGGACCTGAGCCCTAAGACCATGCTTCAGGTCTTCCCGGCCTGATGACTCCTTGCTGTCCCCAGTCCACCTGGTTGTGCTGCTGCTCCAGTTTCAAGTGTTCTGCTTGCGGCTATGGAACCCTGACCGGTTCACCGGACGTGCGACCTGTCCCAGACCTGTTGTTTTAAACTCTCTAGAGACAGCAGGTGTGGTAGAGATACTCTGAATAATCAGCTATGAAAAGCCAACTGACATTTACTTCTGATGTGCTGACCTGTTGCACCCTCAACAACCACTGTGATTATTATTTTTTGACCGTGCTGGTCATCTATGAACATTTGAACATCTTGGCCATGTTTTGTTATAATCGATAATATGTTTGTCAAACACAAGTCAAAGTGCACTGCTGTCAAAAGTTGGAGCAAGCCACAAGAAAAAATGATTTCCTTCGAGCCGGAATTGAACCAGCGACCTAAGGATTGCTACAATTATTACCTACAGTCCTCCGCTCTACCAACTGAGCTATCGAAGGTGGACAAGTAATTCCTAAAGCCATGACCTAGATGATAAGAAGTTCAGCTGATCATATGTTCCTTCTTAAAATATGATCTATAATCTGCTTAGTGTGGTGGTTTCATGTAGATGCAGGGGATTGATCTGATGTCCTCATACATGCAAAGCATTCGCTCTTGCGCTGAGCTACATCCCCTTAGAATGCCAGTAGTTGCATTTGGGGATAGTGAAAAAGTGAGCCGAGGGTAATGAATGCTTTTTTTGCCCTTGTCTCAGGATGGTAAGTCGGTGGTTGAAGATATCGCTCTAGTGGCGTGGGGGCTGTGCTTTGGCAAAGTGTGTGGGGTTATATCCTGCCTGTTAGGCCCTGACCGGGGGTATCGTCGGACGGGGCCACAGTTTCTCCCGACCCCTCCTGTCTCAGCCTCCAGTATTTATGTTGCAGTAGTTTGTGTGTCGGGGGGCTGGGGTCAGTCTGTTATAGCTAGAGTATTTCTCCTGTCTTATCCGGTGTCCTGTGTCTATTTATGCATGCTCTCTCTAATTCTCTCTCTTTCTCTCTTCTTTGCTCTTTCTTTCTCTTGGAGAAGGACCTGAGCCCTAAGACCATGCTTCAGGTCTTCCCGGCCTGATGACTCCTTGCTGTCCCCAGTCCACCTGGTTGTGCTGCTGCTCCAGTTTCAAGTGTTCTGCCTGCGGCTATGGAACCCTGACCGGTTCACCGGACGTGCGACCTGTCCCAGACCTGTTGTTTTAAACTCTCTAGAGACAGCAGGTGTGGTAGAGATACTCTGAATAATCAGCTATGAAAAGCCAACTGACATTTACTTCTGATGTGCTGATCTGTTGCACCCTCAACAACCACTGTGATTATTATTTTTTCAAACTGCTGGTCGTCTATGAACATTTGAACATCTTGGCCATGTTTTGTTATAATCGATACCCGGAACAGCCAGACGATGACTGGCCACCCCTCACAGCCTGGTTCCTCTCTAGGTTTTTTCCTAGGTTTTTGGCCTTTCTAGGGAGTTTTTTCTAGCCACCGTGCTTCTACACCTGCATTGCTTGCTGTTTGGGGTTGTAGGCTGGGTTTCTGTACAGCACTTTGTGACATCAGCTGATGAAAGAAAGACTTTATAAAAATATTTGATTGATTTGATTGTCAAGTTAAAGTGCACTGCTGTCAAAAACCGCTGAAAAAGTTATCCTCCTTGGAGCCAGTGTGAGCCAGTGACATAAGGATTGTTGCAATTTCAAATACACTCCGCGACTTTACCAACTGTCCTATGGAAGGTCAACAAGTTATGAATTTGGCGATCTCAGGGAAAGATAATATGTTTGTCAAACACAAGTCAAAGTGCACTGCTGTCAAAAGAAAAAATACATTCCTTCGAGCCGGATTTGAACCAGCGACCTAAGGATTGCTACAATTATAACCTACAGTCCTCCGCTCTACCAACTGAGCTATCGAAGGTGGACAAGTAATTCCCAAAGCCATGACCTAGATGGTAAGAAGTTCAGCTGATCATATGTTCCTTCTTAAAATATGATCTATAATCTGCTTAGTGTGGTGGTTTCATGTAGATGCAGGGGATTGATCTGATGTCCTCATACATGCAAAGCATTCGCTCTTGCGCTGAGCTACATCCCCTTAGAATGCCAGTAGTTGCATTTGGGGATAGTGAAAAAGTGAGCCGAGGGTAATGAATGCTTTTTTTGCCCTTGTCTCAGGATGGTAAGTCGGTGGTTGAAGATATCGCTCTAGTGGCGTGGGGGCTGTGCTTTGGCAAAGTGTGTGGGGTTATATCCTGCCTGTTAGGCCCTGACCAGGGGTATCGTCGGACGGGGCCACAGTTTCTCCCGACCCCTCCTGTCTCAGCCTCCAGTATTTATGCTGCAGTAGTTTGTGTGTCGGGGGGCTGGGGTCAGTCTGTTATAGCTAGAGTATTTCTCCTGTCTTATCCGGTGTCCTGTGTCTATTTATGCATGCTCTCTCTAATTCTCTCTCTCTTTCTCTCTTATTTGCTCTTTCTTTCTCTTGGAGAAGGACCTGAGCCCTAAGACCATGCTTCAGGTCTTCCCGGCCTGATGACTCCTTGCTGTCCCCAGTCCACCTGGTTGTGCTGCTGCTCCAGTTTCAAGTGTTCTGCTTGCGGCTATGGAACCCTGACCGGTTCACCGGACGTGCGACCTGTCCCAGACCTGTTGTTTTAAACTCTCTAGAGACAGCAGGTGTGGTAGAGATACTCTGAATAATCAGCTATGAAAAGCCAACTGACATTTACTTCTGATGTGCTGACCTGTTGCACCCTCAACAACCACTGTGATTATTATTTTTTCAAACTGCTGGTCGTCTATGAACATTTGAACATCTTGGCCATGTTTTGTTATAATCGATACCCGGAACAGCCAGACGATGACTGGCCACCCCTCACAGCCTGGTTCCTCTCTAGGTTTTTTCCTAGGTTTTTGGCCTTTCTAGGGAGTTTTTTCTAGCCACCGTGCTTCTACACCTGCATTGCTTGCTGTTTGGGGTTGTAGGCTGGGTTTCTGTACAGCACTTTGTGACATCAGCTGATGAAAGAAAGACTTTATAAAAATATTTGATTGATTTGATTGTCAAGTTAAAGTGCACTGCTGTCAAAAACCGCTGAAAAAGTTATCCTCCTTGGAGCCAGTGTGAGCCAGTGACATAAGGATTGTTGCAATTTCAAATACACTCCGCGACTTTACCAACTGTCCTATGGAAGGTCAACAAGTTATGAATTTGGCGATCTCAGGGAAAGATAATATGTTTGTCAAACACAAGTCAAAGTGCACTGCTGTCAAAAGAAAAAATACATTCCTTCGAGCCGGATTTGAACCAGCGACCTAAGGATTGCTACAATTATAACCTACAGTCCTCCGCTCTACCAACTGAGCTATCGAAGGTGGACAAGTAATTCCCAAAGCCATGACCTAGATGGTAAGAAGTTCAGCTGATCATATGTTCCTTCTTAAAATATGATCTATAATCTGCTTAGTGTGGTGGTTTCATGTAGATGCAGGGGATTGATCTGATGTCCTCATACATGCAAAGCATTCGCTCTTGCGCTGAGCTACATCCCCTTAGAATGCCAGTAGTTGCATTTGGGGATAGTGAAAAAGTGAGCCGAGGGTAATGAATGCTTTTTTTGCCCTTGTCTCAGGATGGTAAGTCGGTGGTTGAAGATATCGCTCTAGTGGCGTGGGGGCTGTGCTTTGGCAAAGTGTGTGGGGTTATATCCTGCCTGTTAGGCCCTGACCAGGGGTATCGTCGGACGGGGCCACAGTTTCTCCCGACCCCTCCTGTCTCAGCCTCCAGTATTTATGCTGCAGTAGTTTGTGTGTCGGGGGGCTGGGGTCAGTCTGTTATAGCTAGAGTATTTCTCCTGTCTTATCCGGTGTCCTGTGTCTATTTATGCATGCTCTCTCTAATTCTCTCTCTCTTTCTCTCTTATTTGCTCTTTCTTTCTCTTGGAGAAGGACCTGAGCCCTAAGACCATGCTTCAGGTCTTCCCGGCCTGATGACTCCTTGCTGTCCCCAGTCCACCTGGTTGTGCTGCTGCTCCAGTTTCAAGTGTTCTGCTTGCGGCTATGGAACCCTGACCGGTTCACCGGACGTGCGACCTGTCCCAGACCTGTTGTTTTAAACTCTCTAGAGACAGCAGGTGTGGTAGAGATACTCTGAATAATCAGCTATGAAAAGCCAACTGACATTTACTTCTGATGTGCTGACCTGTTGCACCCTCAACAACCACTGTGATTATTATTTTTTGACCCTGCTGGTCGTCTATGAACATTTGAACATCTTGGCCATGTTTTGTTATAATCGATACCCGGAACAGCCAGACGATGACTGGCCACCCCTCACAGCCTGGTTCCTCTCTAGCTTTTTTCCTAGGTTTTGGCCTTTCTAGGGAGTTTTTCCTAGCCACCGTGCTTCTACACCTGCATTGCTTGCTGTTTGGGGTTTTAGGCTGGGTTTCTGTACAGCACTTTGTGACATCAGCTGATGAAAGAAGGACTTTATAAAAATATTTGATTGATTTGATTGTCAAGTTAAAGTGCACTGCTGTCAAAAACCGCTGAAAAAGTTATCCTCCTTTGAGCCATTGTGAGCCAGTGACATAAGGATTGTTGCAATTTCAAATACACTCCGCGACTTTGCCAACTGTCCTATGGAAGGTCAACAAGTTATGAATTCAGCGATCTCAGGGAAAGATAATATGTTTGTCAAACACAAGTCAAAGTGCACTGCTGTCAAAAGTTGGAGCAAGCCACAAGAAAAAATGATTTCCTTCGAGCCGGATTTGAACCAGCAACCTAAGGATTGCTACAATTATTACCTACAGTCCTCCGCTCTACCAACTGAGCTATCGAAGGTGGACAAGTAATTCCTAAAGCCATGACCTAGATGGTAAGAAGTTCAGCTGATCATATGTTCCTTCTTAAAATATGATCTATAATCTGCTTAGTGTGGTGGTTTCATGTAGATGCAGGGGATTGATCTGATGTCCTCATACATGCAAAGCATTCGCTCTTGCGCTGAGCTACATCCCCTTAGAATGCCAGTAGTTGCATTTGGGGATAGTGAAAAAGTGAGCCGAGGGTAATGAATGCTTTTTTTGCCCTTGTCTCAGGATGGTAAGTCGGTGGTTGAAGATATCGCTCTAGTGGCGTGGGGGCTGTGCTTTGGCAAAGTGTGTGGGGTTATATCCTGCCTGTTAGGCCCTGACCGGGGGTATCGTCGGACGGGGCCACAGTTTCTCCCGACCCCTCCTGTCTCAGCCTCCAGTATTTATGCTGCAGTAGTTTGTGTGTCGGGTGGCTGGGGTCATTCTGTTATAGCTAGAGTATTTCTCCTGTCTTATCCGGTGTCCTGTGTCTATTTATGCATGCTCTCTCTAATTCTCTCTTTCTTTCTCTCTTCTTTGCTCTTTCTTTCTCTTGGAGAAGGACCTGAGCCCTAAGACCATGCTTCAGGTCTTCCCGGCCTGATGACTCCTTGCTGTCCCCAGTCCACCTGGTTGTGCTGCTGCTCCAGTTTCAAGTGTTCTGCCTGCTGCTATGGAACCCTGACCGGTTCACCGGACGTGCGACCTGTCCCAGACCTGTTGTTTTAAACTCTCTAGAGACAGCAGGTGTGGTAGAGATACTCTGAATAATCAGCTATGAAAAGCCAACTGACATTTACTTCTGATGTGCTGACCTGTTGCACCCTCAACAACCACTGTGATTATTATTTTTTGACCGTGCTGGTCATCTATGAACATTTGAACATCTTGGCCATGTTTTGTTATAATCGATACCCGGAACAGCCAGACGATGACTGGCCACCCCTCACAGCCTGGTTCCTCTCTAGGTTTTTTCCTAGGTTTTTGGCCTTTCTAGGGAGTTTTTTCTAGCCACCGTGCTTCTACACCTGCATTGCTTGCTGTTTGGGGTTGTAGGCTGGGTTTCTGTACAGCACTTTGTGACATCAGCTGATGAAAGAAGGACTTTATAAAAATATTTGATTGATTTGATTGTCAAGTTAAAGTGCACTGCTGTCAAAAACCGCTGAAAAAGTTATCCTCCTTTGAGCCAGTGTGAGCCAGTGACATAAGGATTGTTGCAATTTCAAATACACTCCGCGACTTTACCAACTGTCCTATGGAAGGTCAACAAGTTATGAATTTGGCGATCTCAGGGAAAGATAATATGTTTGTCAAACACAAGTCAAAGTGCACTGCTGTCAAAAGTTGGAGCAAGCCAAAAGAAAAAATACATTCCTTCGAGCCGGATTTGAACCAGCGACCTAAGGATTGCTACAATTATAACCTACAGTCCTCCGCTCTACCAACTGAGCTATCGAAGGTGGACAAATAATTCCCAAAGCCATGACCTAGATGGTAAGAAGTTCAGCTGATCATATGTTCCTTCTTAAAATATGATCTATAATCTGCTTAGTGTGGTGGTTTCATGTAGATGCAGGGGATTGATCTGATGTCCTCATACATGCAAAGCATTCGCTCTTGCGCTGAGCTACATCCCCTTAGAATGCCAGTAGTTGCATTTGGGGATAGTGAAAAAGTGAGCCGAGGGTAATGAATGCTTTTTTTGCCCTTGTCTCAGGATGGTAAGTCGGTGGTTGAAGATATCGCTCTAGTGGCGTGGGGGCTGTGCTTTGGCAAAGTGTGTGGGGTTATATCCTGCCTGTTAGGCCCTGACCAGGGGTATCGTCGGACGGGGCCACAGTTTCTCCCGACCCCTCCTGTCTCAGCCTCCAGTATTTATGCTGCAGTAGTTTGTGTGTCGGGGGGCTGGGGTCAGTCTGTTATAGCTAGAGTATTTCTCCTGTCTTATCCGGTGTCCTGTGTCTATTTATGCATGCTCTCTCTAATTCTCTCTCTCTTTCTCTCTTATTTGCTCTTTCTTTCTCTTGGAGAAGGACCTGAGCCCTAAGACCATGCTTCAGGTCTTCCCGGCCTGATGACTCCTTGCTGTCCCCAGTCCACCTGGTTGTGCTGCTGCTCCAGTTTCAAGTGTTCTGCTTGCGGCTATGGAACCCTGACCGGTTCACCGGACGTGCGACCTGTCCCAGACCTGTTGTTTTAAACTCTCTAGAGACAGCAGGTGTGGTAGAGATACTCTGAATAATCAGCTATGAAAAGCCAACTGACATTTACTTCTGATGTGCTGACCTGTTGCACCCTCAACAACCACTGTGATTATTATTTTTTGACCCTGCTGGTCATCTATGAACATTTGAACATCTTGGCCATGTTTTGTTATAATCGATACCCGGAACAGCCAGACGATGACTGGCCACCCCTCACAGCCTGGTTCCTCTCTAGCTTTTTTCCTAGGTTTTGGCCTTTCTAGGGAGTTTTTCCTAGCCACCGTGCTTCTACACCTGCATTGCTTGCTGTTTGGGGTTTTAGGCTGGGTTTCTGTACAGCACTTTGTGACATCAGCTGATGAAAGAAGGACTTTATAAAAATATTTGATTGATTTGATTGTCAAGTTAAAGTGCACTGCTGTCAAAAACCGCTGAAAAAGTTATCCTCCTTTGAGCCAGTGTGAGCCAGTGACATAAGGATTGTTGCAATTTCAAATACACTCCGCGACTTTACCAACTGTCCTATGGAAGGTCAACAAGTTATGAATTTGGCGATCTCAGGGAAAGATAATATGTTTGTCAAACACAAGTCAAAGTGCACTGCTGTCAAAAGTTGGAGCAAGCCAAAAGAAAAAATACATTCCTTCGAGCCGGATTTGAACCAGCGACCTAAGGATTGCTACAATTATAACCTACAGTCCTCCGCTCTACCAACTGAGCTATCGAAGGTGGACAAGTAATTCCCAAAGCCATGACCTAGATGGTAAGAAGTTCAGCTGATCATATGTTCCTTCTTAAAATATGATCTATAATCTGCTTAGTGTGGTGGTTTCATGTAGATGCAGGGGATTGATCTGATGTCCTCATACATGCAAAGCATTCGCTCTTGCGCTGAGCTACATCCCCTTAGAATGCCAGTAGTTGCATTTGGGGATAGTGAAAAAGTGAGCCGAGGGTAATGAATGCTTTTTTTGCCCTTGTCTCAGGATGGTAAGTCGGTGGTTGAAGATATCGCTCTAGTGGCGTGGGGGCTGTGCTTTGGCAAAGTGTGTGGGGTTATATCCTGCCTGTTAGGCCCTGACCAGGGGTATCGTCGGACGGGGCCACAGTTTCTCCCGACCCCTCCTGTCTCAGCCTCCAGTATTTATGCTGCAGTAGTTTGTGTGTCGGGGGGCTGGGGTCAGTCTGTTATAGCTAGAGTATTTCTCCTGTCTTATCCGGTGTCCTGTGTCTATTTATGCATGCTCTCTCTAATTCTCTTTCTCTCTTTCTCTCTTATTTGCTCTTTCTTTCTCTTGGAGAAGGACCTGAGCCCTAAGACCATGCTTCAGGTCTTCCCGGCCTGATGACTCCTTGCTGTCCCCAGTCCACCTGGTTGTGCTGCTGCTCCAGTTTCAAGTGTTCTGCTTGCGGCTATGGAACCCTGACCGGTTCACCGGACGTGCGACCTGTCCCAGACCTGTTGTTTTAAACTCTCTAGAGACAGCAGGTGTGGTAGAGATACTCTGAATAATCAGCTATGAAAAGCCAACTGACATTTACTTCTGATGTGCTGACCTGTTGCACCCTCAACAACCACTGTGATTATTATTTTTTGACCGTGCTGGTCATCTATGAACATTTGAACATCTTGGCCATGTTTTGTTATAATCGATAATATGTTTGTCAAACACAAGTCAAAGTGCACTGCTGTCAAAAGTTGGAGCAAGCCACAAGAAAAAATGATTTCCTTCGAGCCGGAATTGAACCAGCGACCTAAGGATTGCTACAATTATTACCTACAGTCCTCCGCTCTACCAACTGAGCTATCGAAGGTGGACAAGTAATTCCTAAAGCCATGACCTAGATGATAAGAAGTTCAGCTGATCATATGTTCCTTCTTAAAATATGATCTATAATCTGCTTAGTGTGGTGGTTTCATGTAGATGCAGGGGATTGATCTGATGTCCTCATACATGCAAAGCATTCGCTCTTGCGCTGAGCTACATCCCCTTAGAATGCCAGTAGTTGCATTTGGGGATAGTGAAAAAGTGAGCCGAGGGTAATGAATGCTTTTTTTGCCCTTGTCTCAGGATGGTAAGTCGGTGGTTGAAGATATCGCTCTAGTGGCGTGGGGGCTGTGCTTTGGCAAAGTGTGTGGGGTTATATCCTGCCTGTTAGGCCCTGACCGGGGGTATCGTCGGACGGGGCCACAGTTTCTCCCGACCCCTCCTGTCTCAGCCTCCAGTATTTATGTTGCAGTAGTTTGTGTGTCGGGGGGCTGGGGTCAGTCTGTTATAGCTAGAGTATTTCTCCTGTCTTATCCGGTGTCCTGTGTCTATTTATGCATGCTCTCTCTAATTCTCTCTCTTTCTCTCTTCTTTGCTCTTTCTTTCTCTTGGAGAAGGACCTGAGCCCTAAGACCATGCTTCAGGTCTTCCCGGCCTGATGACTCCTTGCTGTCCCCAGTCCACCTGGTTGTGCTGCTGCTCCAGTTTCAAGTGTTCTGCCTGCGGCTATGGAACCCTGACCGGTTCACCGGACGTGCGACCTGTCCCAGACCTGTTGTTTTAAACTCTCTAGAGACAGCAGGTGTGGTAGAGATACTCTGAATAATCAGCTATGAAAAGCCAACTGACATTTACTTCTGATGTGCTGATCTGTTGCACCCTCAACAACCACTGTGATTATTATTTTTTCAAACTGCTGGTCGTCTATGAACATTTGAACATCTTGGCCATGTTTTGTTATAATCGATACCCGGAACAGCCAGACGATGACTGGCCACCCCTCACAGCCTGGTTCCTCTCTAGGTTTTTTCCTAGGTTTTTGGCCTTTCTAGGGAGTTTTTTCTAGCCACCGTGCTTCTACACCTGCATTGCTTGCTGTTTGGGGTTGTAGGCTGGGTTTCTGTACAGCACTTTGTGACATCAGCTGATGAAAGAAAGACTTTATAAAAATATTTGATTGATTTGATTGTCAAGTTAAAGTGCACTGCTGTCAAAAACCGCTGAAAAAGTTATCCTCCTTGGAGCCAGTGTGAGCCAGTGACATAAGGATTGTTGCAATTTCAAATACACTCCGCGACTTTACCAACTGTCCTATGGAAGGTCAACAAGTTATGAATTTGGCGATCTCAGGGAAAGATAATATGTTTGTCAAACACAAGTCAAAGTGCACTGCTGTCAAAAGAAAAAATACATTCCTTCGAGCCGGATTTGAACCAGCGACCTAAGGATTGCTACAATTATAACCTACAGTCCTCCGCTCTACCAACTGAGCTATCGAAGGTGGACAAGTAATTCCCAAAGCCATGACCTAGATGGTAAGAAGTTCAGCTGATCATATGTTCCTTCTTAAAATATGATCTATAATCTGCTTAGTGTGGTGGTTTCATGTAGATGCAGGGGATTGATCTGATGTCCTCATACATGCAAAGCATTCGCTCTTGCGCTGAGCTACATCCCCTTAGAATGCCAGTAGTTGCATTTGGGGATAGTGAAAAAGTGAGCCGAGGGTAATGAATGCTTTTTTTGCCCTTGTCTCAGGATGGTAAGTCGGTGGTTGAAGATATCGCTCTAGTGGCGTGGGGGCTGTGCTTTGGCAAAGTGTGTGGGGTTATATCCTGCCTGTTAGGCCCTGACCAGGGGTATCGTCGGACGGGGCCACAGTTTCTCCCGACCCCTCCTGTCTCAGCCTCCAGTATTTATGCTGCAGTAGTTTGTGTGTCGGGGGGCTGGGGTCAGTCTGTTATAGCTAGAGTATTTCTCCTGTCTTATCCGGTGTCCTGTGTCTATTTATGCATGCTCTCTCTAATTCTCTCTCTCTTTCTCTCTTATTTGCTCTTTCTTTCTCTTGGAGAAGGACCTGAGCCCTAAGACCATGCTTCAGGTCTTCCCGGCCTGATGACTCCTTGCTGTCCCCAGTCCACCTGGTTGTGCTGCTGCTCCAGTTTCAAGTGTTCTGCTTGCGGCTATGGAACCCTGACCGGTTCACCGGACGTGCGACCTGTCCCAGACCTGTTGTTTTAAACTCTCTAGAGACAGCAGGTGTGGTAGAGATACTCTGAATAATCAGCTATGAAAAGCCAACTGACATTTACTTCTGATGTGCTGACCTGTTGCACCCTCAACAACCACTGTGATTATTATTTTTTGACCCTGCTGGTCGTCTATGAACATTTGAACATCTTGGCCATGTTTTGTTATAATCGATACCCGGAACAGCCAGACGATGACTGGCCACCCCTCACAGCCTGGTTCCTCTCTAGCTTTTTTCCTAGGTTTTGGCCTTTCTAGGGAGTTTTTCCTAGCCACCGTGCTTCTACACCTGCATTGCTTGCTGTTTGGGGTTTTAGGCTGGGTTTCTGTACAGCACTTTGTGACATCAGCTGATGAAAGAAGGACTTTATAAAAATATTTGATTGATTTGATTGTCAAGTTAAAGTGCACTGCTGTCAAAAACCGCTGAAAAAGTTATCCTCCTTTGAGCCATTGTGAGCCAGTGACATAAGGATTGTTGCAATTTCAAATACACTCCGCGACTTTGCCAACTGTCCTATGGAAGGTCAACAAGTTATGAATTCAGCGATCTCAGGGAAAGATAATATGTTTGTCAAACACAAGTCAAAGTGCACTGCTGTCAAAAGTTGGAGCAAGCCACAAGAAAAAATGATCTCCTTCGAGCCGGATTTGAACCAGCAACCTAAGGATTGCTACAATTATTACCTACAGTCCTCCGCTCTACCAACTGAGCTATCGAAGGTGGACAAGTAATTCCTAAAGCCATGACCTAGATGGTAAGAAGTTCAGCTGATCATATGTTCCTTCTTAAAATATGATCTATAATCTGCTTAGTGTGGTGGTTTCATGTAGATGCAGGGGATTGATCTGATGTCCTCATACATGCAAAGCATTCGCTCTTGCGCTGAGCTACATCCCCTTAGAATGCCAGTAGTTGCATTTGGGGATAGTGAAAAAGTGAGCCGAGGGTAATGAATGCTTTTTTTGCCCTTGTCTCAGGATGGTAAGTCGGTGGTTGAAGATATCGCTCTAGTGGCGTGGGGGCTGTGCTTTGGCAAAGTGTGTGGGGTTATATCCTGCCTGTTAGGCCCTGACCGGGGGTATCGTCGGACGGGGCCACAGTTTCTCCCGACCCCTCCTGTCTCAGCCTCCAGTATTTATGCTGCAGTAGTTTGTGTGTCGGGTGGCTGGGGTCATTCTGTTATAGCTAGAGTATTTCTCCTGTCTTATCCGGTGTCCTGTGTCTATTTATGCATGCTCTCTCTAATTCTCTCTTTCTTTCTCTCTTCTTTGCTCTTTCTTTCTCTTGGAGAAGGACCTGAGCCCTAAGACCATGCTTCAGGTCTTCCCGGCCTGATGACTCCTTGCTGTCCCCAGTCCACCTGGTTGTGCTGCTGCTCCAGTTTCAAGTGTTCTGCCTGCTGCTATGGAACCCTGACCGGTTCACCGGACGTGCGACCTGTCCCAGACCTGTTGTTTTAAACTCTCTAGAGACAGCAGGTGTGGTAGAGATACTCTGAATAATCAGCTATGAAAAGCCAACTGACATTTACTTCTGATGTGCTGACCTGTTGCACCCTCAACAACCACTGTGATTATTATTTTTTGACCGTGCTGGTCATCTATGAACATTTGAACATCTTGGCCATGTTTTGTTATAATCGATAATATGTTTGTCAAACACAAGTCAAAGTGCACTGCTGTCAAAAGTTGGAGCAAGCCACAAGAAAAAATGATTTCCTTCGAGCCGGAATTGAACCAGCGACCTAAGGATTGCTACAATTATTACCTACAGTCCTCCGCTCTACCAACTGAGCTATCGAAGGTGGACAAGTAATTCCTAAAGCCATGACCTAGATGATAAGAAGTTCAGCTGATCATATGTTCCTTCTTAAAATATGATCTATAATCTGCTTAGTGTGGTGGTTTCATGTAGATGCAGGGGATTGATCTGATGTCCTCATACATGCAAAGCATTCGCTCTTGCGCTGAGCTACATCCCCTTAGAATGCCAGTAGTTGCATTTGGGGATAGTGAAAAAGTGAGCCGAGGGTAATGAATGCTTTTTTTGCCCTTGTCTCAGGATGGTAAGTCGGTGGTTGAAGATATCGCTCTAGTGGCGTGGGGGCTGTGCTTTGGCAAAGTGTGTGGGGTTATATCCTGCCTGTTAGGCCCTGACCGGGGGTATCGTCGGACGGGGCCACAGTTTCTCCCGACCCCTCCTGTCTCAGCCTCCAGTATTTATGTTGCAGTAGTTTGTGTGTCGGGGGGCTGGGGTCAGTCTGTTATAGCTAGAGTATTTCTCCTGTCTTATCCGGTGTCCTGTGTCTATTTATGCATGCTCTCTCTAATTCTCTCTCTTTCTCTCTTCTTTGCTCTTTCTTTCTCTTGGAGAAGGACCTGAGCCCTAAGACCATGCTTCAGGTCTTCCCGGCCTGATGACTCCTTGCTGTCCCCAGTCCACCTGGTTGTGCTGCTGCTCCAGTTTCAAGTGTTCTGCCTGCGGCTATGGAACCCTGACCGGTTCACCGGACGTGCGACCTGTCCCAGACCTGTTGTTTTAAACTCTCTAGAGACAGCAGGTGTGGTAGAGATACTCTGAATAATCAGCTATGAAAAGCCAACTGACATTTACTTCTGATGTGCTGATCTGTTGCACCCTCAACAACCACTGTGATTATTATTTTTTCAAACTGCTGGTCGTCTATGAACATTTGAACATCTTGGCCATGTTTTGTTATAATCGATACCCGGAACAGCCAGACGATGACTGGCCACCCCTCACAGCCTGGTTCCTCTCTAGGTTTTTTCCTAGGTTTTTGGCCTTTCTAGGGAGTTTTTTCTAGCCACCGTGCTTCTACACCTGCATTGCTTGCTGTTTGGGGTTGTAGGCTGGGTTTCTGTACAGCACTTTGTGACATCAGCTGATGAAAGAAAGACTTTATAAAAATATTTGATTGATTTGATTGTCAAGTTAAAGTGCACTGCTGTCAAAAACCGCTGAAAAAGTTATCCTCCTTGGAGCCAGTGTGAGCCAGTGACATAAGGATTGTTGCAATTTCAAATACACTCCGCGACTTTACCAACTGTCCTATGGAAGGTCAACAAGTTATGAATTTGGCGATCTCAGGGAAAGATAATATGTTGGTCAAACACAAGTCAAAGTGCACTGCTGTCAAAAGAAAAAATACATTCCTTCGAGCCGGATTTGAACCAGCGACCTAAGGATTGCTACAATTATAACCTACAGTCCTCCGCTCTACCAACTGAGCTATCGAAGGTGGACAAGTAATTCCCAAAGCCATGACCTAGATGGTAAGAAGTTCAGCTGATCATATGTTCCTTCTTAAAATATGATCTATAATCTGCTTAGTGTGGTGGTTTCATGTAGATGCAGGGGATTGATCTGATGTCCTCATACATGCAAAGCATTCGCTCTTGCGCTGAGCTACATCCCCTTAGAATGCCAGTAGTTGCATTTGGGGATAGTGAAAAAGTGAGCCGAGGGTAATGAATGCTTTTTTTGCCCTTGTCTCAGGATGGTAAGTCGGTGGTTGAAGATATCGCTCTAGTGGCGTGGGGGCTGTGCTTTGGCAAAGTGTGTGGGGTTATATCCTGCCTGTTAGGCCCTGACCAGGGGTATCGTCGGACGGGGCCACAGTTTCTCCCGACCCCTCCTGTCTCAGCCTCCAGTATTTATGCTGCAGTAGTTTGTGTGTCGGGGGGCTGGGGTCAGTCTGTTATAGCTAGAGTATTTCTCCTGTCTTATCCGGTGTCCTGTGTCTATTTATGCATGCTCTCTCTAATTCTCTCTCTCTTTCTCTCTTATTTGCTCTTTCTTTCTCTTGGAGAAGGACCTGAGCCCTAAGACCATGCTTCAGGTCTTCCCGGCCTGATGACTCCTTGCTGTCCCCAGTCCACCTGGTTGTGCTGCTGCTCCAGTTTCAAGTGTTCTGCTTGCGGCTATGGAACCCTGACCGGTTCACCGGACGTGCGACCTGTCCCAGACCTGTTGTTTTAAACTCTCTAGAGACAGCAGGTGTGGTAGAGATACTCTGAATAATCAGCTATGAAAAGCCAACTGACATTTACTTCTGATGTGCTGACCTGTTGCACCCTCAACAACCACTGTGATTATTATTTTTTGACCCTGCTGGTCGTCTATGAACATTTGAACATCTTGGCCATGTTTTGTTATAATCGATACCCGGAACAGCCAGACGATGACTGGCCACCCCTCACAGCCTGGTTCCTCTCTAGCTTTTTTCCTAGGTTTTGGCCTTTCTAGGGAGTTTTTCCTAGCCACCGTGCTTCTACACCTGCATTGCTTGCTGTTTGGGGTTTTAGGCTGGGTTTCTGTACAGCACTTTGTGACATCAGCTGATGAAAGAAGGACTTTATAAAAATATTTGATTGATTTGATTGTCAAGTTAAAGTGCACTGCTGTCAAAAACCGCTGAAAAAGTTATCCTCCTTTGAGCCATTGTGAGCCAGTGACATAAGGATTGTTGCAATTTCAAATACACTCCGCGACTTTGCCAACTGTCCTATGGAAGGTCAACAAGTTATGAATTCAGCGATCTCAGGGAAAGATAATATGTTTGTCAAACACAAGTCAAAGTGCACTGCTGTCAAAAGTTGGAGCAAGCCACAAGAAAAAATGATCTCCTTCGAGCCGGATTTGAACCAGCAACCTAAGGATTGCTACAATTATTACCTACAGTCCTCCGCTCTACCAACTGAGCTATCGAAGGTGGACAAGTAATTCCTAAAGCCATGACCTAGATGGTAAGAAGTTCAGCTGATCATATGTTCCTTCTTAAAATATGATCTATAATCTGCTTAGTGTGGTGGTTTCATGTAGATGCAGGGGATTGATCTGATGTCCTCATACATGCAAAGCATTCGCTCTTGCGCTGAGCTACATCCCCTTAGAATGCCAGTAGTTGCATTTGGGGATAGTGAAAAAGTGAGCCGAGGGTAATGAATGCTTTTTTTGCCCTTGTCTCAGGATGGTAAGTCGGTGGTTGAAGATATCGCTCTAGTGGCGTGGGGGCTGTGCTTTGGCAAAGTGTGTGGGGTTATATCCTGCCTGTTAGGCCCTGACCGGGGGTATCGTCGGACGGGGCCACAGTTTCTCCCGACCCCTCCTGTCTCAGCCTCCAGTATTTATGCTGCAGTAGTTTGTGTGTCGGGTGGCTGGGGTCATTCTGTTATAGCTAGAGTATTTCTCCTGTCTTATCCGGTGTCCTGTGTCTATTTATGCATGCTCTCTCTAATTCTCTCTTTCTTTCTCTCTTCTTTGCTCTTTCTTTCTCTTGGAGAAGGACCTGAGCCCTAAGACCATGCTTCAGGTCTTCCCGGCCTGATGACTCCTTGCTGTCCCCAGTCCACCTGGTTGTGCTGCTGCTCCAGTTTCAAGTGTTCTGCCTGCTGCTATGGAACCCTGACCGGTTCACCGGACGTGCGACCTGTCCCAGACCTGTTGTTTTAAACTCTCTAGAGACAGCAGGTGTGGTAGAGATACTCTGAATAATCAGCTATGAAAAGCCAACTGACATTTACTTCTGATGTGCTGACCTGTTGCACCCTCAACAACCACTGTGATTATTATTTTTTCAAACTGCTGGTCGTCTATGAACATTTGAACATCTTGGCCATGTTTTGTTATAATCGATACCCGGAACAGCCAGACGATGACTGGCCACCCCTCACAGCCTGGTTCCTCTCTAGGTTTTTTCCTAGGTTTTTGGCCTTTCTAGGGAGTTTTTTCTAGCCACCGTGCTTCTACACCTGCATTGCTTGCTGTTTGGGGTTGTAGGCTGGGTTTCTGTACAGCACTTTGTGACATCAGCTGATGAAAGAAGGACTTTATAAAAATATTTGATTGATTTGATTGTCAAGTTAAAGTGCACTGCTGTCAAAAACCGCTGAAAAAGTTATCCTCCTTTGAGCCAGTGTGAGCCAGTGACATAAGGATTGTTGCAATTTCAAATACACTCCGCGACTTTACCAACTGTCCTATGGAAGGTCAACAAGTTATGAATTTGGCGATCTCAGGGAAAGATAATATGTTTGTCAAACACAAGTCAAAGTGCACTGCTGTCAAAAGTTGGAGCAAGCCAAAAGAAAAAATACATTCCTTCGAGCCGGATTTGAACCAGCGACCTAAGGATTGCCACAATTATAACCTACAGTCCTCCGCTCTACCAACTGAGCTATCGAAGGTGGACAAGTAATTCCCAAAGCCATAACCTAGATGGTAAGAAGTTCAGCTGATCATATGTTCCTTCTTAAAATATGATCTATAATCTGCTTAGTGTGGTGGTTTCATGTAGATGCAGGGGATTGATCTGATGTCCTCATACATGCAAAGCATTCGCTCTTGCGCTGAGCTACATCCCCTTAGAATGCCAGTAGTTGCATTTGGGGATAGTGAAAAAGTGAGCCGAGGGTAATGAATGCTTTTTTTGCCCTTGTCTCAGGATGGTAAGTCGGTGGTTGAAGATATCGCTCTAGTGGCGTGGGGGCTGTGCTTTGGCAAAGTGTGTGGGGTTATATCCTGCCTGTTAGGCCCTGACCAGGGGTATCGTCGGACGGGGCCACAGTTTCTCCCGACCCCTCCTGTCTCAGCCTCCAGTATTTATGCTGCAGTAGTTTGTGTGTCGGGTGGCTGGGGTCAGTCTGTTATAGCTAGAGTATTTCTCCTGTCTTATCCGGTGTCCTGTGTCTATTTATGCATGCTCTCTCTAATTCTCTCTCTCTTTCTCTCTTATTTGCTCTTTCTTTCTCTTGGAGAAGGACCTGAGCCCTAAGACCATGCTTCAGGTCTTACTGGCCTGATGACTCCTTGCTGTCCCCAGTCCACCTGGTTGTGCTGCTGCTCCAGTTTCAAGTGTTCTGCCTGCTGCTATGGAACCCTGACCGGTTCACCGGACGTGCGACCTGTCCCAGACCTGTTGTTTTAAACTCTCTAGAGACAGCAGGTGTGGTAGAGATACTCTGAATAATCAGCTATGAAAAGCCAACTGACATTTACTTCTGATGTGCTGACCTGTTGCACCCTCAACAACCACTGTGATTATTATTTTTTGACCGTGCTGGTCATCTATGAACATTTGAACATCTTGGCCATGTTTTGTTATAATCGATACCCGGAACAGCCAGACGATGACTGGCCACCCCTCACAGCCTGGTTCCTCTCTAGGTTTTTTCCTAGGTTTTTGGCCTTTCTAGGGAGTTTTTTCTAGCCACCGTGCTTCTACACCTGCATTGCTTGCTGTTTGGGGTTGTAGGCTGGGTTTCTGTACAGCACTTTGTGACATCAGCTGATGAAAGAAGGACTTTATAAAAATATTTGATTGATTTGATTGTCAAGTTAAAGTGCACTGCTGTCAAAAACCGCTGAAAAAGTTATCCTCCTTTGAGCCAGTGTGAGCCAGTGACATAAGGATTGTTGCAATTTCAAATACACTCCGCGACTTTACCAACTGTCCTATGGAAGGTCAACAAGTTATGAATTTGGCGATCTCAGGGAAAGATAATATGTTTGTCAAACACAAGTCAAAGTGCACTGCTGTCAAAAGTTGGAGCAAGCCACAAGAAAAAATGATTTCCTTCGAGCCAGAATTGAACCAGCGACCTAAGGATTGCTACAATTATTACCTACAGTCCTCCGCTCTACCAACTGAGCTATCGAAGGTGGACAAGTAATTCCTAAAGCCATGACCTAGATGATAATAAGTTCAGCTGATCATATGTTCCTTCTTAAAATATGATCTATAATCTGCTTAGTGTGGTGGTTTCATGTAGATGCAGGGGATTGATCTGATGTCCTCATACATGCAAAGCATTCGCTCTTGCGCTGAGCTACATCCCCTTAGAATGCCAGTAGTTGCATTTGGGGATAGTGAAAAAGTGAGCCGAGGGTAATGAATGCTTTTTTTGCCCTTGTCTCAGGATGGTAAGTCGGTGGTTGAAGATATCGCTCTAGTGGCGTGGGGGCTGTGCTTTGGCAAAGTGTGTGGGGTTATATCCTGCCTGTTAGGCCCTGACCGGGGGTATCGTCGGACGGGGCCACAGTTTCTCCCGACCCCTCCTGTCTCAGCCTCCAGTATTTATGTTGCAGTAGTTTGTGTGTCGGGGGGCTGGGGTCAGTCTGTTATAGCTAGAGTATTTCTCCTGTCTTATCCGGTGTCCTGTGTCTATTTATGCATGCTCTCTCTAATTCTCTCTCTTTCTCTCTTCTTTGCTCTTTCTTTCTCTTGGAGAAGGACCTGAGCCCTAAGACCATGCTTCAGGTCTTCCCGGCCTGATGACTCCTTGCTGTCCCCAGTCCACCTGGTTGTGCTGCTGCTCCAGTTTCCAGTGTTCTGCCTGCGGCTATGGAACCCTGACCGGTTCACCGGACGTGCGACCTGTCCCAGACCTGTTGTTTTAAACTCTCTAGAGACAGCAGGTGTGGTAGAGATACTCTGAATAATCAGCTATGAAAAGCCAACTGACATTTACTTCTGATGTGCTGACCTGTTGCACCCTCAACAACCACTGTGATTATTATTTTTTCAAACTGCTGGTCGTCTATGAACATTTGAACATCTTGGCCATGTTTTGTTATAATCGATACCCGGAACAGCCAGACGATGACTGGCCACCCCTCACAGCCTGGTTCCTCTCTAGGTTTTTTCCTAGGTTTTTGGCCTTTCTAGGGAGTTTTTTCTAGCCACCGTGCTTCTACACCTGCATTGCTTGCTGTTTGGGGTTGTAGGCTGGGTTTCTGTACAGCACTTTGTGACATCAGCTGATGAAAGAAGGACTTTATAAAAATATTTGATTGATTTGATTGTCAAGTTAAAGTGCACTGCTGTCAAAAACCGCTGAAAAAGTTATCCTCCTTTGAGCCAGTGTGAGCCAGTGACATAAGGATTGTTGCAATTTCAAATACACTCCGCGACTTTACCAACTGTCCTATGGAAGGTCAACAAGTTATGAATTTGGCGATCTCAGGGAAAGATAATATGTTTGTCAAACACAAGTCAAAGTGCACTGCTGTCAAAAGTTGGAGCAAGCCACAAGAAAAAATGATTTCCTTCGAGCCAGAATTGAACCAGCGACCTAAGGATTGCTACAATTATTACCTACAGTCCTCCGCTCTACCAACTGAGCTATCGAAGGTGGACAAGTAATTCCTAAAGCCATGACCTAGATGATAATAAGTTCAGCTGATCATATGTTCCTTCTTAAAATATGATCTATAATCTGCTTAGTGTGGTGGTTTCATGTAGATGCAGGGGATTGATCTGATGTCCTCATACATGCAAAGCATTCGCTCTTGCGCTGAGCTACATCCCCTTAGAATGCCAGTAGTTGCATTTGGGGATAGTGAAAAAGTGAGCCGAGGGTAATGAATGCTTTTTTTGCCCTTGTCTCAGGATGGTAAGTCGGTGGTTGAAGATATCGCTCTAGTGGCGTGGGGGCTGTGCTTTGGCAAAGTGTGTGGGGTTATATCCTGCCTGTTAGGCCCTGACCGGGGGTATCGTCGGACGGGGCCACAGTTTCTCCCGACCCCTCCTGTCTCAGCCTCCAGTATTTATGTTGCAGTAGTTTGTGTGTCGGGGGGCTGGGGTCAGTCTGTTATAGCTAGAGTATTTCTCCTGTCTTATCCGGTGTCCTGTGTCTATTTATGCATGCTCTCTCTAATTCTCTCTCTTTCTCTCTTCTTTGCTCTTTCTTTCTCTTGGAGAAGGACCTGAGCCCTAAGACCATGCTTCAGGTCTTCCCGGCCTGATGACTCCTTGCTGTCCCCAGTCCACCTGGTTGTGCTGCTGCTCCAGTTTCCAGTGTTCTGCCTGCGGCTATGGAACCCTGACCGGTTCACCGGACGTGCGACCTGTCCCAGACCTGTTGTTTTAAACTCTCTAGAGACAGCAGGTGTGGTAGAGATACTCTGAATAATCAGCTATGAAAAGCCAACTGACATTTACTTCTGATGTGCTGACCTGTTGCACCCTCAACAACCACTGTGATTATTATTTTTTCAAACTGCTGGTCGTCTATGAACATTTGAACATCTTGGCCATGTTTTGTTATAATCGATACCCGGAACAGCCAGACGATGACTGGCCACCCCTCACAGCCTGGTTCCTCTCTAGGTTTTTTCCTAGGTTTTTGGCCTTTCTAGGGAGTTTTTTCTAGCCACCGTGCTTCTACACCTGCATTGCTTGCTGTTTGGGGTTGTAGGCTGGGTTTCTGTACAGCACTTTGTGACATCAGCTGATGAAAGAAGGACTTTATAAAAATATTTGATTGATTTGATTGTCAAGTTAAAGTGCACTGCTGTCAAAAACCGCTGAAAAAGTTATCCTCCTTTGAGCCAGTGTGAGCCAGTGACATAAGGATTGTTGCAATTTCAAATACACTCCGCGACTTTACCAACTGTCCTATGGAAGGTCAACAAGTTATGAATTTGGCGATCTCAGGGAAAGATAATATGTTTGTCAAACACAAGTCAAAGTGCACTGCTGTCAAAAGTTGGAGCAAGCCACAAAAAAAATAAGTTCCTTCGAGCCGGATTTGAACCAGCGACCTAAGGATTGCTACAATTATCACCTACAGTCCTCCGCTCTACCAACTGAGCTACCGAAGGTGGATATGTAACTCCAAAAACCATGACCTAGATGGTAAGAAGTTCAGCTGATCATATGTTCCTTCTTAAAATATGATCTATAATCTGCTTAGTGTGGTGGTTTCATGGAGATGCAGGGGATTAATCCGATGTCCTCATACATGCAAAGTATTCGCTCTTGCGCTGAGCTACATCCCCTTAGAATGCCAGTAGTTGCATTTGGGGATAGTGAAAAAGTGAGCCGAGGGTAATGAATGCTTTTTTTGCCCTACACCTGCATTTGCCCTACACCTGCATTGCTTGCTGTTTGGGGTTTTAGGCTGGGTTTCTGTACAGCACTTTGTGACATCAGCTGATGAAAGAAGGACTTTATAAAAATATTTGATTGATTTGATTGTCAAGTTAAAGTGCACTGTTGTCAAAAACCGCTGAAAAAGTTATCCTCCTTTGAGCCAGTGTGAGCTAGAGACATAAGGATAACCTTGAGACAAAGACACACACACACACACACACGAATGAACAAATTAATGCATTGAGAGAGAGAGAGAGAGAGAGAGAGAGAAACAAAGAGAGAGAGAGAGAGAGAGAAAGAGAGAGAAAGAGAGACAAAGACACACACACACATGAATGAACAAATCAATGCACACAGAGAGAGAGAGAGAGAGAGAGAGAGAGGGAGAAACAGAGAGAGAAAAATACACAGAAAGAGAGAGAGAGAGAGAAACAGAGGGAGAGAGAGAGAGCGAGAGAGAGAGAAACAGAGGGAGAGAGAGAGAGACAGAGGGAGAGAGAGAGAGAGCGAGAGACAGAGATAGTGACTATACAGTCAGACAGGTTTCTGTTTTATCAGAGGTTAGAGTTTATCTCTGCATTGTCCCAAAAGGCACCCATATTCCCTGTGGTCCGGGTGATGCACAGACCTTTCAGGAGCTCTGAAAATGAATAAAGTACTTTACACCTCCATTTTGTTTTTTGATTTGCTCACCCATCATCACAAATTGTAAACAAGCTAGTTACAATGCCTCCTGAAGACCTGGGGAAAAGATAGTGGGCTATCAGCTGATCATTGATGCAGATGATTGATGTAAATCTGCTAGTTAGTTATTTGACTGATTAGGATTTACCTCTGTCTTTCTTCTCTAACCCAGGGGTGGCAGGTAGCCTAGTGGTTAGAGCGTTGGCCTAGTAACCAGCAGGTAGCCTGTAGCCTGTAGCCTAGCGGTTAGATCGTTGGGCCAGTAACTGGAAGGTTGCTGTATTGACTCCCGGAGTTGACAAGGTCAAAATATGTTGTTCTGCCCCTGAACAAGGCAGTTAACCCACTCCTCCCTGGTAGGCTGTTATAGCAAATAAGAATTTGTTCTTAATTAACCTGTTACGGATAGGGATTCTTAACTGACTTGCCTAGTTAAATAAAGGTTACATAATTTTTAAAATATCTTCCTCTTCTCTACTGTGTATCAGCCAATCAGACCCCGTATTGATCATGATGTAGGCTAACAAAAGTGTTATCAGCTCAAATTCTGTGACAGTATTGTTGACACTGTACGTAACTAGCTAGCTACACACACACACCACCGTTGACTGCATCTCTCCAGGATGGATACCCAGGCGAGCTCAAAGTCTGTGCAGGGAAGACTGGGAAAAAGGCACAAACGGGCATACGCTAGCTCTGGAAAAAAGAGCATATCAACAGACACGGTAAGGGGTGTGGTGAACTTGAAGATGACTTGCAGGCCGTGGGTTCCGAACAACAATGACAACAACAACAAAAAGGTATTTTAAAGAAAATCATTTTATTTTTCTGGGAAATTATACTCCCACCAAAACTTCGGAGACTGGAAGGGCCTGCCTATGGGCCCGGGTCAAAAGTAGTGTACTATATAGGGAATAGTGTTCTATAGGGCTCTGGTCTAAAGTAGTGCACTATATAGGGAATAGTGTTCTATAGGGCTCTGGTCTAAAGTAGTGCACTATATAGGGAATAGGGTTCTATAGGGCTCTGGTCTAAAGTAGTGTACTATATAGGGAATAGTGTTCTATAGGGCTCTGGTCTAAAGTAGTGTACTATATAGGGAATAGTGTTCTATAGGGCTCTGGTCTAAAGTAGTGTACTATATAGGGAATAGTGTTCTATAGGGCTCTGGTCTAAAGTAGTGTACTATATAGGGAATAGTGTTCTATAGGGCTCTGGTCTAAAGTAGTGTACTATATAGGGAATAGTGTTCTATAGGGCTCTGGTATAAAGTAGTGTACTATATAGGGAATAGTGTTCTATAGGGCTCTGGTATAAAGTAGTGTACTATATAGGGAATAGTGTTCTATAGGGCTCTGGTCTAAAGTAGTGCACTATATAGGGAATAGTGTTCTATAGGGCTCTGGTCTAAAGTAGTGTACTATATAGGGAATAGTGTTCTATAGGGCTCTGGTCTAAAGTAGTGCACTATATAGGGAATAGTGTTCTATAGGGCTCTGGTCTAAAGTAGTGCACTATATTTATTTTTTTTTATTTTTTTTATTTTACCTTTATTTAACCAGGCAAGTCAGTTAAGAACAAATTCTTATTTTCAATGACGGCCTGGGAACAGTGGGTTAACTGCCTGTTCAGGGGCAGAACGACAGATTTGTACCTTGTCAGCTCGGGGGTTTGAACTCGCAACCTTCCGGTTACTGGTCCAACGCTCTAACCACTAGGCTACCCTGCCGCCCCAACATATAGGGAATAGTGTTCTATAGGGCTCTGGTCTAAAGTAGTGTACTATATAGGGAATAGGGTTCTATAAGGCTCTGGTCTAAAGTAGTGCACTATATAGGGAATAGTGTTCTATAGGGCTCTGGTCTAAAGTAGTGCACTATATAGGGAATAGTGTTCTATAGGGCTCTGGTATAAAGTAGTGTACTATATAGGGAATAGTGTTCTATAGGGCTCTGGTCTAAAGTAGTGCACTATATAGGGAATAGTGTTCTATAGGGCTCTGGTCTAAAGTAGTGTACTATATAGGGAATAGTGTTCTATAGGGCTCTGGTCTAAAGTAGTGCACTATATAGGGAATAGTGTTCTATAGGGCTCTGGTCTAAAGTAGTGTACTATATAGGGAATAGTGTTCTATAGGGCTCTGGTCTAAAGTAGTGCCCAATGAAGGGAATAGGGTTCTATAGGGCTCTGGTCTAAAGTAGTGCACTATATAGGGAATAGTGTTCTATAGGGCTCTGGTCTAAAGTAGTGCCCAATGAAGGGAATAGGGTTCTATAGGGCTCTGGTCTAAAGTAGTGCACTATATAGGGAATAGTGTTCTATAGGGCTCTGGTCTAAAGTAGTGCACTATATAGGGAATAGTGTTCTATAGGGCTCTGGTCTAAAGTAGTGCACTATATAGGGAATAGGGTCCTGATCTAAAGTAGTGCACTATATAGGGAATAGTGTTCTATAGGGCTCTGGTCTAAAGTAGTGTACTATATAGGGAATAGTGTTCTATAGGGCTCTGGTCTAAAGTAGTGCACTATATAGGGAATAGTGTTCTATAGGGCTCTGGTCTAAAGTAGTGCACTATATAGGGAATAGTGTTCTATAGGGCCCTGGTCAAAAGTAGTGCACTATATAGGGAATAGGGTTCTATAGGGCTCTGGTCTAAAGTAGTGCACTATATAGGGAATAGGGTTCCATAGGGCTCTGGTCTAAAGTAGTGCACTATATAGGGAATAGTGTTCTATAGGGCCCTGGTCAAAAGTAGTGCACTATATAGGGAATAGGGTTCTATAGGGCTCTGGTCTAAAGTAGTGCACTATATAGGGAATAGGGTTCCATAGGGCTCTGGTCTAAAGTAGTGTACTATATAGGGAATAGGGCCCTGATCTAAAGTAGTGCACTATATAGGGAATAGGGTTCCATAGGGCTCTGGTCTAAAGTAGTGTACTATATAGGGAATAGGGCTCTGATCTAAAGTAGTGCACTATATAGGGAATAGGGTTCCATAGGGCTCTGGTCTAAAGTAGTGTACTATATAGGGAATAGGGCTCTGATCTAAAGTAGTGCACTATATAGGGAATAGTGTTCTATAGGGCTCTGGTCTAAAGTAGTGTACTATATAGGGAATAGGGTTCTATAGGGCTCTGGTCTAAAGTAGTGACATATCCCTAGTTTGACTGGAAGCTTCATAACATGCAATGAGACACACACAGCCAGGTGACTCATGCCGTGTTCTCCAAATTAAATAAACCATTTTTTTTGATCAAGTTATCAACTGGTCTTGAGGGTATAGAATCCCAGCTGTTGCTCGCCAGATAAAGCATCAAACCTGGAAGTCGATGATAACAAGCATGGAGACACTAACGGAGAGTGACTCACTTCTTGTTTTGTTCCAACGTTGTAGATACACTTGCTCCTACGTTGCCTTGAAAAGCTCATCTTGAAAATGAAATTCCGGCACAAATATCTCCCTCTATTTTCAGCGGTTATACAATGAGTCAGTCAATCAACAACACAATGGTGAAGTTTGAGTTCAACATGCCTTTGGAAGTAGGGACTCTTATTCAAAGCAAGGCTGATTTGGTATTGAGAGGAGCATTTGGAATTGTCAGGTAGTGTAGAATGTTGTGGTGTTCCGAGTGTTCTATAGTTCCGCTACGGCTTGTGTCCACCAGCTCTATGGTGGCATCACTGAAGGTGTGCTGTGCTGTGCTGTGCTGTGCTCTGTGTGTGTGTGTGTGTGTGCTCATGTGTTTCAACCTCAGCTTAGCCTAACATCATGATTATTGCCTCAGGGAGACAAAACACCACCGCACTGAGGGAGAGAGGATAATAAACACCACACACACACACACACACACACACACACACACACACACACACACACACACACACACACACACACACACACACACACACACACACACACACACACAGACACAGTGGGTCGTGAGAGGTGGTGGACATATCAGGTGTACATTTCCACAGTGTGTGGGCATTCACGCATGCACCCGTGTGTCTCTGTGTGAGTGTGTGGTTATGTTTGTGTGTTTGAAGTGTCTCTGATAGCAACGTTAATGAATGTCAGATTGAGTAGCTTTGTTTTACACGAGGTCAAGCTAAACATTCACTGGAACAGTGAACTCCGCTCCAATGGCTGGCAGCAGAAACCACTAACACATTCAAAGGCCACTTTGTGTTCTCGTGTGGACAGTAATGCACGTGTGACATACATTGCAAGGATTCAGCGGTTGGATCAGCTTCATCGTGAACAGAACAACTATATTCTTCATTCCGTTCCACTGTTCCCACCAGCATGATGAAGTTCTGAACGAAAGCCAAAATAGTTTATATTGCTTTCCTTTCAATTCCTTTTCTAACCTGTGAAATCTACATAGTTTTACCATTAGCTCCTTAAATTATTCCAGAGCAGCTTGCTAATAAAGTAAAAGGTTTTCTATCATTTTTTGTTGTTTTTTGAAAGTAGTACTCACAAACAAAAATGGGTACCCAAAATGATGCACAATTGTGTACTGTGTCATCCATTCTGTATGATGAGTGAAAAACTCTCTCTCTCTCTCTCTCTCTCTCTCTCTCTCTCCCTGTCACTCACTCACTCTCTCTCTCCCTGTCACTCTCTCTCTCTCTCTCTCTCCCTGTCACTCTCTCTCTCTCTCTCTTTTCTCTGTGTCACATCTCACACCTCACACATTCCGCTATCTCTGTCCAGTAGTGTGTGTGTGGTGGTTTAGAAGTGGTGTGTGGAGGGCGATAATGGCACAGGAAAATCATAAATAATGCAGTAGAAACGTTCTGGGTGAGAGTCAGCGAACATGCAAACACACACAGACACATAGACACACACACACACATACACACACACACACACACACACACACGCGCGCACACGCGCACGCACACACACTGACACACACACACACACTGACACACACACACACACACACACACACACACACACACATACACACACACACACATAGACACACACACACACATAGACACACACATAGACACACACACACACATGGACACACACATGGACACACACATAGACACACACCCACCCGCATGCCTTTTGCCAGAAAGATAAAGGGATCTTCAGAGGGAATGAATGAATCACCCTTCACCTAGTCCAGAGAGAATACTAAGAAGTTCTCTTTCTGGATTTGGATCATTAGCAGGTATCGGCCTAATTCTGCTCTGCATTTATCTCCTCTCTCCCTTTCTCTTTATCTCTTTCTCACACACACACTACGACTCTCTAACTTTCTCTCATCTCTCTCTCACTCTCCTTCGCTATCTGTATCTCCTCTGTATCTCCTCTTCTCTCTCTCTCTCTCTCTCTCTCTCTCTCTCTCCCTGTCACTCTCTCTCTCTCTCTCTCTCTCTTTTCTCTGTGTCACATCTCACACCTCAGACATTCCGCTATCTCTGTCAGTAGTGTGTGTGTGGTGGTTTAGAAGTGGTGTGTGGAGGGCGATAATGGCACAGGAAAATCATAAATAATGCAGTAGAAACGTTCTGGGTGAGAGTCTGCGAACATGCAAACACACACAGACACATAGACACACACACACACACATAGACACACACACACACACACACACGAACACACACACAAACACACACACACACACACACACACACATAGACACTGCATTTATCTCCTCTCTCTCTTTCTCTTTATCTCTTTCTCACACACACACACCGACTCTCTCACTTTCTCTCATCTCTCTCTCACTCTCCTTCGCTATCTGTATCTCCTCTTCTCCCTCCCTCCCTCCCTCCCTCCCTCCCTCCCTCCCTCCCTCCCTCCCTCCCTCCCTCCCTCCCTCCCTCCCTCCCTCCCTCCCTCCCTCCCTCCCTCCCTCCCACACACACACACACACACAATTATTTTTCAATTTTCACCTATATGACATACCCATATCTATATATAACACAATACATCTGGCAGAAGAAAATACAATCTGGTAGATGACATTACAAAGAAAAAAAAAAAAAAAAAAAAAAACTAACCAGTGTTTTTTTTGTACCACCATCTTGGAAATGCAAGAGAAAGGTCTCTGTTCTAGCCATCACTCTGGTTGTAATTCCAATAGTGTCCAGAAGATGGCAGCAGTGTATTTGCAAAGTGTCAGATGGATTATTTGGACTATGACTGGTCCTCAAGACTTTTAGTGTGAAGTCTCAATGTACATTTGGGCAAATCGTGAAGGAGACATTCGCATTCATACTCCAATTTTCTGCGAGAATATCGTCAAATATGTAAACCTGGACTTTGATTTAGCTTTCCAAGTATTAGTTCAACATTTGCAAAACAACCAGCTTCAATAACTTCATAACTCTGAACATCCTTATATTTTGTGTCCAAAATGAAAAGGCATGGTGTCGTACAAGGTTAGTAGCTACATTTTCCGACAATTATTTACGACATGGTTCCCGTAAAGCCCAGATCATTGGCTATCTAGCTAGCTTTGTTTGACCCTTATTGGTGCATATTTGACAGGGATCCAGTCGCTCAAGTGATGGCCGACCGCGTCATCGGCGTGCCATGAAGGCGTCGCTCTCTGACCAAATATGGTTTCCTATAGGATATACTACACCACTAATGATATAGTGAAGTCTTGTTACCTTCTAGGATCTCTGAGGAATAGATACTAACATAATTTGACTTGTTGAATCAACGTGTAGGGTGAGATATTCACAGATTCCTTTCTTTGCAAATTGAACGAGTGGAAATACAATATCAATCTATATGGACTTTTTTAGGATATGAAAAATGATTTTATCTAACAAAACGACACTTCATGTTATCTCTGGGACCCTTTGGATGATAAATCAGAGCAAGATTTCAGAATGTAAGTACACATTTTACCTTCAGAGGTGAATTTATCAAACATATTGCTGTGTTGTTAGGAGCTCTCCTCAAACAATAGCATGGCATTTTTTCCCCGCAGTGATAGATACTGTAAATAGGACTGTGCAGTTAAATTAACAAGAATTTAAGCTTTCAGCCGATATCAGACACTTATTTGTACCGACATTTGTTGTTACTCTAAAATCTGCGATCTTGACATAACATGCTGAATGAGTCACAACTGTCCCGTTGACAGGATGCCGATCCTTAAGATTTATACATTTTACACCCACCTATACCTTCCATCACCTACAGAGAGATGAACCTGGCGAAGAGCTCCCTAAGCAAGCCGGTCCTGCGGCTCTGTTCACAAACACACCCCACAGAGCCCCAGGACAGCAACACAATTAGACTTAACCAAATCATGAGTAAACAAAAAGATAAAAAGGAATATTTTGTTAAATCTTTGCAATGTGTCAAGTAATTAAGTTTTGCCTATGTACAGACTCAGTGAGCATAGCCTTGCTATTGAGAAAGGCCGCCGTAGGCAGACCTGGCTCTCAAGAGAAGACAGGCTATGTGCTCACTGTTATTCCACTTCTTCCCTCTCCTGTTCTTCTGTTGTTCCACTTCTTCCCTCTCCTGTTCTTCTGTTGTTCCACTTCTTTCCTCTCCTGTTCTTCTGTTGTTCCACGACTTCCCTCTCGTGGGCCTTGACCTCTCTCCTCCACTTAGCACCTACCTAGCCCTCGTTAGGGGGTTAGGTACACACACACACACACACACACACACACACACACACACACACACACACACACACACACACACACACACACACACACACACACACACACACACACACACACCCCACTAGCACTAAGTCCCTTGTACCCGGGCATCTCCACCACTTACCCCTCTCATCAGTCAAACTGCTCAGTCCAACACTGCTCTCACTGCCACATGGCACCCTATTCCCTTTGTAGTGCACTATCCTATAGGTCCTGGTCAAAAGTAGTGCATGACATAGGGAAAAGGGTGCAATTTGGGACGCAGCGAAAATGGATGAGAAAATAGAGGACAGAATGAAGTGAAGAGAGGCGCTGCTTTGACAGCAGAACATTCCCTTGACACATGTTATATTTATTCTTTAAATTGGCTGCACATTCAGTACAACAGATGGGGTACTTCCCTGCTCTAGAGAGAGAGAGAGAGAGACAGGGAGAGAGAGAGAGAGAGAGAGAGAGAGAGAGAGAGAGAGAGAGAGAGAGTGACAGGGAGAGAGAGAGAGAGAGAGAGAGAGAGAGAGAGAGAGAGAGAGAGAGAGAGTGACAGGGAGAGAGAGAGAGAGAGAGAGAGAGAGAGAGAGAGAGAGTGACAGGGGGGGAGAGAGAGAGAGAGAGAGAGAGAGAGAGAGAGAGTGACAGAGAGAGAGAGAGAGCGAGCGAGAGAGAGAGAGAGAGAGAGAGAGGGAGAGAGAGAGAGAGAGAGAGAGAGAGAGAGCTCTGTCTTGCCTTTGTTATGCTGGCTGAAAAACATTGGCACTATTGTTCCTTTCACTCCAACTTTGAGGAATTTACACCTCTACTTAGCTTTACATGTACATGGATAGGGGAGCATTAGAGAGATGACTGGCTTGATGATGTGATGACTGGTGGTAGAGAGATGACTGGCTTGATGATGTGATGACTGGTGGTAGAGAGATGACTGGCTTGATGATGTGATGACTGGTGGTAGAGAGATGACTGGCTTGATGATGTGATGACTGGTGGTAGAGAGATGACTGGCTTGTTGATGTGATGAGGGTGGTAGAGAGATGACTGGCTTGATGATGTGATGAGGGGGGTGGTAGAGAGATGAGTGGCTTGATGATGTGATGAGGGTGGTGTTAGAGAGATGACTGGCTTGTTGATGTGATGAGGGGGGTGTTAGAGAGATGACTGGCTTGTTGATGTGATGACGGTTGTTAGAGAGATGACTGGCTTGATGATGTGATGAGGGGGGTGGTAGAGAGATGAGTGGCTTGATGATGTGATGAGGGTGATGTAGAGAGATGACTGGCTTGATGATGTGATGAGGGTGAGGTAGAGAGATGAGTGGCTTGTTCCACTGCTAGATGGAGTCTTCTAGTCTCCTCAGAACATACCACTAGAGGTAGTCTTCTAGTCTCCTCAGAACATACCACTAGAGGTAGTCTTCTAGTCTCCTCAGAACATACCACTAGAGGTAGTCCTCTAGTCTCCTCAGAACATACCACTAGAGGTAGTCCTCTAGTCTCCTCAGAACATACCATTAGAGGTAGTCCTCTAGTCTCCTCAGAACATACCACTAGAGGTAGTCTTCTAGTCTCCTCAGAACATACCGCTAGAGGTAGTCCTCTAGTCTCCTCAGAACATACCACTAGAGGTAGTCCTCTAGTCTCCCCAGAACATACCACTAGAGGTAGTCCTCTAGTTTCCTCAGAACAGAGTGTAGAGAATGTTGCACTAATAGAGTCACAGACCTTATTTTAATTTTAACTGTTTGTTGTCTTTGCTAAATAATGACGTTTTAAAAAATCCATAGGGGCTGATTCAATGAATTCCTCCTTACTGCAGTTCTCTGACCCTCTAATTGCAGAACTGTTGACCTACATCTTTAATTGGACAATAGTTTCTGGTGTTATCCTTAGGATCTTGAAAGAGTCACATTTCCTCCCCTTAATATAAAGAAGGATATCCTTCTGACTTAGATCACCATCGTCCAATCTCCAAATGATCTTTTAGAATCCCTGGACAACTGTTAGCTTACAACTTGTTGTTGTTGTTGTTTAATCAACGTTTTATTTTAATTTTACAATGTACAACACACAAGGTAGGATTACATTACAAATACTAGCCGACATGACAACACTAACATACAATACAACTATTTACATACTATTTGAGTGCACAATATGACATTTACAGAAAGGAAGTAGGGTTTACAATAAAACGTATTCTATACTATTCTCAGAAAAGAAAATGGCGTCCCCTCACTCCCCTAACCATGTCGGTCCATAGCTTGGTTAAGAGTTGTTGATATCTGATACGGTTTTACATTATACATATTATATATATTCCATGCCTAAACTGGAAAACATGATAAGCATGTTTGAAGGCGAGAGGATTGTATAGGTAATCAGAGCATGAAGGATAACCTTTTTGCTGATGTTATCCCTGCATAACTTATTATTTTAGGAAACCAGTTGCAACACAAATGAAGAGTCACCATTCAACAAAAATAAAAGTGGGTCTTTGTTCACAGGGAAACCCATACTTGTTGTAAGGAAATCTGAAACTGCATTTTCCTAATGGTTATTTAGAATGCATAAGATTCTGTATTTACGATAGCATAACTTCATGAGGTCTGACAGAGACCCAATCCTTCTGTTCCTCAGTCTTCCCGCTCTTTCATGCAAACCCAACCCCCTTTCTTTGTGTAACCAGCCATCATATCGGTTCCGTCCGCCAGGGTATTTTTCTTGTATGACATAATTAGTAATCAATTTATGATCCGTCCTGTGTACATGTAATGTGTGTGTAATGTGTAATGTGTGACTATTGAGGTATTTAGTAAATAAATAATGACATTTTTTATGGCCCGATTCAATTTGTTAGTCAGGGTTCGTGAAGATAACCAAGAATTGTACGACGTTCAGATGAGACTGAATAAGGTGACGATTAATAATTGACTGCTATTAATATAAAAGATGACCAGGTCTTTAAGAGTTTATTCGGAAGACAACAGCTCTATAAACGTTCTTCTGTGGTGCTCCAACTTCCTAGTTAATTACATTTACATAATTAGTTTAATCAGGTAATATTAATTGCAGAGAAGTTATTTTATAAAATATCACTTAATCCAAAGACACAACATCATATAGGAGAAGATTCACAGAACGTCTTAGTGTTGCCTATATGTCCCTCAGAGTAGTACCATACTTGTAGTGAGTTGGAAATAATTGAACCAAACTTTTTGAATACTGCTTTTACCTGTAAGTCTATGCGGTGCAACAAGTGCTTCGTCTATGCCTCTCTAAGAAGCTACAATAAAATCATCTGACCAATGACTCTCAAGGATTTTATTTGGACGACCAGTAATATAATTTGTAATCTGGAAAAGACAAACCTCCTGTTCCCTTTAACTGTGTAAGAGTGTCATATCGAAAGCGTGGATTTTTATTATTCCAAATGAACTTTGAGGTCGTTGACTTTAATAACTAAAAGTATTTTAGGTATAGGTATACGCAGTATGGAGAAAATAAAATGTAGTCGACCGAGTATGTTTATTTTTACAATTGCAATCCTACCTTGTAATGAGATTTTAAGAGAGTACCATCATGGAGAAGCAGCAGGCAAAGTAAGTAATTTCACAGGGCTATTACGGTGCACCAGTAAAGATAATTAACAGTTTATTTTATATCCAGAGAATGAACCAAAAATAGTAAATAATTTCAGAATCTGTGGAAAGGAAATTGAGATGTCTGAGAAATACAACAAGCTGTTATCGGCATAGAGTGACACTTTATGCTGAGTTCCTTAATGTTGAAGGGTGAAATAAGTGGGTTCATTCTCATTGATTGAGCAAGGGGCTGCAATGACAGTGGAAAATAACGTTGGTGACAATGGACATCCTTGTTTTGTGGAATGTTGTAAACAGAAAGTCTTGGATAGAATGTTACCCGTCTACACAACTGCTTGAGAGTAGATAAATCCAAACCAAAGGCCTCCAAAACACACCATAAATAGTTCCATTCTAGCCTATCAAAGGCTTTTTCTGCATCCAAACTAAAAAGGAACTGGGACGTTTTCAGACTCATTTATGATATTGAATAGTCTAATATTGTCTGAGGCTAAATTACCCTTTTTAAACCCAGTTTGATCATCACTAATTAGATTTCCTACAAGCTGTTCCAATCGGATGGCGAGTACCTTTGCAAACAGCTTGAGCTCTGCATTGCTTGCTGTTTGGGGTTTTAGGCTGGGTTTCTGTACAGCACTTTGAGATATCAGCTGATGTACGAAGGGCTATATAAAATACATTTGATTGATTGATTGTTGTAATAAGGCTTAAGTGTTAGGCGGAGCAGCACAGGGAAACCCAAGAGCAGACTCAGACCAGGAAACAGGGATGAATGAACCACGATATTAATTGCAACACAGGGAGGTCAGGTCAGACTAAGCTTGGGTGGGTTGTAGGAAACCAGATGTGGGCTGAGGTTGGAGTGATCTGGGTAAACAGGTCCAGAGGGAAATTCAAGGGATTGATGGTGAGCCTGAATCCAGAACAGGGCAGCAGGGTGGTGAGATGTGGAACAGGAGACAGGTACCAGAGTCTGCAGTGAGAGGAGAAACAGCGTCAGGCAGGGAAACAGGCACAGCAGGGTAACAGGATCTTGAATAATCATAAAAAGCTAGAAGCATAATACTTACTGAGCAGAGATTACGATCTGGCAGAATGGAAGTGGCAGGACTGAGTATTTGTAGAGGTCTTGATTATGGAATGGGCTGCAGCTGGTAGGGAATTGCTCTGACTCCAGCATGCCTGTCTCCAACCCCACAATCCCACACAGAGAGAGAGAGGGAGAGGGAGAGAGTACTGGGGGAATGGTTGCAGGTCAAGGAGACACCGAATGTCCACTAGGGGGTGTGGCAGGAGCAGATGTGACATTAAGGGCCTAAAACTTTTACAGTCTAGGGAAGATTCGCCAAATTTTAACAAAACTATAATGAGTGAGGTGTTTTGGTCTCTATGGAATTCTTCATGATTGTTAGAACCAAGAATTAGTGGCACAACAATATCCCATAATTCAAGAAACAGCTCAGGAGGGAAACCATCAAGTCCTGGTGGTTTGACTCTTTTCATAGATGTTCTTCAAGAGTAAGAGGGGAGTCAAGGAATCCAGATTGCTCTCTGTTGAGTCTGGGAAGGTCCAATGATGATAAGAAGTGTGTCATCTTATTATGATCAGAATCCGCCTCTGACGTATATATTTGGGAATAAAACTGCCTAAACGTATCATTAATTTCTGCCAGGTCATGTGACATCTTACCAGGTGGTTTTTTTTCTTCCCCTCTCGCTCTGTAAATGTTTGTTTCTGAGCGATTCAACAAGAGCTTTTTTTGTTTTTCCAGATCTACTACTTTTTTTTTTTTTACTGCGAGTTGAATTCAGATATGAGGCAAACGAAGTTGACAGTTATGTTTAAAAAAAGCCTTATTCTGCATCAATGTTGCGTTACAGCGCCATCTTCTGGCAACTTTCTGTTTGTAGCTGTCAAGTCAGAAACTATACAGGACAGCTCCATGTTCAGAAATGCTCGGTTGTCTGAATACACCGGTTTATATAGGGAGATACAAATATGTGGTCTATCCGGGAAATGTTATTATGTCTTGAAGAAAATAACGTATAATCTTTGACAGTCAAATTAGTGGCTGAAGAGTGAGCAGCACATTTATAGAATCTCTTTTGGAATCTATAGACATCCAGAATGTTTTAGGTGGGTTTCTTGTATTAGGGCGATATCAACCTTTTTGCATCTGATGTATTCTAAGCATTTGGTACGCTTTATTGCAGAATTCAAACAATGGGAATTTAATGACATTTTGATGACCTCACGGTCAATTTAAAACCGTTGTCATATAGAATGCATGGACAAAATGAAAAATAAATTAAATTAAAAACATCTACTTCAATATAAAAAAAAAAAACATATTTGTGCACCAATATACATATTTCTGAAGAAACTCTGACAGCTGGGTTTTTTAAAATGTATTTTTTAACAATAATTGAAACAAAAACAGTAACCACCTGCAAGAAAGGATGTCTTCAACCGCTGTCTTTGGCTGGTAGGAACATCAGGAGGCTTCCAAACAGTGACGCACGTTCCAAGTCCAGTCACACATGTTTTTATCCAACATGACATGAATACATGGCAAAATTACTTTTCACAGAACACGCTCATACCAAGCTGAACGCTCTGTATGTTAATCCCCATAAAGTTTACCCTACCCCAGGACTGCTTTACTGATGGCTAAATATTTTAGCCAGGTAACATTTTCAGCCTGAACCAAATAATTATCCAGCCAGATAACCTAGCCAGCCAACCAACTCAGCTAACGAGCAACGTGCCAGCCAGCAGCATTTTAGCAGTATAACCAGACTCCTAACAGCCAAGCTAACACATCCACCATGCCCCTCATACCAAATTAACTAAATTATGTTCCTGAATAACAAATAAACATTGGTGACATTAGCTAGTTAGCTTAGCATTAGTTGTGTATATCTTACTAGTTAAGATGGGCCTTCATGGACCTTTATCCAACGAAGGAGGGGGACCCGGTGTTGTCTGTTTATTCTGTCTGCAGTGGGGAGAATCTGGAGGAATGGGCGACGATGACTGGTCTCCTTCACTTGTAGTTGTTCTCAGCTGCAAGGCATGCCTCTGCTTCTTCCACAGTATGGAATTCTTGGAGTGTTCAATTTTTCCTGATCTTCAGGATGGCTCGGTATATCAGGAATGGGCAAAGTCATCTTGCTGTCATCCCTCGTTTGACGTGGTCGAAGGTTTTCCTCTTCAGTGTGGTTTCGTTGCTGTAGTCTGGGTAGAATGCCAAATTGGATCTCCCATATGTCGGTGGGTTCTCGAGGGCTCTGGTTCCCTTTGGAATATTCACTCCGTCCTCATATCTTATCAGGCAGGAAATGAGGGTGTTGGGATGGCTACGGTTATTATTGCCACTGTAGATTCGGTGTGCCTTCCTCCCTTTTAGCAAAGGTATACATTTTGGTACATTCTCCTGAAAAAAACCTTTTGGGTCAGAACCCTCTGTGGGTTCTTTCAGGCCTACCAGATGTATGTTCAGTCTCCTCTCTCTGTCTTCTAGCAATGTCATTTTCCCCCGCATCTAGGCAGGTTGCTATGTCATCTGTAGCAGCCCTGTTGCTAACCTGCATCTCATCACAACGCTGCACCAGAGACTTGGCTGGCTATGTCATCTGTAGCAGCCCTGTTGCTAACCTGCATCTCACCACAGCGCCGCCCCAGAGCGTTTGAGAGTTTTAAGATAGACGTGTTGGAGGCTTCCACCATATCTTTAAGTGATGGAATTTCTCCCGAAAGCAGTTCCTCCAGGGATTCCTTAACTGCTGATATGACCATCGCCTGCATCGACATTTGATGTTGATTCAGAGCCTTCAATATGGAGGAGTTGGATATATCCTCGAAGGTATCAGTTGGCTCGGTGTCTTTCTTTGTTTGGGATGCTTTTAGGCTTCCCTTTGTCTTAGTTGAGTGTCAAGAACTTTTGACTTTTGGCTTTTTCAGTTGTCAGGATGCTTTTAGGCTTCCCTGTGTCTTGAGTGTCCTCGGCCATTACAGTCCATGTTATTAAGCATTTTTGAAGGTTCAGAGGTCAGTTGTCAGGAATGTATTTGGACTTTGGACTTTTAAGATGGTACTCGGAACTACACGTGCATCTCTTCCAGAAAGGCCACCGGATGACCAGCTGAGAACTTTAAAAAAACTTCTCACTCTATTCTTAATGTTTACCAATCTGGTATTAGATCTGGACACAACACCGTTTCAGCTGCTACGTTTGTTCTAGATGAAGTGTTAAATTGCTCAGATCATAAAAATGTTTTTGTTGTGCTGCCTTATTTCTAGACCTTTCCCAGGCCTTTGACACGGCTGACCATGAAGCCATCATTCAAAGGTTGACTGAAATAGGCCTCGATCAGGCTTCTTGACTGAAATAAGCCTGTATCTGTCATGTACTGTCATGTTGTGTCTTGTCTCTGTCCTTTCCCTTCACCCTGTCTCCCTCTGCTGGTCGTATTAGGTTACCTTTTCTCCCCCGCTTTCCCCCAGCTGTTCCTTGTCTCCTCCTAACTACCCATTCACCCCGTTTCCCACCTGTTCCCTTTTTCCCTCTGATTAGGTCCCTATATCTCTCTCTGTTTCTGCTCCTGTCTTTGTCGGATTCTTGTTTGTTGTGTTTCATGCCTGAACCAGACTGTCGTCATGTTTGCTGTAACCTTGTCTTGTCCTGTCGGAATCTGCCGGTCCGTCTGAGCCTACCTATGTTTGGTAATTAAAGAAGCTCTGTTTAAGTTAATTCGCTTTTGGGTCCTCATTCACGCACCGTAACAGAAGAATCCGACCAAGAATGGACCCAGCGACTTCGGATCCTCTCCACTCAGCCGTCGGGATCCAGGGAGCGATGCTAGGCAGACACGAGCAGGAAGTGTCTGCTGCTCGACATGCCGTTGAGACCCTGGCCACCCAAGTCTCCAACCTCACAGAACAGGTTCACCATCTCCGCCTCGATCCACCGGCCACTTCCAGGGCTTTCGAATCTCCGGAGCCCAGAATCAATAACCCGCCGTGTTACTCTGGGGAGCCCACTGAATGCCGCTCGTTCCTCACCCAGTGTGATATTGTGTTTTCTCTCCAGCCCAACACTTACTCCAGGAGCACTGCTCGTGTCGCCTACGTCATATCTCTCCTTATTGGACGGGCTCGTGAGTGGGGCACGGCAATCTGGGAGGCAAGGGCTGAGTGTACTAACCAGTATCAGGACTTTAAGGAGGAGATGATACGGGTTTTTGATCGATCTGTTTTTGGGGAGGAGGCTTCCAGGGCCCTGTCTTCCCTATGTCAAGGCAATCGATCCATAACAGACTACTCTATTGAGTTTCGCACTCTTGCTGTCTCCAGTGGCTGGAACGAGCCGGCCTTGCTCGCTCGTCTTCTGGAGGGTCTCCGCGCAGAGGTAAAGGATGAGATTCTCTCCCGGGAGGTTCCTTCCAGCGTGGATTCCTTGATTGAACTCGCTATTCGCATTGAGCGACGGGTTGATCTTCGTCACCGAGCTCGTGGAAAGGAGCTCGCGCTCTCCGTCGCCCCCCTCTCCGCATCACTACCATCTTCCTCTGCCGGCTCGGGTGCTGAGCCCATGCAGCTGGGAGGTATCCGCATCTCGACTAAGGAGAGGGAACGGAGAATCACCAACCGCCTCTGTCTCTATTGCGGTTCCGCTGGTCATTTTGTCACTTCATGTCCAGTAAAAGGCCAGAGCTCGTCAGTAAGCGGAGGGCTACTGGTGAGCGCTACTACTCCTGTCTCTCCTTCAAGATCCTGCACTACCTTGTCGGTCCATCTACGCTGGACCGGTTCGTCAGCTTCCTGCAGTGCCTTAATAGACTCTGGGGCGGAGGGCTGTTTTATGGACGAGACCTGGGCTCGGGAACATGACATTCCTCTCAGACAGTTAAAGGAGCCCACGGCCTTGTTCGCCCTGGATGGTAGTCCTCTCCCCAGGATTCAGCGTGAGACGCTACCTTTAACCCTCACTGTTTCTGGTAATCATAGTGAAACCATTTCTTTTTTAATTTTTCGTTCACCTTTTACACCTGTTGTTTTGGGCCATCCCTGGCTAGTTTGTCATAATCCTTCCATTAATTGGTCTAGTAATTCTATCCTCTCCTGGAACGTCTCTTGTCATGTGAAATGTTTAATGTCTGCTATCCCTCCTGTTTCTTCTGTCTCTTCTTCACAGGAGGAGCCTGGTGATTTGACAGGGGTGCCGGAGGAATATCACGATCTGCGCACGGTGTTCAGTCGGTCCAGGGCCACCTCTCTTCCTCCACACCGGTCGTATGATTGTAGTATTGATCTCCTTCCGGGAACCACCCCCCCCCCGGGGTAGACTATACTCTCTGTCGGCTCCCGAACGTAAGGCTCTCGAAGATTATTTGTCTGTAGCTCTTGACGCCGGTACCATAGTCCCCTCCTCCTCTCCCGCCGGAGCGGGGTTTTTTTTTGTCAAGAAGAAGGACGGGTCTCTGCGCCCCTGCATAGATTATCGAGGGCTGAATGACATAACAGTGAAGAATCGTTATCCGCTTCCTCTTATGTCTTCAGCCTTCGAGATCCTGCAGGGAGCCAGGTTTTTCACTAAGTTGGACCTTCGTAACGCTTACCATCTCGTGCGCATCAGGGAGGGGGACGAGTGGAAGACGGCGTTTAACACTCCGTTAGGGCACTTTGAATACCGGGTTCTTCCTTTCGGCCTCGCTAACGCTCCAGCTGTCTTTCAGGCATTAGTCAATGATGTCCTGAGAGACATGCTGAACATCTTTGTTTTCGTTTACCTTGACGATATCCTGATTTTTTCACCGTCACTCCAGATTCATGTTCAGCACGTTCGACGTGTCCTCCAGCGCCTTTTAGAGAATTGTCTTTTTGTGAAGGCTGAGAAGTGCACTTTTCATGCCTCCTCCGTCACATTTCTCGGTTCTGTTATTTCCGCTGAAGGCATTAAGATGGATCCCGCTAAGGTCCAAGCTGTCATTGATTGGCCCGTCCCTAAGTCACGCGTCGAGCTGCAGCGCTTTCTCGGCTTCGCGAACTTCTATCGTCGTTTCATCCGTAATTTCGGTCAGGTGGCAGCTCCTCTCACAGCCCTTACTTCTGTCAAGACGTGCTTTAAGTGGTCCGTTTCCGCCCAGGGAGCTTTTGATCTCCTCAAGAATCGTTTTACATCCGCTCCTATCCTTGTTACACCTGACGTCTCTAGACAGTTCGTTGTCGAGGTTGACGCGTCAGAGGTGGGCGTGGGAGCCATTCTTTCTCAGCGCTCCCTCTCTGACGACAAGGTCCACCCATGCGCGTATTTTTCTCATCGCCTGTCGCCGTCGGAACGTAACTATGATGTGGGTAACCGCGAACTGCTCGCCATCCGGTTAGCCCTAGGCGAATGGCGACAGTGGTTGGAGGGGGCGACCGTTCCTTTTGTCGTTTGGACTGACCATAGGAACCTTGAGTACATCCGTTCTGCCAAACGACTTAATGCGCGTCAGGCGCGTTGGGCGCTGTTTTTCGCTCGTTTCGAGTTCGTGATTTCTTATCGTCCGGGCTCTAAGAACACCAAGCCTGATGCTTTGTCTCGTCTCTTCAGTTCTTCAGTAGCCTCCACTGACCCCGAGGGGATTCTCCCTGAGGGGCGTGTTGTCGGGTTGACTGTCTGGGGAATTGAGAGGCAGGTAAAACAAGCGCTCACTCACACTCCGTCGCCGCGCGCTTGTCCTAGGAACCTTCTTTTCGTTCCCGTTCCTACTCGTCTGGCCGTTCTTCAGTGGGCTCACTCTGCCAAGTTAGCCGGCCACCCTGGCGTTCGGGGTACGCTTGCTTCCATTCGCCAGCGTTTTTGGTGGCCCACCCGGGAGCATGACACGCGTCGTTTCGTGGCTGCTTGTTCGGTCTGCGCGCAGACTAAGTCCGGTAACTCTCCTCCTGCCGGCCGTCTCAGGCCGCTTCCTATTCCTTCTCGACCGTGGTCTCACATCGCCTTAGATTTTGTCACCGGACTGCCTTCGTCAGCGGGGAAGACTGTTATTCTTACGGTTGTCGATAGGTTCTCTAAGGCGGCTCATTTCATTCCCCTTGCTAAGCTTCCTTCTGCTAAAGAGACGGCACAAATCATCATCGAGAATGTTTTCAGAATTCATGGCCTTCCGTCAGACGTCGTTTCGGACAGAGGTCCGCAATTCACGTCTCAATTTTGGAGGGAGTTTTGCCGTTTGATTGGGGCTTCCGTCAGTCTCTCTTCCGGCTTTCACCCCCAGTCTAACGGTCAAGCAGAACGGGCCAATCAGACTATTGGTCGAATCTTACGCAGTCTTTCTTTTCGTAACCCTGCGTCTTGGTCAGAACAGCTCCCCTGGGCAGAATACGCCCACAACTCGCTTCCTTCGTCTGCGACCGGGCTATCTCCTTTTCAGAGTAGCCTCGGGTACCAGCCTCCGCTGTTCTCATCTCAGTTCGCCGAGTCCAGCGTCCCCTCCGCTCAGGCTTTTGTCCAACGTTGCGAGCGCACCTGGAAGAGGGTCAGGTCTGCACTTTGCCGTTATAGGACGCAGACTGTGAGGGCTGCTAATAAGCGTAGAACTAAGAGTCCTAGATATTGTCGCGGTCAGAGAGTTTGGCTCTCCACTCAGAACCTTCCCCTTAAGACGGCTTCTCGCAAGTTGACCCCGCGGTTCATTGGTCCGTTCCGTATTTCTCGGGTCATTAATCCTGTCGCAGTTCGACTTCTTCTTCCGCGATACCTTCGTCGCGTCCACCCGGTCTTCCATGTCTCCTGCATCAAGCCCGTCCTTCGCGCCCCCGCTCGTCTCCCCCCCCCCCCCCCCATCCTTGTCGAGGGCGCACCCATCTACAGGGTCCGTAGAATTTTGGACATGCGTCCTCGGGGCCGTGGTCACCAGTACCTCGTAGATTGGGAGGGGTACGGTCCTGAGGAGAGGAGTTGGGTTCCCTCTCGGGACGTGCTGGACCGTGCGCTGATCGAGGATTTCCTCCGTTGCCGCCAGGTTTCCTCCTCGAGTGCGCCAGGAGGCGCTCGGTGAGTGGGGGGGTACTGTCATGTACTGTCATGTTGTGTCTTGTCTCTGTCCTTTCCCTTCACCCTGTCTCCCTCTGCTGGTCGTATTAGGTTACCTTTTCTCCCCCGCTTTCCCCCAGCTGTTCCTTGTCTCCTCCTAACTAACTAACTACTCCTAACGTTTCCCACCTGTTCCCTTTTTCCCTCTGATTAGGTCCCTATATCTCTCTCTGTTTCTGCTCCTGTCTTTGTCGGATTCTTGTTTGTTGTGTTTCATGCCTGAACCAGACTGTCGTCATGTTTGCTGTAACCTTGTCTTGTCCTGTCGGAATCTGCCGGTCCGTCTGAGCCTACCTATGTTTGGTAATTAAAGAAGCTCTGTTTAAGTTAATTCGCTTTTGGGTCCTCATTCACGCACCGTAACAGTATCAGGATTCTTGAAAGTGGTTGGAGAATTATCTGTCAGACAGGACACAATGTGTGATTTCTGATGATGTCAAGTCTAGGTTCTTGGAAATTACGAAAGGTTTACCACAGGGGTTAGTATTGGGACCCGTTGTCTTGAATATTTATATAAAGAGTTGTTAGAGCTGTAATCTGACCTTGTTGCCTTACAGAAAGCACTGGTTGGTTTAAAACGTGTACATCATGTGGGTAAGACTAAATATATGTTGTTCTCTAATTCTCACAAGAATGTTTCAGATTGACTACATATTTATCCATCGATTGGGTTGCTGCCTATAAATATCTGGGCTTTTGGATTGACAAGGATTTAGCATTTAAAAAACATACCGATGAGCTAGTTAAAAAACTAATATTCCATGTGGGCTTTGTTTAAAAAACATACCGATGAGTTAGTTAAAAAGCTAATATTTCATGTGGGCTTCGTTTAAAACCTCTTTATCCTACCCCCTCCTTTTTCGAACATTCTGTTAAAAATCGCGCAACTTTTCAGCGTCCTGCTACTCATGCCAGGAATATAGTATATGCATATGATTAGTATGTGTGGATAGAAAACACTCTGAAGTTTCTAAAACTGGTTAAATCATGGCTGTGACTATAACAGATCGTGTGTTTCAACGAAAAGCGCAAGAAAAACTGCTCACTGAAATCTGAAAAAAGTATCCATGCGCCCCTTTCATGGATTATTTAAAGGAAACCAAATTTAATATGGAGACGGATGCAATTCCTACAGCTTCCACACGATGTCGCCAAAAACGTAATTTTCATTGACAAAAATCCATTGAGACATTACGAATAGATCATTGATTCCATCCAGCCTACCTCAATCGATTTTGGAAGATTGAAAAATGGACACTGTTTTCTTTTGTAGCTGCTATTGAATACAGATCGCCCAGTGATCAATTTGATCGCTTATTAACGTTTACAAATACCTAAAGTTGGGTTATAAAAGTAGGTTGAAGTTTTTTGTCAAAGAATATAGGCAACTTATATCATTTTTAAACATGACGTTTCGTGTTGGAAGATAGCTTTTTTCGTAATGCAGACAGGCCATACAAATTGATATTTTGGGCATACATGGACGGATTTAATCGGGAAAAAGACCAATTTGTGATGTTTATGGAACATATAGGAGTGCCAACAAAGAATATCATCAAAGGTAATGAATGTTTTATATTTTATTTCTGCGTTTTGGGTAGCGCCGGCTACTGCAAAATCTGTTGTTTACGTGTCGTGCTGGTATTTTGGGGGGTGCATGCTATCAGATAATAGCTTCTCATGCTTTCGCCAAAAAGCATTTTAAAAATCTGACTTGTTGGCTAGATTCACAACGAGTACCCTACATGTCTATTTTAATGAACGTTTGAGTTTTAACGAGTACATTTAGCATTTAGCGTAGCGCATTTGCATTTCCAGGTGCCTACTTGAGACGCAGACGTCTCAAGTAGGACCAAGAAGTTAAAAAACATACCGATGAGCTAGTTAAAAAGCTAATATTCCATGTGGGCTTCGTTTAAAAACATACCGATGAGCTAGTTAAAAAGCTAATATTTCATGTGGGCTTCGTTTAAAAAAACTATATCTTTCCTCTCCCTAAACAGCAGGAAGCAGATTGTACAGTCAACTTCCCAGCCAGTTCTTGACCTTGGTGACACAATTTACCAAAAATGCAGCAGCCACTACTCTTAAACCTTTGAATGCCATTTACCATAGCGTCCTTCACTTCATCACAGGTGACAGTTTTAATACTCATCACTGCATCTTGTGTCAAAAGGTCAGCTGGTCCTCATTAAAGTCCCATATGATCACTTCCCTGTTCCCTTTTTGCTTACAAAGCTCTAAAACACAAGCTTCCAACTTACCTAACCTCGTTGTTGAAGTAGAAAAAAACACAAGATACCAAACCCGTTCACAAGGTTGGTTAACTTTTGAGGGTTCTTCAGGTCTCCAACTTAATTCGGTAAATCCGTTTTTTTTTTTAATATGCTTCACTGCTGAAACAATTTGCAGAACTCATTACAATTAGATGTTCAGGCGCCGCTCTGGGATTTTAGTGTGTTAATTGAGGACCTAGTAGCTTAGAACTGTTTATTATAAATATCAAGAAGATACAGTGGTATGAGACTGTAAACGTACTGTATTCATATTCACACTCAGTATAAACCTTTCATTTGTATAGCCTGTGACACTGCGATCATCAGCCTTGTAACAGACTCTGAAGTGTTACGGAGTCTGGTTAGTATGAAGTCAATTGTTACGTCCCAAATTGAGCCCTGTTCTCTATATATTGCATTGCTTTTGACCAGAGCCCAACCAACGATGGAAGCTTCCCCTTTTTCCAAACATGTCATCAAACTCCTGTCAGAGAGCTGCGTAGACAAACAGTTCTTCATGTCGTTGCTTGATAATCTCTTCCAGGTTGTATTCTAGGCCTGTGTTTATACTGTCTTGTGGAAAACTTTACTTTTCAAAAGCCTCTCCAGCTAACGATTCTGTCTGACAATGGATGTCAGTGCACACTGGGTATTATCTGAGTCCATCAGGCACTGCAGCGGAAATAACAACATAACACACACACACACACACACACACACACACACACACACACACACACACACACACACACACACACACACACACACACACACACACACACACACACACACACACACACACACACCATGTAGCCAGCCTGCCTCATTAAACGTTGCTATGCATAATTCATTGTTGATGATTAGCATGAGTGGGTGTGTGTGTGAGTGTGTGTGTGTGTGTTGTGTGTGTGTGTGTATCATTTTAAGGTCCTCCGCAAAGTTAACGAGGAGAGGATTGTGGAGAGGACAAGATGAGAACTTAATTAGTCATTGTTAGCCACTCAGACTGTGTGTATGTCCCAAATGGCTCACTATTCCCATTATAGTTCACTACATTTGGACAGAACCATATAGGCCAAGGTAAAAAAATAAATAAGTGCACTAAATAGGGAATAGGCTGCCATTTGTGACGCTATGGTATTAGCAGGCATTGTTGCGGAAAAGTAGCCTTATTATGAAATTACATCCGAGAATTACTGTCAGTAACACTCCCTAGTCCAACCACTAGTCTTATAGTCAGTAACCCTCCCTCTCTAGTTAGACCACTAGTCTTACAATCAGTAGCCCTCCCTCTCTAGTCAAACCACTAGACTAACATTCAGTAACCCTCCCTCTCTAGTTAGACCACTAGTCTTTTAGTCAGTAACCCTCCCTCTCTAGTTAGACCACTAGTCTTATAGTCAGTAACCCTCCCTCTCTAGTTAGACCACTAGTCTTTTAGTCAGTAACCCTCCCTCTCTAATTAGACCACTAGTCTTACAATCAGTAACCCTCCCTCTCTAGTCAAACCACTAGACTAACATTCAGTAACCCTCCCTCTCTAGTTAGACCACTAGTCTTTTAGTCAGCAACCCTCCCTCTCTAGTTAGACCACTAGTCTTATAGTCAGTAACCCTCCCTCTCTAGTTAGACCACTAGTCTTTTAGTCAGTAACCCTCCCTCTCTAGTTAGACCACTAGTCTTATAGTCAGTAACCCTCCCTCTCTAGTTAGACCACTAGTCTTATAGTCAGTAACCCTCCCTCTCTAGTCCTACCACTAGTCTTATAGTCAGTAACCCTCCCTCTCTAGTTAGACCACTAGTCTCGCAATCAGTAACCCTCCCTCTCTAGTCCAACCACTAGACTAACACTCAGTAACCCTCCCTCCCTAGTCCAACCACTAGTCTTATAGTCAGTAACCCTCCCTCTCTAGTTAGACCACTAGTCTTACAATCAGTAACCCTCCCTCTCTAGTCCAACCACTAGTCTTACAGTCAGTAACCCTCCCTCTTTAGTTAGACCACTAGTCTTATAGTCAGTAACCCTCCCTCTCTAGTTAGACCACTAGTCTTACAATCAGTAACCCTCCCTCTCTAGTCCTACCACTAGTCTTATAGTCAGTAACCCTCCCTCTCTAGTCCAACCACTAGTCTTATAGTCAGTAACCCTCCCTCTCTAGTTAGACCACTAGTCTTACAATCAGTAACCCTCCCTCTCTAGTCCAACCACTAGACTAACATTCAGTAACCCTCCCTCTCTAGTCCTACCACTAGTCTTATAGTCAGTAACCCTCCCTCTCTAGTCCTACCACTAGTCTTATAGTCAGTAACCCTCCCTCTCTAGTTAGACCACTAGTCTTACAATCAGTAACCCTCCCTCTCTAGTCCAACCACTAGACTAACATTCAGTAACCCTCCCTCTCTAGTCCTACCACTAGTCTTACAATCAGTAACCCTCCCTCTCTAGTCCTACCACTAGTCTTACAATCAGTAACCCTCCCTCTCTAGTCCTACCACTAGTCTTATAGTCAGTAACCCTCCCTCTCTAGTCCAACCACTAGTCTTATAGTCAGTAACCCTCCCTCTCTAGTCCTACCACTAGTCTAACATTCAGCAACCCTCCCTCTCTAGTCCTACCACTAGTCTTACAATTAGTAACCCTCTAGTCCAACCACTAGTATAACATTCAGTAACCCTCCCTCTCTAGTCCAACCACTATTCTAACATTCAATAACCCTCCCTCTCTAGTCCAACCACTAGTCTAACATTCAGTAACCCTCCCTCTCTAGTTAGACCACTAGTCTTTTAGTCAGTAACCCTCCCTCTCTAGTTAGACCACTAGTCTTATAGTCAGTAACCCTCCCTCTCTAGTTAGACCACTAGTCTTTTAGTCAGTAACCCTCCCTCTCTAATTAGACCACTAGTCTTACAATCAGTAACCCTCCCTCTCTAGTCAAACCACTAGACTAACATTCAGTAACCCTCCCTCTCTAGTTAGACCACTAGTCTTTTAGTCAGCAACCCTCCCTCTCTAGTTAGACCACTAGTCTTATAGTCAGTAACCCTCCCTCTCTAGTTAGACCACTAGTCTTTTAGTCAGTAACCCTCCCTCTCTAGTTAGACCACTAGTCTTATAGTCAGTAACCCTCCCTCTCTAGTTAGACCACTAGTCTTATAGTCAGTAACCCTCCCTCTCTAGTCCTACCACTAGTCTTATAGTCAGTAACCCTCCCTCTCTAGTTAGACCACTAGTCTCGCAATCAGTAACCCTCCCTCTCTAGTCCAACCACTAGACTAACACTCAGTAACCCTCCCTCCCTAGTCCAACCACTAGTCTTATAGTCAGTAACCCTCCCTCTCTAGTTAGACCACTAGTCTTACAATCAGTAACCCTCCCTCTCTAGTCCAACCACTAGTCTTACAGTCAGTAACCCTCCCTCTTTAGTTAGACCACTAGTCTTATAGTCAGTAACCCTCCCTCTCTAGTTAGACCACTAGTCTTACAATCAGTAACCCTCCCTCTCTAGTCCTACCACTAGTCTTATAGTCAGTAACCCTCCCTCTCTAGTCCAACCACTAGTCTTATAGTCAGTAACCCTCCCTCTCTAGTTAGACCACTAGTCTTACAATCAGTAACCCTCCCTCTCTAGTCCAACCACTAGACTAACATTCAGTAACCCTCCCTCTCTAGTCCTACCACTAGTCTTATAGTCAGTAACCCTCCCTCTCTAGTCCTACCACTAGTCTTATAGTCAGTAACCCTCCCTCTCTAGTTAGACCACTAGTCTTACAATCAGTAACCCTCCCTCTCTAGTCCAACCACTAGACTAACATTCAGTAACCCTCCCTCTCTAGTCCTACCACTAGTCTTACAATCAGTAACCCTCCCTCTCTAGTCCTACCACTAGTCTTACAATCAGTAACCCTCCCTCTCTAGTCCTACCACTAGTCTTATAGTCAGTAACCCTCCCTCTCTAGTCCAACCACTAGTCTTATAGTCAGTAACCCTCCCTCTCTAGTCCTACCACTAGTCTAACATTCAGCAACCCTCCCTCTCTAGTCCTACCACTAGTCTTACAATCAGTAACCCTCCCTCTCTAGTCCTACCACTAGTCTTATAGTCAGTAACCCTCCCTCTCTAGTCCAACCACTAGTCTTATAGTCAGTAACCCTCCCTCTCTAGTCCTACCACTAGTCTAACATTCAGCAACCCTCCCTCTCTAGTCCTACCACTAGTCTTACAATCAGTAACCCTCCCTCTCTAGTCCAACCACTAGACTAACATTCAGTAACCCTCCCTCTCTAGTCCTACCACTAGTCTTATAGTCAGTAACCCTCCCTCTCTAGTCCTACCACTAGTCTTATAGTCAGTAACCCTCCCTCTCTAGTTAGACCACTAGTCTTACAATCAGTAACCCTCCCTCTCTAGTCCAACCACTAGACTAACATTCAGTAACCCTCCCTCTCTAGTCCTACCACTAGTCTTACAATCAGTAACCCTCCCTCTCTAGTCCTACCACTAGTCTTACAATCAGTAACCCTCCCTCTCTAGTCCTACCACTAGTCTTATAGTCAGTAACCCTCCCTCTCTAGTCCAACCACTAGTCTTATAGTCAGTAACCCTCCCTCTCTAGTTAGACCACTAGTCTTACAATCAGTAACCCTCCCTCTCTAGTCCAACCACTAGACTAACATTCAGTAACCCTCCCTCTCTAGTCCTACCACTAGTCTTATAGTCAGTAACCCTCCCTCTCTAGTCCTACCACTAGTCTTATAGTCAGTAACCCTCCCTCTCTAGTTAGACCACTAGTCTTACAATCAGTAACCCTCCCTCTCTAGTCCAACCACTAGACTAACATTCAGTAACCCTCCCTCTCTAGTCCTACCACTAGTCTTACAATCAGTAACCCTCCCTCTCTAGTCCTACCACTAGTCTTACAATCAGTAACCCTCCCTCTCTAGTCCTACCACTAGTCTTATAGTCAGTAACCCTCCCTCTCTAGTCCAACCACTAGTCTTATAGTCAGTAACCCTCCCTCTCTAGTCCTACCACTAGTCTAACATTCAGCAACCCTCCCTCTCTAGTCCTACCACTAGTCTTACAATTAGTAACCCTCTAGTCCAACCACTAGTATAACATTCAGTAACCCTCCCTCTCTAGTCCAACCACTATTCTAACATTCAATAACCCTCCCTCTCTAGTCCAACCACTAGTCTAACATTCAGTAACCCTCCCTCTCTAGTCCAACCACTAGTCTAACAGTCAGTAACCCTCCCTCTCTAGTCCAACCACTAGTCTTACAGGCTGTGACAATATCTCTAAGTTTAATACCTGATATCTCCGACAGTAAAACCTGATATCTCCAACAGTATTACCATATATATCCAAAAGTAATACGTAAAAAAAATATATCCAGAAGTAATACGTAATATATTCAACAGCATTACTTTATATCTCCAAAAGTAATACCTAATATATTCAACAGTAATACCTAATATCTCCAACAGTAATACCTAATATATTCAACAGTAGTACCTAATATCTCCAACAGTAATACCTAATATCTCCAAAAGTAATACCTAATATATTCAACAGTAGTACCTAATATCTCCAACAGTAATACCTAATACATTCAACAGTAATACCTAATACATTCATCAGTAATACCTAATACATTCATCAGTAATACCTAATACATTAAACAGTAATACCTAATACATTCATCAGTAATACCTAATACATTCAACAGTAATACCTAATACATTCAACAGTAATACCTAATATATTCAACAGTAGTACCTAATATCTCCAACAGTAATACCTAATATCTCCAACAGTAATACCTAATATATTCAACAGTAATACCTAATATCTCCATCAGTAATACCTAATATCTCCAAAAGTAATACCTAATACATTCAACAGTAATACCTAATATATTCAACAGTAATACCTAATATATTGAACAGTAATACCTAATATATTCAACAGTAATACCTAATATATTCAACAGTAATACCTAATATCTCCAAAAGTAATACCTAATATATTCAACAGTAATACCTAATATCTCCAACAGTAATACCTAATATCTCCAAAAGTAATACCTAATACATTCAACAGTAATACCTAATATATTCAACAGTAAGACATAATATCCCTGTCACGTTCTGACCTTAGTTCTTTTTTTATGTCTTTGTTTTAGTATGGTCAGGGCGTGAGTTGGGTGGGTTGTCTATGTTCCTTTTTCTATGTTTTGGGATTTCTGTGTTTGGCCTGGTATGGTTCTCAATCAGAGGCAGCTTTCAATCGTTGTCCCTGATTGTGAACCATACTTAGGTTACCTGGTTTCACTTTTGAGTTGCGGGTGATTATTTTCCGTGTCAGTGTTTTGTTCCACACGGAACTGTTTCGGTTTTGTTTTTTCACGTTGTCGTTTACTGTTTTGTTCAGTGTTCATTATTCTTATTAAAAACCAAGGTGAACACTTACCACACTGGGTATTGGTCCGATCCTTGCTACTCCTCAGAAGAAGAGGAAGATCATAACAACATACTCAAGTCCTTCTGTTCACCTGATTTAGAATTCCTCACAATCAAATGTCGACCGCATTATCTACCAAGGGAATTCTCTTCGATTATAATCACAGCCGTATATGTTCCCCCCCCCAAGCAGACACATCGATGGCTCTGAACGAACTTTATTTGACTCTTTGCAAACTGGAATCCATTTATCCGGAGGCTGCATTCATTGTAGCTGGGGATTTTAACAAGGCTAATCTGAAAACAAGACTCCCTAAATTTTATCAGCATATCGATTGCGCAACCAGGGCTGGAAAAACCTTGGATCACTGCTATTCTAACTTCCGCGACGCATATAAGGCCCTGCCCCGCCCTCCTTTCGGAAAAGCTGACCACGACTCCATTTTTTTGATCCCTGCCTACAGACTTAAACAACTTAAACAAGAAGCTCCCGCGCTGAGGTCTGTTCAACGCTGGTCCGACCAATCTGTTTCCACACTCCAAGACTGCTTCCATCACGTGGACTGGGATATGTTTCGTATTGCGTCAGACAACAACATTGACGAATACGCTGATTCGGTGAGCGAGTTCATTAGAACGTGCCTTGAAGATGTTGTTCCCATAGCAACGATTAAAACGATTAAAATTCCCAAACCAGAAACCGTGGATTGATGGCAGCATTCGCGTAAAACTGAAAGCCCGAACCACTGCTTTTAATCAGGGCAAGGTGACCGGAAACATGACCGAATACAAACAGTGTAACTATTCCCTCCACAAGGCAATCAAACAAGCTAAGCGTCAGTATAGAGACAAAGTAGAATCTCAATTCAACGGCTCAGACACAAGAGGTATGTGGCAGGGTCTACAGTCAATCACGGATTACAAAAAGAAAACCAGCCCCGTCACGGACCAGGATGTCTTGCACCCAGGCAGACTAAATAACTTTTTTGCCCGCTTTGAGGACAATACAGTGCCACTGACGCGGCCCGCAACCAAAACATGAGGACTCTCCTTCACTGCAGCCGAGGTGAGTAAGACATTTAAACGTGTTAACCCTCGCAAGGCTGCAGGCCCAGACGGCATCCCCAGCCGCGCCCTCAGAGCATGCGCAGACCAGCTGGCTGGTGTGTTTACGGACATATTCAATCAATCCCTATCCCAGTCTGTTGTTCCCACATGCTTCAAGAGGGCCACCATTGTTCCTGTTCCCAAGAAAGCTAAGGTAACTGAGCTAAACGACTATCGTCATCATGAAGTGCTTTGAGAGACTAGTCAAGGACCATATCACCTCCACCCTACCTGACACCCTAGACCCACTACAATTTGCTTACCGCCCAAATAGGTCCACAGACGATGCAATCTCAACCACACTGCACACTGCCCTAACCCATCTGGACAAGAGGAATACCTATGTGAGAATGCTGTTCATAGACTACAGCTCGGCATTTAACACCATAGTGCCCTCCAAGCTCGTCATCAAGCTCGAGACCCTGGGTCTCGACCCCGCCCTGTGCAACTGGGTACTGGACTTCCTGACGGGCCGCCCCCAGGTGGTGAGGGTAGGCAACAACATTTCCACCCCGCTGATCCTCAACACTGGGGCCCCACAAGGTTGTGTTCTGAGCCCTCTCCTGTACTCCCTGTTCACCCACGACTGTGTGGCCACGCACGCCTCCAACTCAATCATCAAGTTTGCGGACGACACAACAGTGGTAGGCTTGATTACCAATAACGACGAGACGGCCTACAGGGAGGAGGTGAGGGCCCTTGGAGTGTGGTGTCAGGAAAATAACCTCACACTCAACGTCAACAAAACTAAGGAGATGATTGTGGACTTCAGGAAACAGCAGAGGGAACACCTCCCTATCCACATCGATGGAACAGTAGTGGAGAGGGTAGTGAGTTTTAAGTTCCTCGGCGTACACATCACAGACAAACTGAATTGGTCCACCCACACAGACAGCATCGTGAAGAAGGCGCAGCAGCGCCTCTTCAACCTCAGGAGGCTGAAGAAATTCGGCTTGTCAACAAAAGCACTCACAAACTTCTACAGATGCACAATCGAGAGCATACTGTCAGGCTGTATCACCGCCTGGTACGGCAACTGCTCCGCCCACAACCGTAAGGCTCTCCAGAGGGTAGTGAGGTCTGCACAACGCATCACCGGGGGCAAACTACCTGCCCTCCAGGACACCTATACCACCCGATGTCACAGGAAGGCCATAAAGATCATCAAGGACAACAACCACCCGAGCCACTGCCTGTTCACCCCGCTATCATCCAGAAGGCGAGGTCAGTACAGGTGTATCAAAGCTGGGACCGAGAGACTGAAAAACAGCTTCTATCTCAAGGCCATCAGACTGTTAAACAGCTACCACTAACATTGAGTGGCTGCTGCCAACACACTGACTCAACTCCAGCCACTTTAATAATGGGAATTGATGGGAAATGATGTAAAATATATCACTAGCCACTTTAAACAATGCTACCTAATACAATGTTTACATACCCTACATTATTCATCTCATATGTATATGTATATACTGTACTCTATATCATCTACTGCATCTTTATGTAATACATGTATCACTAGCCACTTTAACTATGCCACTTTGTTTACATACTCATCTCATACGTATATACTGCACTCAATACCATCTATTGTATCTTGCCTATGCCGCTATGTACCATCACTCATTCACATATCTTTATGTACATATTCTTTATCCCCTTACACTTGTGTCTATAAGGTAGTAGTTTTGGAA